>NW_017728950.1:64169365-64180951 GCF_001723895.1 Crocodylus porosus | reverse complement strand
GCACCACACCCCCGCCTTTCCTCCCTGTCCTGTCCCTCCTGTACAGCCTATAGCCCTTGATATTCACCGCCCAGTCATGCATTGGGTCCCAGCACATTTCAGTGAGCCCCACTATGTCTGGGTTGATGTCAGCTAGCAGGAGGGTGAGTTCCTCCTGCTTGTTTCCCATATTATGACCGTTTGTGTAGAGGCATTTGAGGCCTCCTGTGGATGTGTGCACTGGCCCCCTAATCACATCATTGCCCCGGCCCCTGTTGCTTACCTGGGTATATGTTCTGCTCGTTGGTTTAGGCTGGGCTATACTTGTGAGTGCTGCTTTGTTTAACGGTCCAAGGCTTCCTCCTCCCTTGTCTTCCCCTTCTCCCAACGAACCTTAGACAGTAAATAATGCTGTCTCCATATTTGTGTTAGTCCCTGCTTATTTTCTGTGGTAATTACTGGGAAAAATATGCGGAATGGAACAAATATTGAGGTTACCTTAAAATCTTAGCAAGAATGGTAAAAAAATGAATAAGTGATAACTCTTTCTGGTATTTAATATGATTTTCTCATTTTTAAATGTTCTTTGTGCATTTGCAGCTTCATCTGAAATCTCTCCTCCCCATACTGATTTAAGCCGTTAAATCACTAAGGATCAATTCCAGTAAAAAGTCTTTGGTACCTATAATAGGACTTTGGCAGATGTCAAAATTGTGATCCAAAGGTAAAGGTGTGCTAGAGATCATCTAACCCAAGAAAGAAACACCTTCCCTTTTTACCAGCAATTCTGCTTCAGTGCATGGCTAGAACTGCCTCTGTATGAGCAGCAAGACACCTAGCTCCTGCCTAAGCTGAGTTAACATCTAGAAACTAGATGGAGCAACACCTCAGTCTTCTGAGAAACCCAATCTGGCCCATATGCTCAGAGCATGTCTGATACCCACCAACAATATCAGACTCTTGCAAAAATTCTGTCATAATAGCTCTTTCAAAAGTAGATGAGACATTACTGCTGCTCATGTTTTATATAATAGCCTCATGGTTAGGGAACTTCACAAAATGTGTGGCCTGAGTTGTAGGTACTAAGAGGCTTCAAACCTACATCTCTCGGCAGAGTGCCCCAACCACCAGGTTAAAGGCCAGGTTAGGGGCAACATTAACCCTGTCTTGTGAAAGCTGTGCTACTATGCAACAAAGAAATCAAGATTCATGGAGCCAGAAGGAGGGTGCAAAAGAAGGAGCATTCACTTAGGTAAATGGATATGGAGGGACCCTTGGATTCCGGACTGCTCCCCCAGATGGATTATTTATTTATTTTATCAAATCATGGCTTAATACATAAATAGTCCTGGGGAAAAGACACCAGAACCTAGGATGCCCCCTACCTTGATGCTTTAACCACCAGATTATGAAATCAGGCTCCATCCTATGCTCACTCCATCTGGCCTGGTGAATCTTACATTGCCTTCTGCTCAGTGGCCCATCTTCAACAAGAGGGAAAGAGAGTGTTTCAAACTCACGTAGTCTACAGCCTGCTGAATAGGTCACTCTCCTGGGAGCTAAGAAGGGCCTAGAGGCCCTACAAAGGCCCTATCTCCACCACCACCTATACAGGTGCCTTAATAACTGCTATAGTATAGTATAGTATCCATCATTTTGGAATAACGTACATAGACGAGGGGTGGACAAAATGCAGCCCAGGGGCTGTATGCGGCCTGCCAGGCCATTCTATCCGGCCCACGGAGCCCCTAAAAATTTTAGAAAATTAATATTTATCTGCCCTGGGCTACCTGTCATGTGGCCCTCAATGGCTTGCTGAAACTCAGTAAGCAGCCCTCTGCCCAAAATAATTGCCCACCCCTGACGTAGACATTTGTCCACCGGAGGGGTTTGGGCTCTGAGTCCCTAAGTGATGAGAGAGACTCCCCTAGCTGTCCCCACTCAGGCATCTAAACTCCAGAAAGAACTAGGAGCTCAGATACTTCCCTACTGACTAGCTCTGGTCAGGTATTTTGGATTTTACTGTGTAGGGAGCCAAGGCCCCTAACACTGGATTTTGGATTTCTTCCGTAGGGAGAGGTCCTCAAGGTTAGGTATTATGTTGCTCCACTTGTAGGAACCTTTTCATTAGATCCCTCTCCAAAAGTTATAGATGTTTTCAACAGAAAATGAATCTGGGTGAATTGCTATCCACGCTGTCAGTTTGTATGGTGTGCTATCCACTTCTTCAGCTCTGTTAGTCATTCAGTTTCCCTAAATTCAACAGTGTTCTATTAATCCTTCCCCTGGCTTCCTGTCTCAGTCTAATCCTTCCGAGCTAGTTTATTCATACCTGTTCCTGTTCATCTACCTGGATGTCATTTATACTCTGAAACCTTACCTTCTGCCTGCTCACTGTGCAAATTACACCAATTTTTATATTCAGGCTGACCATATATAACCCTTAAAATTTGGCTCAGCATATGCTATGCTAATAATTTAGGTAATGATGTTGCTTTTGCTGGTCATTCTGAGCTGCTGCCCCAGGGATAAAGAAGAAACAGTAGGAGCAATTTATATTGAAGAAATAAATTCAATGAGCTATTTCCTTGGGAACTAGGGGGCAGGAAGCGAGGGAGGTGAATAAGGTAGATGTGGCAATTCAGGCTCACAGAGGGTGGTTTGCGGATTTGCATTTTATCTCCGAGGTTCCAGTGATTCCTTCTTGTATGAGCTATCTGATAGGATTAAAAAGAGATAAGATAAATAATGTATGGTGTTATTGGTTGAAAAAAATGTTGCTAGAATTCACTTCAAAGAGCATACTCTATTACGTTGTTAGCTTCTCAGAGCTGGTCCATTAGCACACATTTAAACGTGTAATATTTCCCAATTAAATGTGTTGGTAGGAATTATTCATTTTAATAATTAAAATCTTTCCAGAGCTCCCTGAGGAGTGTTGCCATGGAGGATCAGACCCACCACTGGGAATATTCACAGCATGCTAATGTACAATATAGGGTGACTGCTTAATGTCAGCCCCGCATAGATATGAAATCCAGTCCTGAGGAACATAGAACTAGAAACTGCATTTACATGTCCTTTCTGTCCTTCTTTGAAAGTTTGGTAACAGTAGGCTGGTTTCAAAGCCTGTCTTATAAGGCTTGGTAGTTCAACACCTTCTGATCCAGTGCAGAATTGCATTTTTCCCTCTGCATCTTATGGTTATAGGGTTTTTTTTGTTTTTTTTTACAATTTTCTCATCCTTTGCTTGCTCATGAAAGCCAGAAGGAATAATTTAGAGTTCTAAGGTAGTAGTGCTCAACCTAAGGCCCATAGGCTGGATTTGGGCACCAAAATAAATGGATCTGACCCATCGAATGAGGGATCAGCAGCAAACAGCATCACATCCCTCTCCCCGCCCTGTGCTGCTGATCCCTTCCACATCTCTCCCTCTTCTCTCCCTTTCCTCCCTTTGACACTGACAGCCACCTCCCTCCCCGCTCTCTCCCTTCTCTACTTGAGTGGTTTTGGTTGCAAGCTCTCACCCACTCTGCTCCAAAAGTTTGGGTTCCACTGCTTGAAAGTTTGGTATTTGATTACCTTGGATACACAGGTTCACATTCTTATGGGGTACACTTCGCCCTCCAAGTCATTTAACTTTCTTGTGTGTTTTACTCTTTAGAGGAGATGTTAAAGACATTTATGCTGTGGTATTACTAAAGATCCCAAGCCACTTTCTGGAAGGGGAGGGCTTGATTCAGTGTGAGTGGCCTTCCCTTCTTCCATTGTTATGCAGTGCATTGGCTGGTTATTATTTGGCTTATGGCTTAGACAGATTATAAAGGTTTTTGGTTTATGGTTTAGACATGTTATAAAGTGCTTTATGTGTCTTGGGAAAGACACTATATAAAGTTAAATAGCACTACCATCAGAAGGAACTTTCTTTTCTGTTTTTATAGTCGCAAACTCCATATATAACCGAATGAAAGCAACCTAGGTTGAATTAAACAAAAGAAACATCAACCCTTGATCCATTTATATTTATGCAATGTTGATCATTTGTTTTTATTTTGTGTTTATTAACACAAGAGATGGCAGGGGAGCAAGGGTGTGGTAGGGATACCAACAGCTAAGCAAGTAAACCTGGGGGGAGATGAGAAATATTTTTTTAATAATGCAACATGTTTAAACAGATGAAACCAGGGAGAAGAGGCTTAAGTACAACAAATACAACTGTGGACTGAATCACGTTTTTATTGCTATTCAAATATTTCTATAATATGTTCTAGTAGTATAAGGAGTACACCTCTTGTTCAACTTTAAGCCCTGCCCCTCAATAGGTGCTCTGCCCCTTTAGCCATCATTGTGGCTGCTATCTTGGAAGTGGAAGTCCTGCCCCAACCTCTGACCTTGCCCACCAGAAGTTCTGCCCCCTTGCCCCAGACACTCTTCCTTTGGGTTTCAAAGGTATCAGAAATCCCCGAGAGCAGTACTGAGCCAATCAGAGCAAGTTTAGGGATGGGACCTAGACTACAAGTCCTCGACAGACTAATTTCCAAACCCCATTGGGAAATCCTTGAAAGCAGCGCATGTTTTCTGAGACCATGCTAGCACAGACAGGAGCGAATATGTATTCTTACATTACAACAGTAAGAACTTCCATTCCTGCTTTACCACTGAAGCTTGCCAGACATTTGCTGAGAAAACACTACCATAGCAACAGGAAGGGGAAATGAAGGAGAGTAGCCCCCTAGCCTAATGGTTGCTTGAGACATCTGAACCTGATCAAGAGACCCGTACAAACATGCAGCCGGCTGGTGAACCTGATGCAATCTCCCAGAGCAGACCACAAGGATTCAGGAGAAGTGGGGTGCCTTGTGCTGGAAGCTGAGTGGAAATGTCTTTGAGGGAGCGGAGACACTGGTAAGAGACTTAAACCATGGATGCTGGGCCCTTGTGGGGTTTGGTGGGCAGGGGTGGGGTAAGAACGAGATATAAGTTGGTTAAACAGTGGCTAATCAGAGTATTTCATTTGAAATCCCTCTGAAGCTAGGTGAAGACTTTGTATTGACTCCAGAAAAACAACACTTCAGCAGTCCTGTGGTCCTGGAACCGGAGGAGAGAAATTGTTTTTGTGCAGAACAGAAGTCCAGTGTTTCAGAAGATGATGATAATACTGTGGCTTTTAGAAGAAAGGGATAGAACTAACTAAGCTTATCTCACCTCAAGAGCATAAAAGACTTATGAAAGCCCGTGGCAGGGCACTGATTGTGCCTGCCACTTTAAGGGCCTGAGACAGCAGCTGGCAGGTGCCTGATTAGGGCAACCATTTTAGATTTCAGGGCTGCCCATATAAACAGGGCATTTTGTTGCTGGGAGGCCAGGCAACAACACTGCCTGGCCACAGGGATGCTGGTATTATCTGGAGGTAAGGGCAGGAGCTGTGGGGGATGGTCAGGAGGCTCCTGGGCCTGGGTACAACCTAAAGCTGCACCCTGCCGGGAGTGGGTGGCCTGGTGGGGCTCTCAGTGGCGTGGGAGCCTCCAGGAAATCCCAGGCCATTTACCACCCCAGTGAAAGGTGGGTCAGGGCACCTTAATCTCTAGCCCCCACAACTGGGTGAGTTACCCCTTCACAGGGTCTGGAGGGTGGACCCCCAGAGAGAGATAAAAGGCCATAAACTCATGCCTGTCTGAACTTCCCCTGACTGGCCCATGCTGGGGCCAGGAGTGGAAGGGTCGAAGGGCCAGGGGCCCACCGTGAGGAACGCCCAAGAGCTGCATGCCTGGGGTTCCAGCTGGCCTGGAGGTGGGCCAAGGCTAGTGAGCCAAAGGTCCCGGGGGGATCACACCTGGAGGGGAAGCGATTCAGGGAGCTATACTGCCTAGTATGAAGGCAGATGAGACTGCCTGAGGAAAGGAATCCAGATGGAGTTCAGTTAGGAGGATTCTGGGGCCCAGTGTGGGGGCCGGTGATGATGATAACATCTAGATGCCATCTGCGAGACTTCGGCTGCAGTGTAGGGGAGGAATACAGTCACAGATAACGCCCCTGGCATTGGGGCAGGAAATGGGCAGCCTTCCTCTTTATTAAGATCAATTAAATAATTACTAACAAGGTGTGACAGGTGACAAATTGGACAGTTAGCCCAGAAACAGGCGGGTGGGCCCCTGGGAAGGCCCCCTGTTACAAAGCCCTTCTGCGTGTTTCTTTTCATGGCACCCTTAAATATGGTCTGAGAGAGGCTTTTTGAAGACTGCATGGGTTGTCTCCTAGCTGCATCAGGACAAGGAAGCCATGACTGTGAACTAGTCAGGTGAAAATATAAACTGGACATTTTGAGAGCTCTGTGATGAACTGTGTATGAAAAATGTCTTAATTTATGTTATTGCAATAGGTTATGCCATGAATTGTCTGCACATTACAGAGAAACATGTAGCTCAGGGCATAGCAATTTTAAACACTGCTCATTTTGCTGTACACCCTAATGCTGCTTTATATGGGGTCATCAGAGCCTAGAATAAATCTATGGTGCCCTATATTGAATGCTTAATAGTCACTTGAAATTATAAAAACCTTCCCAGGAGAAGGGCATAGCTAATTAATAATATAAGCTGGTATAGGACTAGCAAAAGTAGTACATTTTATACAATTTTTATGGAAATGACTATTTTAAAATCCATTCTCACTGGTGTCATGTTCTGCTCACTCATACTCTGGAAAGGGAGGGGGGGCCTAGGGTCTGTGATGAAGGGGAAGGTGGAGAAGCGGATAAACCCCTGGGGGTATGAATAGGTGTTTGGACTTCAAACGATCATTGAGTCCAACCCTCCTACTCTGGGAAGAAAGACTGCTGAAATCAAATGCTCCCAGCAAGATGCCTGTCCAGTCTTCTCTTGAAGATTTCCAAGTTGAGGACTGCACAATCTCCTTGAAGTCTATTCCAGATTCTGGTCACCCTTACCGTAAAGAAGTTTTTCCTTACATTCAACCTAAACCCATCCTTTACCAGTTTTATAGCCATTGTTCCTTGTCTTCCCCCGGGGTACCCTAGTAAACAGTTTTTCTCCCAGCTCCCGAAATTCACCCCTCACATACCTATAGATGGCCACCAAGTCCTCTCTCAGACTTCTCTTCCTGAGGCTGAACAGTCTGTGGTCCTTTAGTCTTTCCTCATAAGGTTTGTCCTCCAGGCCCTTCATCATTCTTGTGGCTTTTCTCTAGACCCTTTCAAGATTCTCCACATCTTTTTTGAAGTGCAGCTCCCAGAACTGGACACAGTACTCCAGCTGGGGTCTCCCCAACACTGAGTAGAGAGGAAGTATTACTTCCTTAGCCCTGCTCATGATACTTTGGCTCATGCATCCCAGTATGCTATTAACTCTGTTGACTACAGTGTCACATTGGCAGATCACGTTCATCCTGTGACTTAACATTTCCTCCTAACCTATATTCATATCGCTGGTTACTTCTCCCCAGATGAAACGCTCTGTTTTATCCATATTAAACTGCATCCAGTTCTGCTCTGCTCACATTTCCAGCTTGTCCAGGTCTGCTTGGATCCATATCATAGATTCATAGATGTAGGGTTGAAAGACACCTAAGTAGATCTTCAAGTCCAACCCCCTGTCCTGGGCAGGAGAGAATACTGGGCTTATATGACCCCAGCTAGGTAATTATCAAGCCTCTTCTTAAAGACCTCCAAGGTAGGAGCCAGCTTCTCTTTTCTTCGAAGTGAGTTCTGGATCCTAACTGCCCTAACTGTGAAGTAGTGCCTTCTAATGTCCAGCCTGAACTTACTCTCAAACAACTTATGGCCATTATTCCTTGTTATTCTGGGAGGTACTCAGCAGAACAGGGTCTCTCCATTTCCTTGTCGGTACCCCCTGGTACGTTTTATAGACAGCCACCAGGTCCCCCCTCAGCCTTCTCTTATGGAGGCTGAACAGGTTCAGGTCCCATAGCCTCTCCTCATAGGGTCTTCCCTACCGTCCCCGGATCATGCGAGTGGCCCTCCTTTGGACCATCTCAATGCTGTCCACATCCCTCCTGAAGTGCAGTGCCCAGAACTGGATGCAGTACTCCAACTGTGGCCTGCCCAGTGTCGTATAGTGGGGGAGGATCACCTCCTTGGACCCATGGATGCATGAAAAGGTGTGGTTAGCCTTACTGACTGTGTCCTCATCTTGGCAGCCCATGTTCATCTTGGAATTGATAATGACTCCAAGATCTCTTTCTTCCACTGTGCTTTCGAGAAGGGAGTTCCCCAGCCTGTAGGTATGCTGCTGGTTCTTACTGCCCAAGTGCAGTACCCTGCACTTGTCAATATTGAATCCCATCCTATTCAAATCCGCCCACCCCTGTAACTTGTCCAGGTCCAGCTGTATCCTGTCCCTCCCTTCTGGCATGCCCACCTCTACCCAAATCTTGGTGTCATCAGTGAATTTGAACAGGGTGCTTTTTACCCACTCATCCAAGTTGCTAATAAAGAAATTGAACAGTGCAGGCCTAATGACTGAGCCCTGGGGGACTCCACTGCCCACATCCCTCCAGGCTGAATATGACCCATCCACCACCACTCTCTGGGTTCGGCCCCTCAGCCAATTTACAACCCATCTGACTATATAGGCATCAATGCCACAGTTGCCTAGCTTCTTAATGCGAATGGGGTGGGAGACCGTGTCAAAAGCCTTCCTGAAGTCCAGAAAGACAACATCCACCACGACACCTGTGTCCAATGATTTTGTGACCTGATCACAGAATGCAATCAGGTTAGTCTGACAGGACCTGCCCCTAATGAAACCCATGCTGGTTGCCCCGAGCATCACCCCCGCCACTGGTCCTTTACAGATGTGCTCTTGGATAATCTTCTCAAAGAGCTTCCCCAAAATCAAAGTAAGACTAATGGGCCTGTAGTTTCCTGAGTCCTCCCTCCTCCCTTTTTTGAAAATGGGGACAACATCAGCCTTCTTCCAGTGATCTGGCACCTGGACAGAGCACCCTGACTGTTCGTAAAGCCGTGCCAGGGGCCCTGCAATAACCCCTACCAATTCCCTCAGCACCGTGGGGTGGAGGGCGTCTGGACCTGCTGATTTGAACACGTCCAGCCCCTCCAGAAGTTCCATAACTCAGTCCTCCCTGACCCTAGGCCTGGCAGAGTCTCTTCTGAGTCTGTCCTGAATCTCAGTGGGAAGTCCCAGACCCTGCACAAAAAAATGGAGGCAAAGAAATTGTTAAAAAAGTCTGGCTTTTCCTCTCATGCAACCACCATTGCCAAGCGTGTCCTACAGGGGCCCCACATTACCCGGTGCTTTCTTCATATTCCTTATGTATTTAAAAATGACTCTGTGTTGTCCTTGATCCTTGATGCTAGCCCTAGTTCTGTCTCTTGTCCCAGCTGCCTGCAGAGGGTTCGGGATTGAGAGTGTGGTCGGGGGTAGGAAGGTAAGAAAGGCTTATTGACTTAACAAAAACACAACTATGTGTAGTAACAAGACAAACAATGACAGACAAAAGCAATTCACATCAACAACTTATCGGCAGTCCCCTCTGATGCCTGATACACAGCAAGTTCCTCTTCCCACAAAGTTCAGCAAAGTCAGGCATCCCCGATCAGCGCTGTCTGAGGGGAAGGACCCTGGAATTCAGTTCTTGGGCTCCTCAAGGTCCATGGGTCCATGGATCCAGGCAACAGCTAACTAATCCTTTTCACAGAGATGTATCTTCCTTCTGAATGGTTTCTAGATCTTCCAGCTAATTTATAGCTTCTGAATGGTTCTGATAATGTACAACCACTCAGACTCTTTTTACTTCAACTGTCCTTAGACTAACCAATAGCAGTACAAGCTTTGTACTTGTGGGAATAGGTAATTCTAACTACGCCACAGGGTTTTACTACTACAAGGCTTTGCTAAATTTACTAGGCCTTACTTTATACAAGGCCTCACTGCATTTTGAACTTTAATTAGGCTTTTAGCAACAACATACAGCTTAATATCTAAACAAATACAGAAAAACCCTTGGTCTAATCTTCATAGAGCCTTCAGCAAGCACCTTTATCACATAGGCATACTTTTCAGCTGTCACAGTCTCTGTCTTAGCTTTCCTAGCAGTCCCCCTACAGACCTGAGCGATGGAGGTATACTCCTCTTTGGTGATGCCCCCTCCCTTCC
Source organism: Crocodylus porosus (assembly GCF_001723895.1). Classification (NCBI taxonomy): domain Eukaryota; kingdom Metazoa; phylum Chordata; order Crocodylia; family Crocodylidae; genus Crocodylus; species Crocodylus porosus. Next base: position 64,170,818 of record NW_017728950.1, on the reverse strand, counting down.
ACTGGGTGTACACCTCCTTTTTGGCTTTCAGGCATTCCTAAATGCCTTTTGTGAGCCGGGGGGCTTTTGAACACTCTTGCCCACTTTGATGTTCATTGGGACTGTCACCCTTTGGGCTCTGAGGATCATCTAATTAAGGAACAATCACTTGTCTTGGATACCCAGTTCCCCTACCCTCCAGGACCCCAGTGCCTCTCCTACCAATCTGCTCAACTCATTGAAATTGGCCATTTTGAAGTCAAGGGCTACTGCCTTGCTGCAGGCCCTTGACACCCTGCGCTGGATGGTGAATCCCAGTAGGCTATGATCACTGTTGCCCAGGTGGTCAAGAGCCTGGAGTTCCCTCACCAGGTCATCGCCAGGGGCCAGGTCCAGCAGGGCACACCCCTGGTGTGACTGTGCACCTCCTGGGTTAAGTGGAGGTCCTGTATCTCAGCACAGAACCTTTGTGAGTGGTCTGACCTGGCTGACTGCTCATCCCAGCAGATGTCCAGGTAATTTAGGGACTACATCCCTTGCCTTAAGTGCATCTGCAAGCTGACCTGAGAATTCCTGGTTGGGTGGTCTATAGTAGACCCTCACCATTAAGCCTCTTTCCCCACGACCCCCCTGTATTCTGACCCAGAGCACTTCAGCCTGCCCCTCCTCTGACCCCATCCTGTTAGTTGAGGACACGTATTGCTCTTTGACGTAGAGCACCAGACCCCCACCTTTTCTCCTTGTTCTATCCCGCCTGTATAGTCTGTAGCCCCTAATGTTTACTGCCCAGTTATAGGATGAATCCAACCAGGTTTCTGTGAGCCCTACTATGTCCAGGTTTGTACTAGCTTTCCAGAGGGTGAGTTCCTCCTGCTTATTTACCATGCTATGAGCGTTACTGTAGAGGCATTTAAGGCCTTGTATTGGTGCATGCACCCCCCCCCCCTCAATTCTTAGGGCTATCCAGACCCCTGTCACTTACCTGGTTACTCCTTGTGCATGTTGTCTGTCTTGGCTGGGAAGTGTCCTTGTGTCCCCCTGTGGCCCCATCCCCCGGCAAAGCTAGCTTAAAGCTTGCCATATGAGATCAGGCAACCTGGAAGAAAGGACATGCTGGGTCCAAGATGCCAGCTCTGAGCAGGCAGGATCCTGCCACTGGCCTCTCTAGCAGGAATTCTGGTGTTCCCTACTGGAAAACTGAAAAATCCTTGATTTAAAAAAAAAAACAACCCAAAAAACCCTCAAATCCATATTCCTCCACAAGTAAAACAAAATACCACTATAAAGACAGAAGACAGTGATCAGTTGCACAATGTGTTATTGCTATATCTACATTGTTAAAGCATGTCTCTTATCATAATAATAAAGAGAAATCTAAATACACATTTCATGAATTCATGAACATATATTTTGCTGCCCCCCAACAGGGTAAATGGCCCCCCAACAAGGGGCTGTCCTCCACATAAGGGGTTCA
>NW_017728950.1:64167767-64168992 GCF_001723895.1 Crocodylus porosus | reverse complement strand
CTCCCATGGTTGCTCCCACAACCCCAAGCACCATCACACACACACACAAAAAAACAGAAAAAAAGAAGGGGGGGAAAAAAGCGCTTCTACTTACCTTAGAAGCAGGGGTGGGGCGGGACTCCAGAGCCTCCTGGCAGAGCCCCCCCAGGCAGCACAGGACAGTGGGGTGTAGGCCTGGGCCTGGGCTGGGGCCACTGGGGCTGTCCTTCTTCCTAGCAGTGTGTGGGCAGGGCCCCAGTCAGCCAGATGACAGCTACAATTGCTAGTAAGTGCCTTCATTGTTAGAGGGTGTATCTAATGGAAAAAACAGCAAACACCATGTGCCATTTTACCATGGCAAGATAAAAATTTGTTTAAATTTTGGATGCCCCTAATTTTAAGTCATCTGTGGATGTGATCAAATGAGGGCAATATGTGAAGTCATAATGCTGACTGAAACTATGTTTGTCAAAACAACAGAAACTCTAACTACAAAATGAAATACCAGGACAAATGTATACCGCTGTGTCTTTACCTTGTTGTGAAACATACATTTCTGAAATCAAGCATTTCAGACTCTGTCCGTGTGTGTGTGTGTGTGTGTGTACGTGCATACATGGATCACATGCTCTTCTACTTCTGTGGAGGCGGGTATCTGTCTGTTAACATCTAGCTTGGGTTATGTGGTTGTGGAATTCTAATTTTGCTGAGGGCTTTTTTTTTAAGCAGGGGATCTTTTTCAATGTTGTAGTATGTATATAGCTGTGTTTGGGGCATGTGTTTGTCCATTTCTGTGGAGGCTGTTATTTGTTGACATCTAGTTTGTAGAATTCTAATTTTTCTGAGGGCATTTTTTAGCTTGGGACCTTTTTCAGAGTTGTATCATGTATATGAAGTTGGGCTTTGGCATTCATTTGGAAAAGTGAATGCTTGATAGGCCTGTGTGAAGCAGCTAGTATTCACTTGGGATTCAGATTTGGCCAGTTCAGTGACCATGCTTGATTCGGTGGAATCTGATTCAGAGATTCAGCCACCACCAAAGCAACTGAATCTTTGAATCAAAAAGGCCCCATTTGTACCCACTCTCCCAGTTCTGTCAATGGCTACCCCATGTGCCTCAGTCCTGGTTCTTTTTATATATATATATAAAAAAAAAAAAAAAGTCCTGCTCTCACTGGCTGCTGCCAGGTGGGGAGGCAATCCCTGTTGCTCCCCACTGCCCCACACTGTATGAGGGACTCTGCCA
>NW_017728950.1:64161405-64167308 GCF_001723895.1 Crocodylus porosus | reverse complement strand
GTCCCCTCCCTCCTCCTCTAGCCCCACCCCCCATTCCCTACTTACCAGCATGAAGTTTGGGTCCAGCTCCCTGTGGCAGTGAGTGGGAACTGCCTGAATCTCTGAAGCTCTTTGAAGGTCTCTGAATCTTTTCTGAATCAATCTGGAGAGCTTCAAATTGATTCAGACCTTTTTACTGGTCTCTCAATTCAGTTTGGATTCAGAGATTTGGCCACCAAATTGGGCCAAATCTCCTCTGAATTGAATCAGCACCCAAAGTTTTGCACAGTCCTAATGCTTGATAGTGAGATGTAAATTTTATGTTTTCTAAGTGATCTCACATAACACCTTCAAAGAAGGAAGTGTCACTTCTGACAACCAGTGCCTAGAAACATCAGAGGATGGGAACCAGGCTAGAGCCTTTAAGAACACTAACAAAAAGCCACAAAAATGCTCAGCCTGAGGATCAGAACTGCAGTGGGAGATGTAGAGCCTAGGTGAGGGAGTAGAGATGAAGACCCCAGTGTGGGGGAGAAGAATCAGAGGGCTGAGTGCCCAATATGTTTACATGTATAGTTGCCCTGGAAGGGGCCAGAGCAAGCTTAGACCTGATCGGGTAATTTGCTGGCTACTACCCCAGTGAGGGTCATGGGAGAGGCCCAAAAGACAGTATGTCTGCCACCCAAGGTATGAAATAGCTAAGCCTATGGCCTATGGGGCCTGCTTCAAGAGGGAGCAAGGTAGTATAAGTTGTCAATGCATGACAGAGACCCTGTGAGAGGGTGCACTGTGAGAGGCCCTAGTGACAGGAGGACGGTATGAATGTGAGTGAGACTAAGGCCTGACAACGAGGACTAAGCTTGGTCCAGCTGTAGCCCAGGAGCACATTGTCATTTGGATGTCATCTGTGATGTTTAGGCTGCGGAGTAGGGGAGGAATGGAGCCGCAGATAGCACCCCCGGTATTGGGGCAGGAATGGGGAGCCTCCCACCTTAATTAACAACTTAATTAATTACCAACAAGGCATGGTGGGCGTAACAGGCAGGCGGCGTGCCCAAAGGCAAGTGGGGGAACTAGCGCTGTGGCTAGTCGGGGAGCCCCACTTTGCCACAGTTAGAAGTCAATATCTAGTAGCCTATGTCTAGGGAGCAGAGGCAACCCAAGCAGGGTGTAGGGCCCGGGCAAATCAGCCTGTGTGAGGCCCCTCCCCCAATGCAAGGAAGCCAGTGGCAGATTTGGCAGCAGACGGAGGGGTGCCAAGCAGCCAGACATGAAGCTGGCAGCAGCACAGAGTCATCACTCCACCTGGCTTTACAGGGTGCCTCCAAAGTGTGGGACCTGGGGTGGTAACCCTGATTTGCCCTCTACCCAGGGATGGCTCTACTAGGGAGTAACCTATATCTAAGTTTGGGACTGTGAGATATGCAGATGAGCTTTGTTTTGTGAATCTAGAGCTTGTGCCATAAGAAGTGGCATACAAAGCCCTAAGCAGAGGGACAGAACACACTTTCACAGATCTCTACCAGAGTTTCACATCCTCTGACTCTGCACAGTTATGTACTGAGGCAGATAGCACAAGGAATAGTTTACGTTCTAAAACTATTAACTTAAATTATATGACCCATTGACATGCTTTTAAGGCAGATCAGTAACTTGTTGGAAAGCCAGAGGGAAATACTATTTGACTCAATATTCTGAATAGTTGTAGTCATTGTAAAAGGTGTGGGTGGTGGTGCCCATAGATTTATAAGTTCTATCCCCTATTCAGAACTCATCACTAAAAAGAGACCATATTTAATTGACTGAATACATTTGATGATAACCTGTTCTGCAGGCAGTCTGACTCTCACAACCCACAGAGGAGCCATAGATGCTGAACTACTAGATGATGCAAACCAGCTGCACAAGAAAGTGGGAGGGTCAGTTCAAAAAAAGGTCATGCTCAATGAGGTAATGATGTTTGAGGACCTTGTACAGGTTAACATTCAGTAGTGGTGCATAAGAAAAAAACAGGTTGGGATTTATTTAAAACATGCAATACCCACCAGGTAACCTAACACGTTTCTTTCTGCTGCATGATAAGCATCATTATGTTGTTGGTGTATGAAAAGAGTGTTTAGTGAGAGAAATTATTGCAATCTTTGTCAGACATTGTACAGTCATAGCCATGCATGAAGGTTCTGGTGTCACTTGTGTCTGAACCTGATAATGTGACTGTAGCATAGAGGCATCCTAGCTGTAAAATGGGCTGTTGATCCAATGACTGCTTTGACAGGACTATGGATCTGGTCTCCAAAAAGATGGATCAAATGCCTGTCTAAAACTTTATGTAATAAGTGTAAATCTTATGTGGACAAAATCATAAGTGTGAAGAAAGGCAATGGAAGCAATGTTATGTGGGTATCTGGGATGTAAATGAACACTGGTGCTTTATGTAAAAATTATGAAACCTGAAATAGCAAATGGTTACCTTTTTTAGGTGTTGAATATCGGAGATATGAATGCACTTTTTTTACATTACATTTTTGTGATGCAGCTATTGCCAGAAAAACCTTGGGAATTTTGAGGCCGAAAAACCAGAAAGCTCTTGAGAATTTATGAGTGACGAATATTTGTCTGACTTTAGTAAGATTTTTTTTTATAACCCCCCCCCAAAAAAAACCCTACACCTTCATAGCTCATAATGTCAAAGACTATGACTGCTACTTCATTGTTAGCTAGTTACTGAAGGAAAACAAGGGTGTAGAACTAATCACTCAGGGCAGCAAATTTATATGTATACAAATGGACAATTTGGGTATCCATTTAATAGATTCTTTAAACTTTTTGTTGATTAAACTTACCAAGTTTCTCAAGGTTATGGTGTTTGAAAGGTGCAAGGGGTATTTCCCACACTTTTTTCAACATGCTGGAAAACCAGAATTGGGTGGGGTCTATCTTGGGGGTGGTATACTACAGGGTTGAGAGTATGATGCTTGGTGGGAAAGAAGAGTTTTTATAATGGTATTGGGATAACCTTTTGACATGGAAAAGGATTGACCTATTACTGCCAGTAGGATGTAAACAATTTGAAGGAAGCCTACCATATTGAGGGAATCAGATTATGAAAATGACATGGCAGGTAGACACGGTGGAGAAGTGTAAACTCAGATTGGTAAATCTTTGTATAGATCCTTTCTAATACATCACATTGGCATCCCTCTGTATGGCCATGTACAGTTTTGTCTCTGGAACCCTGGACTTCTCCACTGCCCCTCTCCCCTGAAAACTATCACAGACAGAAAAAGAGATTTTTTTGACCCCATTTATTCAACGGCTAATGTACATCTCAGAGAGAAAATATTCAAATCCAGCATGGTTTATGGGGTGAAGAGTTTCAGGTAGGCCTTTGTTTTTTTAGATGGCTATGCTGAAATTGATGGGAAACTCATAGCCTTTGAATTTAGTGGCTGCTTTTTCACAGCTGTCACCTTCTACAACCAAAAAGAGTGGAACCCACTGACTGGAACAACCTATGTTTTTCAGGCACAGTACAAAGCCGAATATCTCGAGAGTGGAGTTTATAGTCGGATCATTTGGGAGCATAAGTGGAAAAGGAGAGGAGCACAAAGCCTAGTTGCTTTCGCCTTTGGTAACTGGGGCAAGGTTCCCTCTAAGCTGCATGTGTGTACAGCCGCACACAATAAAAAATCATTCCGTGCAGTAACTTTTTAATGCCACGCACCAGGGCCGGCACAGGACACTTACTGTTTGGCTGTGCAGGGGCCACTCTGCTCCACTCCTCACCACGCTGGCATTCCCATGGGGAGGGAGAGTGCAGCTTTGGCTGGAGCAGCCCATGAGGGGCTAGGCTACTGATCAGTGGGCAGTCATGTCCGCAGTGCAGCAGCTCCTCCCTAAGGCAGGGGCCAAGCCGGGCACTGCGCGGGCTCCACTGATTCCAGGGAAGTGCTCCGCTCCCCAGCTGCTTCAGGCAAGCTTCACTCCAAGCCTCTCTGGCTTTACCCTAATCTTAGCTTTCATCCCTGTGTTGCGGGTCACACAGCTCCCATGCCAAAGCCTTGCAGCCCCACGGGTCTTCCATGCTCTGCCTGCTCTCTGCCTCCTTGCCTTGCTGCAGCCTTTGAAAGCAATGCCATGTGCCTCGCTGCCTGATCTGCCCAGTGGTGGGACGCACATGGTGCCATGCCACTTTCAAAGGCTGCAGCGAGGCACAGAGGTGGGGAGCAGGCAAAGCACAGCCTGCATATGGGTCCAAGAGACATGATGGGGAGGTACATATGCTTCCAGTAACAAAGGTACTGGAGACATAGTCAGCTCTTTGGTAACTGAAGACAGAGAACTCAAATGCTTGCCCAGTTTTAAGTATTAATTAAGCCTTAATCCTGACCACAGAGACATGATTAAAAGGTAGCATGTGGGTAGTACAGCTAATTTCTTTTATTACTTACAACAATGCAAATTAAAAGCAGAATTGGGCCTTTAAAGAAAAACATCTAACAAAATAATAAATAGACTGAGACTAATATTAAAGAATGCATCTGGTACACAGTGCGATATTAAAGGGGGAGGCGGGACCAATTTGGGAATGGACCGAAGCAGCACACTCACACCCCAAAGCGGGGTGCTCATGGATTGCTACACCTTAGAGGGAAAATTGATTGGGTGATGCTGTCTTTCCAGGAAGGACTAATGCCATCTGTTTCTATTACAAAACTAAGCCTGGTAAACAAATACACTATTATGATTTTACCAGCCTCTGCCCTTTATGGCTTGCAGAAACAAAACTAATACCCTATAAGGCACACTAATTTAATTCATGACAATTTTGGTCCCCCTGTTAGGTTATTTTGGAATGGCCAAAGTGAAACTAGGCTCTACGTGAAGCCTCATTTACCTGTGCTGCCTATCAGAGTGAGCAGAAAACTTATATTTGTACTGTGCTACACCTGCAAAGATACAAAACAGCAAAAGTGCACTCATTCTGTTGAGGAGAAGGACCTCTTGGGCACTTGGTACACAAGAGAGTTGAACAAAGCTATCAAGAAGAGCTACATGGTAACTAAAATCTGTGAAGTCTGGCAATTTGCTGAGACAACTAATACACTGGCTAGGGACCGACATTCAGAAAGCCTGAGCCTGAATTGATTCAATCTTTGCAGGTTAGTCTAACCTGGCTAGGCTGAACCAGTTTGTAACTGGGCAAACATTCTCTCTGGACTGAGGAAATTCAGGCACATGCCATCAGTGGCTCAGGCTAGAACCTGGTGGGGCATTACAGCAGCCCTCCCTTCCTTCCATAATGCTGAGCTAGGGGGGGTAGGGGTCATGGCCAGATCCCCACAGGGCTCTTTGGTTAGGGAGGTCTGCCTGAATTGTCCTAGGCTTTTCCCTGCTGGCTGCTCAAGGGGCGGGAGTGTCCAGCTCCCAGCCCCCTGCTGGCATTCTGAGGCAAGGGGGTGTGTGCAGTGCATGCATCTGTTGATGATACAGAGCTTTTCAATCTCCCCTCTCTCTCTCTTTCTTTATACTGTCTGCAGCAAACTGACAGGCAAGCAAGCCAGCAGGAGACTGATAATAGTGATTATTAGCTCATCAGCAAAAAATAGGCTCTCTCCATTACTTCAAACTCTTCTTAAACAGATTACTGGCTGACCTGTTGATTATAGCCCTAAGTAGTCACTGTACTGTCTGCCTGTCCCAGTGAAATTGGAAAGACACATACGGAGACACCTCTCAGCATTAGCTAACATACCATGTGCCTAGGGTCCATGGGGTTGGGGTCTCTGCTGCAGGAGATGAGAGGGAAAGGTGGGGGGGAATCCCTGCTTGAGCAGTGAGTAGCTAGGGGGTGTAGGGCAGGGGGAAGCCAGACAGACCCTATTGTGTCTGCAGTCTCCACCAGAGCTCCAGCCAGGGAGCAG
>NW_017728950.1:64152358-64161305 GCF_001723895.1 Crocodylus porosus | reverse complement strand
GGGTTGCCTAGAGGGGCAGTCCAGCTGTGGAGCAAAGAGCACTACCCAGCCCAGAGAGCAGGCTGGGATGCTGGGGGAGCCTGGTTTATCTTAAACCAGCAAGGGGTCTGAGACGGACACTGCATAAACCAGTTTGAGCCACATCAGTTAAGTCTGATACTACATTCAACCAGGTTTATCTCAAACCATTTTCAGACTGGTTTATGTGTACTGAACATTCGTTCTGTTACAGGTTTAAACCAGTTTCTGATCACTTAAAACTGGTTTCTGTGTAATGTCTGTCCCTAGCCACTTTCTTCATAGTACATAAAACTGCACCAACAGAAACAGGAAGCCTTGGGTATCCCTCCTGGTGTACTGAGAAAGAAAAGCAAAACAGATAGATGAGCAATTTCTATGAGAGAGGGGATGTGCATTTATACCAAGACCAAATTAAATGGCACCCTGCAAAGTGCCAAATCGTTTCTAAATTCTTTGTGGTGTAAATTCAGTCAGAGAACATGCCTCCTCAACACCAACATCATGAGAGACCTCATAAACTCTTCTCCCACTTATGAGAGCTCATCTTGTGACTTTATTGATAATGAGATGGCCTGCGTATCTTGGAAGCATGCCAAAGAGCATTATATGTTCTCAGGTAATGCGAGCATCTTTATAGCCTGTTTCATGTGCAGGTGTATGCACTCTTATGCAGTTATCATTCTCAAAATCTGATTGTAGTGGTTTGCTGATCATTGTAATATCAGAATGTTTAAAGACTAAGGGGTTATTAGCATGGTTCCTGATAAAAACATGATTATCCATGTACCTGGTGATGACAAGTCTAGGCAGCTGTCCCAAAAATAGATTCTCTTGATTACTGACCTGGCTACCTGCAGGGATGCTAAACACCTTCATGCCCATGTGGTTTATGGGGTATTTAGCATTGGCCATAAGAAAGGTCTCCACATGGTTCAGTGAGATATGCAAGGCTACTCTACTTTCTTCACCAAAAAAGAGGCAGATATAATTTTTAGTTTACAATGTTCAGCCATCAGGGTGCCCATCAAACAAAAGACATCTTTACTGTGAATCACTTAAATTTTCACGTTCAAATTTTTCTTGGGGAAAAAAAAAATCACTGTGGAGATGGACCAGCGGCTCTGTCTTCCTGCTCTGGGCATGAGGTTTGCCTGCCTCCTAAACCCATGATTACCACTGTCCAGCGAGACTGCTTTATGTTGTTTGGGGTATCTCTGTAAAACAGGTCAGCAGAAAATTGTGTGGCAAGGGTGTCATCACTGTAGCTGGACACTGATTCAATAAGGGCTGGTAAGGGTAACAGTTGGGGTCGTGCAAAGCTTCAGATCATGATTCTGATTCAGAGATGATTCAGAGGCCAAATCTACAAATCTGAATTGAATTGCTGGAGGCTTTCCAAATTGCTTGGGAAGAGATTCGGAGCCAATTCGGCCACAGAGTATAATGGGGAATCAATGAAATATCTATAACTTTGTTGTCTTTTGGCTGATTTGGATGAAACATGCAGGGATGGTAGCCCCTGTTGAGAGAATGACCTGTGCTATGTTTCAAGGTGATATGTGCAGGGGTCTCTGGGAAACTGCACCTCAAATTCCTGAAAACAAAACACATGTCTCGTGTGTGTGTGGTAAGCCACAGTGGGGTGAAAACTGCAGGTGTGATAGCCCATGGTGAGGCCACAAAGTCTAACAGGTTTCAAGGAGATGGGTACAGGAGTTTGGGGGAACTGTACGTCAAGCTGCAGACAAGCAAAACTCAAACAACAACAATGACAACAACAATTTGTATGGAGAAACCCAGTGAAGGGGTATCATTCAGTTATACGCATGTCCTAGAGCACAAAAAAACTCAGGTAAGGAAAAAAAATAACAGGTAAAACAAATGTTTGTGAAATGTTGGGAAGATGTATCCAGAATCAAGTTCTGTTCCCTTGTCTCTCTCCTTGCACATTCTATGCATTGCAGGGCCAGCTTACAGGACCCTGTCTGCAAGTTTATACTTGCCAGCTGTTTTGGTCCATATCTTACAAGTTTGCACCCTGAGAAAAACCCTGGCAGCAAGTGGCTAGAGGGGTGGCGGTTGGGGCATAGAAGGCATTAGAGTGCCAAAGAAGGGGATCAAGGGGAGTTGGTCTTAACTGTCCTGGCAGCTCAAGGTCTCTGGTGGTGGTGGTGGCAGCTGCTGCTGTTGCTCCAGCACAGTTTGACCCCTTCCCCTCCATTAGTGTTGTTTCTGCTACAGCACCTGCATAGGTCTGCTGCTGCTGCCACAGTGCAGACTCCCTTAAGACTCCCCATATTGTGATGCTCTTTCTAAGTCAGCACCAAGGGCTAGTGGCCTGCTCACCCACAATGAGTTATGCTACTGCAGGACCAATGGGGGAAGCAAGGTCATCATTACCTGACATCTTTCCCAGGAGCATTTCTAATTAGAGTGGCCAAATGACAGAAGAGTCAGGAAACACAGCAACTGATCAGTCAAGTGCCACTAGAGCAAGTAGAATAAAAGAAGTAAGGAGTAAGGGAAGTGTTCCAGTATACAGAGGGTTGCTGGACTATGCTGGCTGATGCTACAAAACCAATTTAGGTGTTTTACATTTTTGCCTAGAAACTAGATCTGAGCTGAGTAACTGTTAGGCTCAGCTTCCATTTGAAGCATTTGCCATGTATCAATCAGTCAATCACTTTGCCATGATCTCCAAGGAAGTAGGACATTGGTATAATAGCTTACTTATGACTTCCCTCCAAAATAGACATTCTGGACACATCCAGACATGTGCAAACATTTGGTTCCCTGGGGACAAGTAACGGCAGTGCAACTTGCACCACCGTTACTTGTCCCTAGGGAATGCCCCTGCCATGTGCACTTTGGCGTGTGGCAAGTTGCCTTGGGTGGAGTAGGGGTCAGCATTGTGCTGGCCTCAGCAGCCTTACCTGGGGTCCTGGGGTATTTTTCTGCATTTTTTTTTTTAAACTCCTGGATATCCAGAGGTCAGAAAAACCCAGCACAGCACATGCTCGGTCAGCATGCCCTTGCAGCATGGAGAATGCCAGACTGTGCACTAAAAATGCTGGATTGTACGGTGTGGGTGCTGCAAACCGTGTTTGCAGCATCCATACCATGTGACCACACTCATCTACATGTGACCTCTATGACCAAGCAAAGAACTTCTGTTATGATCCTTCTTGATCCTTTGCTTTTTACTTCTTTGTCCTACTTACAATCTTTTGTGGTATTTGGTTCCTAAGTATTTATAGGAGTTGACAGTTCAAGAAGCCTTCTTTTAATGCATACATCTTTATGTGCTTTATTGTTATGCACTCCTGTGGATGTGATTTTTCATTTTGTCCAAGCTAATTTCCATCCTATAAGATGTTGTGCGATGTCTAGTTTCTCAGTCTATTCTGACAGTATTTTTACTGTTCTCTCTAACAAATCTGTCATTTGTAAATCTAAGGTGACCGTATCTTTCTCTCTGTGATCAAAACGTAACCTTCAAAATCTTCAAGTGGCATAATATGATCAAGAAAGAAGCTGAAGAGAAGAGGCAACCGTAACTTACCTTAACACACATTTTAAATTGTGGTACTTCCCACTGAGTACCCAAAAAGGTACTTCCCACTAAGACAGAATTGACGATGTTGCTGCAAAGTGATTTGATATGAATTGCTCCTGGACTGATATTATGTTTTGCTATAATTACCTACAGAGCTTCATGCCAAATATGAGAGAGCTGTTTTGAAATCTATATAGCTATGGTAATGGCTCCAGCTGGCAGTCAATTTATTTTTCACAAAGTAGTTTCAAATTACAAATGGGCTCAGTTTGACAGCCTTTTCTGAAACCTGTCTATTCTCCCACTAGTGTATTTTCTACATTAGTTTCAGTTGACTCAACAAGATGTGCAGCAGTACTCAGTAATTTTAAAAAGTTACCAGTCACCCTTATGTAATTACTGCATTCTTGTAAGCTACGTTTTTGTTATAGGTATCACTACTGATTTTTGCCTAGTGCTCAGGCAAGTTTCTGTAGTGCTATGTACTGCTAAAGATATTGTAAAGTACATCAATCATGAACCATGATCTCTGTCCCTTGCTTCAAAACATTCGCCAGGGAAGTTGTCACTTTCTGCAGCTCTTCCTACTTTTAGGTTGTTTAATTGCTACCTCAAATTCAGCTCTTAGATTGGTCATCTTCTCTATCTTGATTGTTATTCAGTTTGATGACTGTATTTAGAAAACTTCTAAGATTATCATTATATAATTCTGTAATACATTCTTTTTGTTCTTCAGCAAATGGTTTAGTTACAGTAAGATAAAGCTTATTTTTGTTTTTAATTGTTTTTATTGTAGCTTGTTGATTCCTGTTGATCTTTTTCACAACTTAAATGGTTCACTTAAAATATCTTAGGAATAGCACTATGCCTAAAGAAGAGAAGGTTGAGAGGGGTCTTGATAGCAGTTTACCGCTATATCAGAGGTGTGCATCAGGAGCTTGGTGAAAAAACTGTTCACTAGGGCACCCCAGGAAAGAACAGGACCAATGGCTACAAATTCATGGAAGGCCGCTTTAGGCTTAATACCAGGAAAAACTCCTTCACAGTCAGGGTGTCCAGACTGAAATAAACTCCCTCGGGAGGTGGTGCAGTCACCTACCCTGGAGGTTTTCAAGAGGAGACTGGATAGTCGCCTTGCTGGAGTCACCTAACCCCAGTTGTCTTCCTGCCTCGAGCAGGGGGCTGGACCTGATGATCTGCAAGGTCCCTTCCAGCCCCTATCTATGAATCTCTTTGATCCTTCGACATCTGGTAATGTATCTAGTTTTCCTTGGCTTGTCTCATTTTTGATCTAATTTCTTTAGTCACTACCTTGTAATCCTCTACTTCCCTTTGCTATTTTTGATTTTGGCTTTAACTTTCTGTGTCGATTACATGGGGAACCTTGATAATGTTATCTATGTTCTATTGTGAAACATTTTCCATATGCGTGATACTGAATATCCTCATTGGTATGTAGGCAGACGAAGTTTTTTGGGTAGATGTGATATCTTTTATTAGACCAACTAAATATTTGGAAAAAATTGTTCTTTTCCAGCTTTCGGGTAGAAAAACACTCTTCTTCAAGCATAGGGAAAGTCTACCTAAAGAACCTTGTTTGCCTATGTCCTTAGACCAACACAGCTACAATCAACAACCCTCATTATTATATGTGTTTTGCAGGGTTGGGATTACCTGTGACTCTTTGTGCATGCAAAGGGATTAAATGTAAAAGGCAGGGTGAAACAAATCTTTGTGCTCATAATCCTTCCCTTCAAAAATACTTTTGTAAGGGTGCAATTGTTACAAAAGAAAGGTCTCTTGAGAGGATAGCACTTACTGTGGTCTGTTCTAGAGGCCTGCATTAGGATTTGTCTTTGCATCTAGAGTAAAAAGGGGAGTGGGAGAGGGGAAGCTGGGAGTTGCCATAGAAAAGAGCTGCGATTCCTGAGCCTGCTATCAGATGGTTCAAGGTCTAAGAAGGCCAGGATTCTGTTTTACAAACTGAAATGTAGTAGTGACCCCTAGAAGCAGGGAGCATCAGCGAAGCAAGGAATGATGGTAGTCTCTGGTGTGGGCCTCCTTACCTGTCATCTACCATTTTGGCTCACGTAGGTGGTACTGCTGTTGAGACAATTCCTGGGTAAGCCTTCTTTCCCAGCATTTGGCTTGGGTAACAGAGCTCTCCTCCAGTTTGCTCTGTGATGGAACAAAGAGTCCTTTTGCTGCAGAACTAGCACCTTTCGCTAAGGGATTAACTACCATGCCCCAAGAGGACACGGAAGAGGTAAGGGCCAGCAGGTACACCAGCCCCCACAACAAGTTAACCCTGTATGGAACCTAAAGAGATCTCTGATAGAATGGATTATGGTAAATTGTGGTAAGTTTTGAATAATTGCTTTGTTGGAACTATTAATTGTTAGTTTTCCCTTTTACTAAATCTTGTTGTAGTTTGCTATTGCCTGCTCATTTTGGAACATTCAAGTACAATTTATTTCCCCAGGTTTCTGGTATGAGGCATCAATCAAAATGGTAGAACTTCCTGTGAAACCCATAAATTTGAATCTGTACTTTGTGACAGCTATCCAGTGCCTGGCAAAACGTTTGCACAAAGGAGCAGTTTGTTTCTGGTATCCCATACTCCTAGATTACCCCTCCAGCCCCCTGCTTCCCAAGTCTTTTCAGCAATCTCAGTTAGGCTTTCATTAAAGTTATCTGTAATAGCTTGAGAATTTTCTCAAAGGATGAGGGGAACATTTGTTTTTCTCCAAATTGGGTTTGTAATTATTCTTGAACCCAAGGATCTTGAAGTTTATCATGTTCATACTTCATAGTTCATTTCTCCCAATTTGTTTTCCCAATCTTGAATGTCATCTTCACTAACTGATGATCACTTCCATATCTATCGTAGAAAAGGTATGTGTCCTGTATGTGTTTACAGAACTTTGCCAGCATTTGGACACAAGGATGCAATCTATCTGCCAACAATACCAATCTTTTTGGTGCAAGCCAGGTTATTTTTCTGGGTGACTTGCAGGAATGGACATTAGCAAGAATAAAATTATTAAGATAAGCTAATTTGAATGGTCTGAAACCACATTCACAAAATGCCACACAAATTTCCCAGCTATACCCTTCTAGTCATCACCAACAGCCTCTCCAACCTAGACATTATGATGTCTCTGTGTAAAGCTGGTATCTTCCCCATGGTGTCTTGTTTAAATTGTTTCCTGTTCTCATCCTAAACTCACTTAGTTATTACTCAGCACTTACCACAGAGCAGGTAGAGCTCTAGAGGCTGGGGTGTTTTGGCACTGTTGACAGCCCAGAGATTGTAAGTTCAAGGCCATATAAGAAATGCTCATGATTCAGTCATATTACAGTGCTCTTTTAGTATGGTATTCACCACACTGCTGTGAGTCTCATTATTCTAGTTACTTTAGTTTCCCTTTAAGTGGGTTGCAGCATTGTCTTTTTTTCCTTGACCTTTATTGCTTGCTTACTGGACATAGGCTTCTCTCTATAGAAACTGGACTCAGATCTCTTTGTGTCTGATCTATGCATGCAGTTACTGTCCTCACAAAATGGGACTCTGTGGCCCAGCTGTCCTAGAAACCTAGGATCAGTTCTGATCTTCCCCAATAGCTTAATCACACAATTTCCTAGGGTCCCGATGTTGTGGACACAGAGTTTACAGTAAACTATTTAGGGGCATGTGATAGTTTAAAACAAAAAGATGCACAGGGTTTATTCCTCAGGACAATTGCCATTCACTTCAGATAGCATAAGCAGTATTGAAATTTAGAGAAAGTAATGCACTTAAGTACATATTACCCTGCCTTTTCTTTCCCACTATTGTGTGTTTTTGGGGCATGGGCAGAGTTCTCCAAGGGGTTCAGGATCCCTGGTTCTGCACACAGTCTCTCCAGATTATGGAGAATCTCTCTGCCTCATGCCACAAGTTTCCTTCTTCTGTTGATCCCACAGTTAAATAAAATCTCTGTTATGAAAGCATGCTCCTTTCTTTCTCCTCTTCTGCTCACACCTGTGTACCTGAGGGTCCCCCAATTTTCCAGCCTTTAGGAGGAGGGTTAAATAGCTGTACCAACTCTTGGCTCCTTGTTTTGCCTTTGGGCAAAGTCTACTGCTTTTTAGACTCTAATACTAGCTCCTTTTGTCCTTGGTAGAGAAGTTGGAGAAAAAAATGAATTTTCTCTAAACTTCAGCTTTCACAAGATATTTGTACCTGAATGATTCTCAGTTGCCAGGTTTGTCACCAACACTTGAAATTTCAGTCCAGTCTGCAAATAACAAGATAACCAGATCCTTTTTCAAAATATTTGGAAGTCTGATGCAGAAGGAAGAGAGCCCCCATTATCAAACAAAATGTATAAGCTGTTCATGGATTGTTGTTCGTGGATTGTTGTTAAACTGTGGCAGTTTAAAGAGTCTATATTAATCAATGTTTAGGAGGAAAGGTACCAATGGCATACCTCTTTAGCAACACTAGATTTTTAAAATACTTTAAATGTATAAAACTTAGGATGATGGGGAATGAAATTTGTCATGCAGAATATCAGGATGATTTTGTTTGCTTGCTAACTGCTTGGTCTTGTTAGCTTCTTGTCCAGCAAGATGGTATCATATCCCTTCAACCAGTTCACGACATCCACAAGGAGTCTGGTTTAAATACAGAGCTATTGGCAGGGCAAGTGAAGGGTATAGGGCAATGCATGCAGAGTTATCTAAGCAGGATTAAGATATGTACAGACTATATCCTATTTTTAGGGAGAGTTTTCTGTTAGCTGATAGAGTGGCTTCAGTATATTTAGCCCTTATTCCTTTTTCCCCTCTATTTGACTGTTGTGATCTGACCTGTTTCTTCTTTCCTCACCTCCCCCTCCACCCACCTCCAACTGGTTACCAATCTGTGACATTTTTGCTCATTTGTTACAGTTGTGCAAGCTGGCCCTGCTGTGCATGAAAAAACAAACTGGCTCATTTCCTCTCTGCATCGCCATCCCATATGCACAACATCAACACAGGGCCCTCTAAAACTATATTACTATAGCAACTAGGCTCAGATCTCTCTCTCTCAGATCTATTGTCTGGGTAATAGATTCAGTAAAAGGATTCAGTGCTACATAAAAGGTTCTCGACTGGATGTTTTAATATCTCTTTATTACTTTGTTGCTTCTTGCATTGCTGTAAAAAGGAACATTTATAAATGTAAGATAAAAACCTAGTTTAGCACTGAGTGGTAAATAAAGTACTTAGCTTCAGTTCTTATCTTTTAATCTTTTAAATGCTTTAAAAAGGTAGAAATCATACTACTTTTTTCACTGAGAGTAACTATGAGAGCTATGCCAAGCTAATCAAAGTTTGTAACTT
>NW_017728950.1:64145183-64152258 GCF_001723895.1 Crocodylus porosus | reverse complement strand
ACTACAAACAAAACCCCACCCCCCAAAAAATTCTAAGTTTGCATAACCTAAATTTAGACACGGAAATGGACAATTAAGGACCCAGTGATGATGATCAGAAATGATGGCTATCTACTGAAAAAAAAAGTACCTTGAGTGCGGTATGAAAAGATGGTGACATGTTAAGTATGATCATGGTTCAAGTTATTTGTATTTAAATGCTGTGTAGTCTATCTTTCCTTTTCTATGTATCTGAGGCTCACAGCATCACTTATTTTCAAACACTCAATTTGTATTCAAGTATAGCTTTTTGCATTAATGATTTTTTTTTACTTTGTGTGAATTCGGCCTTTTTTGCAAGAAAGAACTTCTGTTAGATCTGTTCCATAATTTAAATAAATCCAATGAAAACAGTTACATAACAATACTACATGTTTTAGTAGTGTTTGAAAACCAATAACTGTAACATTAAAGACCTGACACAGAAGTAGAACATAAACAATAACGAATTAATTTCCTTTCATTCTTTAAGTGAAAGGAATTTAAACATTAAACAAAGAATAGGTAAATCTTGACAAGAAGTTTTAACTGTTACATTTTTTCATTAGTAAAATTTGAACGTGCTATTGCTAAACTATGTGGAAAAAATGTATCTTTATAACATGATTTTTAAACTGAAAATGTCCCTTTAAATATGGATACAGATCTTTATTTTTAAATCTCATTGCTCAGTTTTCCTCTTCTGTATCTTCTTCTTTTGAAGTAAGGCGTACTCTAGTTATTCCATTTTACAGAATGAAACCTGATGAAGTGTTTGCATGCATGCATGCTGTTTCATTCATATATTGGCTCAGCTGTCAAAACCTTCAATGGAAATGGATCATGAGAGTACGATGAGTAGGATTGGGACCCATGTGTATATGAGGGTGTGTTTTTTTTCTAGCCAGCATCTCTCTTAGTTTTCCCTTTTCTCTTGTTTTTATCTCTCACAGAAGAATGATATAGTAAATAATGAATTAAGGCATGAACTCATAAATTAGTCTGCACGGACAATCAAACAACAAACAGCCTTTATAAAAAGGGAAGGAAATATGGTTAAAAGAACTGTGCCCTGGGACATCTCAAAGGAAAAATGAAGGTAGGGGGCTGCTTACCCTCTCAAGAAATAAGAGGTAGCAAAATAGCCAAATCCACAAATGTAAGATCTTTATTATTCACAGGCAATAAAGGTTCTCCATTAAAATCAATGAATTGGCTACGCTGTTGAACAACAGCAGACTACCGGCAGTGTTTGGATGAGTCAGTTTGTACTTGGTTGTTTACAAATTATTAGATTAACTAGTATTTGTGTACTGAGGTAGTTGCCTCATGGTCTTCAGTGATATTGTAATTCATGATGGCTAAAACTGAGAATGTTGGTTATAATTTTTATGAAGTTGCAAGCATTTTTCTGAAGCTTAACATCACACACAAAAAGCTGTTAAAAATGCCGTGGGCTTTAAAGATTTTCTGAGGACAAAGGAGAAAATTGACTATTGATGCCCTGAAATATCTTGCATGGCTAGTAATGAACGATAGAGTTGGCCTGTTTCTGAATGTATGCAAACAAATCGTAAGGAGCTTCCTTTGTCTAGTAAAGGAATTTTAATTCAGCTTTCCATTTTTCATACCAGTTTTCTAATGTAGAATGGGTAAAGCAAGATAACTTCTGCTGAAAGTTGTTTAACTTCAGACATTTTGCTTTAGATGGAAGAGGTGTTTTACTGGACTGGATATATAAAGAATCCTAGCAAAATATGAGAAATCGACAGAGCATATAAACAGCTATCATACTTAAGAGATCCAATTCAGTATGAAGCAAGATCATAAAATGATAAAGAGAACCAGTGTCAAAGTACTTGTATGATTAAAAAATAGCCAACATGTTTTAAAAAGGCTTTTTGAGTTGACAAGCCTGTATGAAATAGAAAACCTTCCTCAACAAGGCTTAATAGGCAAGCTGTATTCATATCACAACAGGAAATGTTTCAGTATCTTGGAAAATATGAAAGAACATCTCTGACATTACCTGACCAAGTGACCTCAGGCTTATGCTATGCCTCTCTGCTTTAGTTACTCTAAGGTGCAAAACTACCCTGAAAGGAAATTCATGATTGTTACCTGAGAAAAAATGGTTCAAATTAAATTATTCAAAATCTTGGGGATATCATCAAGAAATAAATTATTTCTGTCTTGAAAGCTGCCAAGTATTCCATTATGCTTGACTGCAACCAAGGCATTAGTAAACAGGAGGTAGATGTCAGTGGTTGTTAGATATGTTTCTGCAGAAGAAACAACTGGCACAAGAGAAGGCAGCATTAGGTTGAATTGTTAACACGACAGAGTTTAGAGGTGCTGGATGGAAGGCAACTTTCCTTGAACAGTTAAAATATATGTGAATGAGTGCAAGGCCTGAGACCTGAGGTGAATGGCTAACTGATCCATAAATAAATTATAAAGCCAATTTTTGGATGGTGTTTTGAACACAATCCTTTGATGCAAACATTTTACAGCTAGCAAGGCAAATTCTTTCAATCTTAACTCAGCGATTGTGTGGAAGCTGCGTTATTTATCATTACAAACCAAAGTTTTTATCTGGCCTTGCTAGAACTGTTTTGCTATGAGGAGCCTTCAGAACTTACCAAGCTTGTGACTTTATAAAGGCTGGGAGGTATTGTGACTAGCATGTGATCAATCTATTTCCAAAACCCTTAAGTGAAATGAGATGGGAAGGTGCAGTCCATGTTTTTTGGTATCAAATATCAGGAGCTTGTGACTTGAGTTTCAGCCACTGATGACTTAAGATGACACGTCTTAAGTGACACTCAGCTGCTAGTTCACAAGATCTACAGCTATGAATTCCTGTGCAGTGTGGACTTTGGCATGATGTATTTTAGGAAGTCAACATCACATGTATCTTCAAGTGGCTATTGAATATACCACATATCAGCCAAAAGCTTCAAATAAGGGATTTTTTTAGCTAAGTAACTGGCTAACGGGCAAGAAATTAAAGATATCATATTTACTGAATTAGAAAATGAGGTTTTCCCCCCTTTAGTATGGGTGGGGGGAAGGAAGCCCCTTACCTTACAATCAAGCATGAGGCAGCTGCGAGGTGGTGGGGAAGGCATGCAGCTCCTATGGCTCTGGTCTGGGCCTGGAGCCAGGGCTGAGGTTAGGGCTTGGGCTGGGGCTGGAGCTGAAGCTACAGCTGCCACCTGCCCCCCCACCCAGCTCTGCATACCCTGTCACTCCTCCCTCACAGCCCCCCTGACCACCATGCCACTTCTCTCTCTTTTCCTCTCTGCCACTTTCCTCCTTACCTTTGCTTTGTGCCACTGCTGCTATAGGGCCAGGTGGGAACAGCAGTGCCAGCTCCATGTCACTGCTATGAGGCCAGGCTGGAGTCTGCTCCATGTCCTAGGCTGTGGCAGGGATGGAATCTGCCAGTGTGGAGCAAAAGTAACAGGAGAGGGGATTGAGGGGCAAGTATGTGAAAACTGGGACATCTCCACAAGCCACATTGGAGTTTCTGTACTTTGGCAAAGAAGCTTCTATCCTCACTTGCAAAAATGTATCCTTTGTACTTGAAACTGTATTAACCTTGTCTGTATTTGTTGCAAGTGGAGAATGCCATTTTTTAGAATTTAGAAAATTTGTAAGTTTTTAAAGACATATTTGGATTCTATAATAGCTCAATCTTGGCTGGCAGACCTTGCTTAAATTTCAGTTCAAAGCCAAATTGCAGAAATTATTGGTCTGAAAGATGCCACCTATGAGTTTGTATGTATAAAAAAGAAAAAACAACAACTAGCCAGTAGTCCCAAATCTTTGTGAAAAAAGGTTTTAAAGGACTACTTGTGTGTTTTTATTTTTAAGTTCTTCTCTTCTTTCATACTTGTATTTTCACAGTAAATGAGAGTGATAAATCATTTCTCTTATTTTATTGGGGAGAAGATAACAAGAAAAGCCAAAAGGTTTCTGTCTACACTAGAAATAGGCCAAACTGTCATGGTGTGTGCCAATATCCAGGGTCTATGGTGCCTTCCACTGCAGGGGATCCCAAACTCTGATCAGGATTATGACCCTGAGTTCTCTTCTGGATTTAAGTACCTACTTCAGTCCATTCTCACAAAACACAGTACAGGTGGTGTCACTTGACTAGGGGCCAGCACATTCACCATGTTGAACGCTTTCCTCTGTGTGAAGAAAATCAAATCTTTACTTCCCATTCCCCAGGATCATGCTCAAATTAGCAAGCTACAGGGGACTGTAGAAGAGCACGATTCCGATTCCTCCCCTCAACAATACTGAACCTTGCATGGGAGTACTTCTTTGAGAGAAACTGGGCTCAGTAAGAGAGTCCTGATAGTCATACAAATTAATAATTTCATAGAAACATTATAGGACAGTTCCTATCCACAGTGAACAAAATCTTTCCCAGGTGAGCCCATGGAAGGAGCACACTGGGGCTGATTTCCTAGGGCTGCCTTATGCTCTTGTCTCCCCACTACTGTTATTGGGTAGAATGAACACAAGAGGCTTGGTCTCTTGCTGAGTAATGCCACACTGACTTTTGAAGACAAAGAGTCTCCCCATGCACCTCCAAGTCTCTTCCTTCTCACCATTTGAGGAGAGATCATCTGCACTTCCTTCCCTATTCCTCTGAAGTTCAGTTACATTTTGACTGAGCTTAAGACAGAGGTTGAAGAGAATACTTCCTCTCTTTTCTCCTGGGTTTTTTTTCCATGAAATTGCTTTCCACTCCATGCAAATGCAGGAATCATGAGTTTGTCAGGTTCTTTGCCAAGTTCTGTTCCCTTTCTTGCATTAGGGTTTCAAATTGCAGCACTTTTCAGCTGTGCTGTTTCCAGCAGAGTTTTTGGAAAGTTACTGCTGATTTCGTTTCCTTGGTCACAGTGTGTAGTAAGCCACAGTATGCTGGCCTTGACAAGTTAGCATCTGAAATCTAGTCTATCATTTTTCTATCATACTATCAATATACATCAAAAGAAATATCCTCCAACATTCCCACCATTAGAATCTCAGCTACAAATAAAGCAATGAGGTTAATTGTAGTGATTTCTGCTCATCTACCAGCTGGAATTGGCTGTATAGGCTGGAATTTGACCTCCTGGTGCCATTGGCCTTTGTCTGGCTTAATACTATGCTCGGGGTACAAAAAGGCCCATGCACCGCAGGCTGTGGCATGAGTTTCTATATGTGTGTGCTCTGTACCCCACCTCCGTTTCCATTCATGAGTAGTTTGGTGCACTGCTGGAACAGTGATCCCATTCTTCTCTTGCTCATATGCTCCAAAGTTAAGATGCTATGGAGGATAGCCATCTCCCTGGCATATAGCCACTGGGTAGTTCATCTGTTTTCCAGTCCATGCAGATGTAGTATCTCTCTCTGATCCCTGTAGTCTGTGTACTTCTACTTCCTCTCTAAAATGCCCAGTAAAATTTGAAATGTGCTATTGGGGGTTGGCTTGAAGCTTCTTTCCCCTTGGCTTGGGTTTGTCCACCTCCCCTCTGCCAGGGGGAGGTGGACAAACCCAAGCCAAGGGGAATGTCAGACAATCAAAAGAAGCCTTGATGTATGGGGCAAGCATACAAGAAACGTTTTCAGCTAGCACCATAACCCTGGCTGATAACTTTCTAACCAAAATGTTTGATGGGGACTTGGAAGGCTAGAAACAAGGTCTCACTAACCAGATGGTAGCAGTAGGCCTTGACTGCTATTACTTACTTTTTATTATAGTTAATATTCATACAGGGTCTTCAGCCTACCTATTCTACCATCACAATACAATGACTGTACAAAATTAAAATGCAGGTAATTCATGTTGAATATGATTCAAAATCCACTTAGCCAATGAGAGTCTTTCTGTTTTCTTCTTTGGGTTTGGATCAGGTTCCCAGTCACTGCCAAGATATCACTAAAGACATTGTTTCCACACAAAAAGTCCTAGAAGGTTGTGGTCCAGTAACAAGGGATGAAGAATTGTTCAGACTTACAAAATAATTGATCTGATGATACCATAATGCAACAGTTTTACCTCTGGAATAGATTAATACCCATTAATCTATACACTTACAATTCTCTTGCACTTTTTTCTTTGCTGGAAATACATGTATGCACTCCTCTTTTGGGGGCACTTATGTCATATACATTACTTGTCTTCCTTTTTCTACTGAGAAGAAAGATGTTTTAGTTGTTAGGGCACTCAGCTGGGCTGTGGAAGAATGGAATTAATTTCTGATCCATCAAAAAAAGCTTTTGCCATCTCATACTGAGATCCCCTGAAGTATTTAGTTCCTAAATTTCCAGGGTTTTTTTTTTTTAATTATTGGGAAATAGGCTTCTATCTACTATGGAAAATCTGAACCTTACTCTCTGTGCCTCATTTCTATTCTGTAAAATGGGGATAATAGCACTTTCCAATCTTATGGGGCTGTTGTGAGGATAAATGCAATAAAGATTCAGAGGGGTGAGATAACATGGTGTCTAATATAGACAGACTAACTTCAAAGTTATTGGAGTTGGGCTGCTGTTGTGTTAGATATATGTGTTAGCTGATGGTAGGTTCCTCTTCCTCACCAAATACTTGAACAGGATTTATCTGGAATCCTTAGATATTTCACCTACACAGAATTACCACAACTGAAGTAATCACTGAGTTCTAGTCAGAGGATGGTAACCCTTCCCCATTGCCTTGTAGGCTCTGTTTAAGATTTAGACTAAATATCCAGTCTTTTGCATTATTGGGAAGGTGGGCATCTATCTATTATGGAAAATCTGAAGCTTACTTTCTGTGCAAGTGTTTACACACCTAACAGTGCTAAAAATGCATGACATCCCTAAAAAGATCACGTGGCACCTGTGTTGAGAATCACAGTGTTATTCTGAACTCGGGCAGAAGGTAAAGCAGAGTAGCACCTTAGAGACTAATGGGTTCTAAGAGGCCTGAGCTTTCATAGTTTCATAGTTTCATAGTAGCTAGAGTCGGAAGGGACCTAGGTAGATCATCTAGTCCAACCCCCTGCCTTGGCAG
>NW_017728950.1:64143433-64145083 GCF_001723895.1 Crocodylus porosus | reverse complement strand
GGGATCCTGATATTCTCCAATTAAAAAAAAAAAAAAAAAAATCACAAATTCTCTGATTAAAAAACCCAAAATCCATGATTAAAATGAAACTCCACTACATATAGGAGGTATCAATTGAAAACAATGTTTTATTGATATATTTACAGTTTTAAAGGAATTCAGAAGCCTACCACTGCCTCAATCACTATGATAAAATAAATTCTAAATACCTATAAATTTGGTGTTTGATTTGGGGTTTTTTATAATGGGAAATCAGAGCTCCCTCTGCCCCCTTAATTCACCATTTCACAGGTCCAGGCTTGACACTTCCTAGTCACAGCCCCCCAGCCCTGCTGGTGCCCCTCACTCCCCACCACAGCCCTCTGGCCCTACTGATGCCCCTTGCACTCTACTCGCAGCCCCCTGCTCCTCCTAGCCCTGCTGGATGGGACCCCAAAGCTGACAGGGCTATGGGGCCAAGGACCTAGGTTTGCAGCCCCCTGCCCCCACAGCAGTGTCCAACCCCTGGCTGCTGCCCATAGGAGGTGGCAGCTGCTGTGGCAGAGCAGACCACGGAGCCCAGCTCCCCCTCCTCCACGGGGGCACACCTGGAGTGGACCCCATGGAGGGAGATGGGTGTGGGCAGGTGCTGCAGGCTTGGGTTCCCCACCTACTGCCCTCCCCTGGGGCTTCTGCAGCCCAGTGAGTGGGATCCAATGCAGAGGGCAGAGTAGGGCTGAGTGGGGGAACCCCTTGCCACTGCAAGCCCCATGCTGCCATGGCAAAGTGTTCCCTGCCCACCTGGCAATCACAAGGGGCACAACTTGGCCACCCCTGCTGCTGCTGGGTGGGCAGGGGGTGTTTCGCCAGGGCAGCGCAGGGCTCACAGCAGCAAGAACCTTCCCTGCCCAGCTGCACTTTTCCCTGTCATGCTGGGTTCTGCCTGCTGGGCTGCAGAGGCCCTGGGGGAAGGGCACCAGGAAGCCTGAGCCTGCACTGGCCAGCCTGCCACTGCCCCCCACCTCTGTGCACAGATCTGGGGAGCAGGTGCCCCTGCCCCCTTCTGGGAGTGCACACAGCAGCAAGCAGCCAGCTTTGCCTGTTGCCCCCCTCCCCTCCCTACTTCCCAGGTGAGCTGCCTGGAGCTCCATCCTGCTCCCCTCCAGGGACTTGTAGCCATGCATTCTGGCCCTGGGGCCCAAGCACCATGCACTGCTCAGCTGGGTAGCATCCCCAGCCCCAACCCTGCCTGATTCCCTCCCTCCCTTCCTCACTCCCTCCCCCCCTTCCTTAGTCTTACCTCGATCCTGGGAAAGCTTTTTGAGAGAATTATTCTGGCACATGTCCACAAGGGGCCAGCCGGGGACGTTATGCTTAGGGGCAACCAACACAGGTTCATTATAAGCAGGTCCTGTCAGACCAACCTGGTGGCATTCTATGACCAGGTCACAAAATCCTTAGACACAGGGGTAGCAGTAGACGTAGTCTTTCTGGACTTTAGGAAGGCCTTCAACGCTGTCTCTCAGCCCATTCTCATTAAAAAACTAGGGGACTGTGGCATCGACACCTACACAGTCAAATGGGTCACTAACTGGCTGGAAGGCCACACCCAGAGAGTGGTGGTGGATGGGTCATTTTCAACCTGGAGGGATGTGGGCAGTGGGGTCCCCA
>NW_017728950.1:64133047-64143138 GCF_001723895.1 Crocodylus porosus | reverse complement strand
TGATCGGGGGCAGCAGGGCAGGCCTTATGAGGAGAGGCTACGGGACCTGAACCTGTTCAGCCTCCACAAGAGAAGGCTCAGGGGGGATCTAGTGGCCTGTTACAAACTACTCAGAGGGGACCAGCAGGCACTGGGGGAGACCCTGTTCCACCAAGAACTACCAGGAGTGACTAGAAATAACGGTCACAAGCTGGCAGAGGGTAAATTCAGATTAGGCATTAGGAGGCACTACTTCACTGTCAGGGTGGCTAGGATCTGGAACCAACTTCCAAGAGAAGTGGTGCTCACTCCTACCCTGGGAGTCTTTAAGAGGAGGCTAGACCCCTTGCTGGGGTTGTTTGACCCCAGTCCTCTTTCCTGCCAAGGCAGGGGATTGGACTTGATGATCTGCTCAGGTCCCTTCTGACCCTACCAACTATGAAACTATAAAACTATGGGGCCTCAGTTCTCCACTGCCCCCCACCAGGTTTACCCACTGAAGCTGCTGTCCAGGCTGCCTGGTGGCCATGTGCATGTGTACGTGCACGCATATGCATGGTGTCCCCTGCCTGACTGTTCTCTTCCCACTCCCCCAAACCCCTTGCAGGCTGGAACTCTGCGAGCCTGTAGAGAACTTGAAACCTGAAAAAGTGGAAAATCTGTGTATTTCTCCATTAAAATGAGAAATCATCATTTTTCTCAGTTAAAAGGGAAAATATGTGGGTTTTTTTGTTTTTCCATGGGAAACAGAAAACCCAGATACCTGCTCATAAGTCATGTGCCCCACCCCCCTAACTATTTTCATTGTACTCTGATGGACTCTTCTCCAATTTGTCCATATCCTTTCTGTAGTGGCGGGACCAAAACTGAACAGAGTACTCCAGGTATGGCCTCACCAGTGCTGAATAGAGGAGAATAATCACTTTGCTTGATCTGCTGGCAACACTGCCAGTAATGCAGCCCAGTATACCATTAGCTTTCTTGGCAACAAGGGTATTCCTTTGGCTCATATTCAGCTTATGGTCCATGTCACCCTGAGGTCCTTTTCTGCAGAGCTCCTGCCCAGTGACTCAGTCCTCAGCCTGTACCGGTGGGGATTATTGATTATCTTGAATTTAACATGACCAAAAAGTTTAGTCTATAATTTAGCTGCTATAGGGTCTGGCTTATGTGTAATCACAAAACATGACCTGTGGAGAAGGCAGGTGAAAACATAACTGGATGTCAATTTCAAGTCTACAATACTGGATTGATGCCGTGCTTGTTTTTCTCTGGTCTTGTATTCAATTAATGTTTAATGATTTTAAAAGTAGAAAACCCTGATTGTCATTAAATAGAATATCTCAGTCAATCCTTCAGAAAGCAAGGTCATGTTAGCATGTTTTATGGAGTATAAAAGGAATCCAGGAGGGAGAGAGAGTCTCTTTGTAAAAAGCGCCACTAATCTATGTATTGGCTACTGACTATAATGCAGGGGTGGGCAATTATTTCGGGCAGAGGACTGCTTACTGAGTTTTGGCAAGCCATCAAGGGCTGCATGGCAGGCAGCCAGGGGCAGATAAATATTAATTTTCTACATTTTTAGGGGCCCTGCAGGCCAGATAGAATGGCCTGGCAGGCTGCGTCTGACACACCTCTGGTATAACGCAACCTGATGGACTAAGTCTGGCAAGAACACTCTGACATTTATGCAAATGAAGCTGAGAGTTTTCTTTGTTTATTTCTGAGATCACAAGAGAAAAGTTTGAATACTTTGTGTTGCCCAATGAGCCAGTAAGCTTTTTTCCCCCTCTAGGAAATTGTTTTGTTGTTATTTTAATCTCAGCTACCACTACCTACAAGTGATTCACAACACAGGTTTGTTTCCATTTTAAAGCAGTACCTCTAGTGTCCAAGGTCTTTTATGATGCCAGATCTCTCTCAAGCAATGTGCACTACTCATATACCTGTGACCCTCATCTTGCTAACCATTTTTTTCACCTTGCTTATTTTTTTTCCAACCCCACTGAATTCAGGAAGATGAGCATACTGTATATATGTACATAGTCATAAAGAGCTAACTAAGCAGTATGTTATGGTTTGCTCCAAATCTGAAGCCATTCTTACCTACCAGTCTGGTTCTGTATCAAAATTTAGGTAAGGCATTGACAATGCTCTTCATAGTTTCATAGTTTCTAGGATCGGAAGGGACCTGAGTAGATCATCTAGTCCGACCCCCCGCCTTGGCAGGAAAGAGTACTGGGGTCAAACAAGCCCAGTAAGGTGTACATCTAACCTCCTCTTAAAGACCCCCAGGGTAGGAGCCACCACAACTTCTCTTGGAAGTTGGTTCCAGATCCTAGCCGCCCTGACCGCCTTCTGCTATCTAGCCTAAATCTACCCTCTGCCAGCTTGTGACCGTTATTCCTGGTCACTCCTGGCAGTGCACAGGGGAACAGAGACTTCCCCAGTGCCTGCTGATCCCCCCCAACTAGTTTGTAACAGGCCACTAGATCCCCCTTGAGCCTTCTCTTATGGAGGCTGAACAGGTTCAGGTCCTGTAGCCTCTCCTCATAGGGCCTGCCCTGCTGCCCCCTGATCATTCGAGTGGCCCTCTTCTTCTGGACCCTCTCCATGTTGTCCACATCCCTCTTGAAGTGTGGCACGCAGAACTGGACGCAGTACTCCAGCTGCGCCCTGACCAGTGCCGCATAGAGGAGGAGGATCACCTCCTTGGACCTGCTTGAGATGCATCTGTGGATGCATGACAAGGTACGGTTGGCCTTCCTGACTGCATCCCCACACTGCTGGCCCATGTTTACCTTGGAGTCAATGATGACTCCAAGATCCTTTTCTGCCTCTGTACTGAGAAGAAGGGAGTTCCCCAGCCTGTAGGTATGGTGCTGGTTGTTCCTCCCTAGGTGCATCACTTTGCACTTGTCAGTGTTGAATCCCATCCTATTCTCATCCGCCCACCCCTGTAACCTGTCTAGGTCAGATTGCAGCCTATTCCTCCCTTCTAGCATGCCCACATCCCCCCACATCTTAGTGTCATCAACAAATTTGAACAGGGTGCTTTTTACCCCCTCATCCAAGTCATTGATGAAGATGTTGAACAGTACGGGCCCGAGCACCAAGCCCTGCGAAACCCCACTGCCCACATCCCTCCAGGCCAAAAATGACCCATCCACCACCACTCTCTGGGTGCGGCCCTCCAGCTAGCTGGTGACCCATTTGACTGTGTGGGCATCGACACCACAGTCCCCCAGTTTCTTAATAAGAGCAGGGTGAGAGAGTGTCGAAGGCCTTCCGAAAGTCCAGGAAGGCTATGTCCACTTCTACCCCTGCATCTAAGGATTTGGTGATCTGATTGTAGAAGGCCACCAGGTTGGTCTGACAGGACCTGCCACTAACGAACCCGTGTTGGTTGCTCCCAAGCATGACCTCCCCTACTGGCCCCTCGTGGATATGCGCCAAAATAATTTTCTCAAAAAACTTGTCCAGGATTGAGGTAAGACTAACTGGCCTGTAGCTTCCTGGGTCCTCCTTCTTCCCCTTTTTAAGATGGGAGCCACATTGGCCCTCTTCCAGTCCTCTGGCATTACACCAGAGCACCACGAGTGCTCATAGAGCCACGCCAGGGGTCCTGCAATGACCTCAGCCAATTCCTTTAGTACTGTAGGGTAGAGATTGTCTGGACTGGCTGACATGAATACATCCAGTCCCTCCCGAAGTTCCCTAAGTAGTTCCTCACTAACCCTTGGCCCAGGTGTGCCTCCCCTGGGGCCTGAGGGGGGCCCAGTGGAGGGGTGACTGTTCCAGTCCCTGCTTAGGAAAATGGAGGCAAAGAAATCGTTAAATATGGTGGCTTTGTCATCTTGGGAGATGACCAAATTTCCTAATGTGTCCTGCAGGGGCCCCACATTACCTGGAACCTTCTTTTTACCCCCTATGTCTTTAAGGACAATAAGAAGTCCTTCTTTAATCTGGGAAGCTAGTCCCAGTTCCATCTCTGCCTTGGCCTTCCTGACTGCCACCCTATATCCCCAAGCAACTGCAGTATAGTCATTCCTAGTGATGGCCCCTCCTTTACATTGGGTGTACGCCTCCCTCTTAGCTAGGAGACATTCCCGGCTGCTTTTGGTGAGCCATGGCGCTTGTGTGCCCTCCTGCTCCCTTTGATCCATGTTGGGATACCTCCTTTTGGGCTTGGAGGATCATGTCCTTAAGGAGCAACCACTTTTCTTGGACACCTGGCTCCCCTCTCCTCCCCTCTGGGACCACAGTGCTTCCCCGACTATTCTCCTTAGCTCATTAAAGTTTGCCCTCCTGAAAACTAGGGGTGCTGCCTCGCTGCAGGCCTTTGCCACCTTGTGCTGGATAGTGAATTCCAGCAGGCGATGATCACTGTCACTCAGGTGGTCGAGTACCCGCAGTCCCCTCACCAGGTCATCTCCCATGGCCAGTACCAGGTCCAACAAGGTGTCTCCCCTGGTGGGGCTGTGCACCTCCTGGGTTAGATGGAGGTCCTGCATTCTGGCTAAGAACCTATACGAGTGGTCAGATCTGGCTGACTGCTCTTCCCAGCAGATGTCCGGGAAGTTCAGGTCCCCCATGACTACCACATCCTTTGACTTCACTACCTCCATGAGCTGAATTAAGAATTCCTGGTCTGGCTCCTCCCCTTGGATAGGAGGTCTGTAGTAGACCCCCACTGTTAAGTCTCTTTCCCCTTGACTGCCTTGTATTCTAACCCAAAGCACTTCAGAGTGCCCTTCCTCTGATTCTTTGTTAATTGACCTTTCCTTCCTATCCTGTCCCTCCTGTACAGCCTATAGCCCTTGACATTCACCACCCAGTCATGCGTTGAGTCCCATCACCTTTCAGTGATCCCACTATGTCCGAGTTGGTGTCAGCTAGCAGGAGGGTGAGTTCCTCCTGCTTGTTTCCCATACCAGGAGCATTTGTGTAGAGGCATTTGAGGCCTCCTATGGATGTGTGTACTGGCCCCCTAATCACAGCATTGCGTTGGCCCCTGTCGCTTACCTGTGTATATGTTTCGCTCGTCCATCTAGGCTGGGCTGTACTTGTGGGTGTTGCTTGGTTTGGCAGTCCGATGATTCCTCCACCTTCATCTTTCCCTTCCCCCAACAAGCCCACCGGAGGATGTCCGCCAGCCTAGAAGAAAACACACGCTTATCTTTAGCGGAAAGGTGGAGCCCATCCCATCCACGCATGTCTCTTGTCGTGATGTGCCGGTCACGGTTGAGGAAGCCAAAGCCTGCCTCAAGACACCATTCCCGAAGCCGCCAGTTGGCCTCCGTGATGCACGTTTCATGCCGTCTTCCACGTCCACTCGCTGGTAGGGTAGAAGAGAAAACCACCTGTGTGCCTATCTCCTTTAGCACACACCCCAGAGCATGGTAGTCTTGCACCTGAGAACTGAATTTACAATCCAAAGAGACCATAGACTTGCTATCTTCTGGCAATTATTAAAAAAGGATGAATTGACCGAGTATACGTTTTCCTCTTGTGGCCAATAAACAACACATGAAAGCAGAGAGCAAAGCACAGATTTGCATTATGTGGCAGTCAATAGACATCCCCAAGGTTGTGTTTTGACGTCAGTCAGTAGCACCATCTCTGTTCCCATGAAACACCAGCACAGCTGCTTTGCCTCAGCCTTTATTTAGATCTGCCTACCTAAGGAAAGTGACTTGTTAAGTAATCACCGACTGTTTTATTATAGCTTTGCCATAATTGTGAATTGGCAAATGTTTCACACATACAGCAAGTAATGATCCTTCCAAAGGAAATGCATGGTGTCACTCCAGGGAAATCCTTTATTCCCTCATTCCCATGAGTTTGGTAAACACAGGCTGCTTAGGCTACAAAAAGAAGTAGACCAAATGAACTCCTGTGTCACAAAGCATATCACAACAGTTTTAATAATAATAATAATTAGTGTCACTCACTGATTATCTTAAAAGAGAATGGAGCTAATTATCACCTACTACTAAAGGCAACAATAACAAAAAAAGCACCAGAATGAGGAAATTGATCATTTTACCTCAGGTGTAGGTGGCATAATTTCTTTCCTCCCTATGCATTGATTATCTCCACAGTTGACAAAACCCCAGGGCTTACTGTAGGAGTCAGCTTAAGGCACACAGTGATTAGTCTTCATTTGCAAGCTCACAGCTCAATAGGCAGCAATGTCAGAGGAGAGAAGATCAGCCAAAGCCAATCACTGCAACCTGTGGCAGTAACAACATGCCAGAACTCTTAAACTGCTGTAAGGTTTGGCTTCTTCCCCTCTCCTAGGCTCCTGCCACACAAATACACCAGTATTGCTTTCTGCTGGCACCTTTGCACCTGGCACCTTCTTGATTTCCCAGAATGTAGAAAAGACCACTGGATTCTCACAGGTTCATCTGTTGAAAGTTGCCTGCTTAAATGAAGAATAAACAGACAAACCTGGTGAGTCTTCCATTTATCTCAATTTTTCTGAGGCAAAGGGAGAGGTTTCATTTTTATTCCAGAAATTCAGACTTTATCTTTAGTTGATCTTCTATGACTTTCTTGATTAGAAAAAGCTTTGGGAAGAAAGCTGTATTTTAGCAGGGCTTTTTTTTTTATATGAGTGGGGATTTGGGGTCAACTCAAAATTAAATACAACCTTTTTTTTTCTTTTCAAAGCTAGCAACACCCTTATTGACTCAGTTTTGATGACTGGGACAATGTCAGGGCATTATGGATAGGGTTGTACAGAGTAAGGAGTTAAATAGTTTTCAGCTGTATCTCTTTAGAAGCAGAAGGTAAAACAATGAG
The DNA here is from genome assembly GCF_001723895.1 of Crocodylus porosus. Classification (NCBI taxonomy): domain Eukaryota; kingdom Metazoa; phylum Chordata; order Crocodylia; family Crocodylidae; genus Crocodylus; species Crocodylus porosus. The sequence goes on along the minus strand of NW_017728950.1, from coordinate 64,136,349 downwards.
CAGAGAAAGATTTCCACTCTGTTAAGCAGTCTGACAACTTCCACGTGAATGAAGTGCTATAATTTAAACCAGTCATGGGTTTAACCCACATTTAAAAAAAAAAAAGTCCATAAAAATTAAGTGATTAAAAGCTGACAACCCAAAGAGTCAGCAATTGTGTTTATGGAACTTGTGGTATAGATGTGTCCATTTCTGTTTGTGCGTTGCTGAACATATTTTAGTTAGCATGTTAATAGTTGTCCTTGTATACACACATGTAGATGCTCTTTGTAAAGGGGTATGTTCGCTTTGTTGCATGTGTAGTTTTTCCATTCTCTTTAATAAGGTGAATAATGCAAGTGAATGAAAATATAAGGTATTCATTTTATCTCCTGGAGAAAAGCATAGAAATGAAACATTAGATCTGACTTCTTAACCATGTAAGTTTGTTTTAAATTATATCTGCATGTTTTTGAAAACTGGAGTTTGTGTAATGAAATCATCTGTCATAAAAAACATGATTTGATTCTCAGGGAAGGTGGACAGATAGTTTTCACCTAAAATTCCTTGTACATTTCCCTAGGGTACAAAATGAAAACAACTGTATTAGATGTTGTACAGTGGGTGAACTTTTACATTGCTTGTTTAACTTGACCAAATGCATGTAGTAAAATGTATTCTCCTAGGGATTCTCTGAAAAAGATTTTAGTAAAGTAATATGTTGGGTGTAATCAAAATTTAAGAGAGAACTTTATTCCATATAGTCTAGTAAGCCCTTCAAAAATTAGTACCATAACTTCCAGCACATTTTTGTCTCTCTGCTTCCATTTTTCATGTTACTATTTTATTAGAATAGTTGGCAGTACTTCAGTAAGGTAAGTTTGGTGTTGCTGCCTAAGGGAGGTAAGTTTGAAACCTGCCTTATGCTATTGGAGTTTCAGGCATAGGTATTACCTTCTGTTATTAAAGCCAATGCTGGATATCAACTTCCTTGAACAGCACTTCTTATGTACTCTGAAATTTGTAGTAATTGCCCTGTGACTTGAAAGAATGAGGAACTATACACCTAGTCTATCAGCCATTGTACTGGTTTAGCTTGAAGCTGATTTTGCAGGAACGCTATTTTATTCTTATTGTCAATAGCGTTCTTGGAGGTTTAAAACTGTAAATTCATGTGAATATAAAAAGAGGTCACTGGATGGTAACATCTTTAAACAGACTCTTAGGGTCTTTTTAAGTTGGATATTTATGCATAAACATTGTGGGGTCAAAAGTTGTACAGTACAAGTGGTTTTTACTCCTGAGATTAGTAAGAACATTCCCATGTAAATAACCAAAGGAGGCTTATAAGTGAGGCTGAGATCTCTTATTGCTATGAGAATTTTCCAAAAGGGTCCCACTGTGCGTATTATTATAGATAGTGGAAAAAGCATCCCACTCTTCTCAGTACCGCAGGGGTCTAATCATTGCTTAAATTATTCCAAAAATATTTTCTTTTTCTTAAGGCATGCTATGTGTGTGTGCATGCATTTGTGATGCCAGCATGTGGGGTTTTTTTTTTTGTTTTTTGTTTTTTTGGTTTTTTTTGTTGTTTGTTTGTTTTTTTTGTTTTTTTTGTTTTTTTTGAAAGGTATGTTATCATATGTTGAATTTTGTGCAGTTTGCTATTCTCTGGCTTTCTAACTTCAGTCTACCATAGTTAATTGTAGAAATCTATTGTGGGTTGTTTTTGTTCTGTGACCAATGATTTGTTCATATGTTTATGAATAATTGATTCCTCCCAATTTTTATAGCACTTCAAAAGTCACTGAGATTTTTTTTTTTCCAGAGAACTTTTTTGTATAACATCCCACTCTGAAAATATAACCAGAAAACTACTTTCAGAGTTTGTAGTTGCTCCCCTCTTAAAAAGAGAATATTTGGATGACAAACATCTATCGTACTCCTGCTGCTTTTTTGTTATAATGTTCTCAAAAGCAATTTAAATGTTATACCACAAATACAGTATAACTTGAAGTAAGTAGTAACCAGTGTGAGTAAGCCTGAAGCTGCAATCATTCTGCTTTCATGTGAACTTTTTTAAAAAGGAAGAAGACTCTTAAAAAAGAGAAGTTCCTCCAAAGATTATTAACAAAGATGTGTTTTCCAGTAAAGCATGAGCAGGTATCTGGGACTTCCATTTCTCATGGAAAAATGGAGTAAAACATGGGTTTCCTCCCTTACCAGAGTAAAATGCGGATTTCTCATTTTAGCAGAGAAACCTGCAGACTTTGCAGTTTGCAATGAGCCCCCTGCAGGCTGGCAGAGTGGCAGCCTGCAACAGGCTGAGGGGAGAGGGAGAAGGGTGGTGTGGCAGGGGGCACCAGCCTGGAAAGCAGCTCCTGCATGCAAGTGGGACGGGGGGGAGGGTGTAGGGGGGTGTGGATTAAGGCCTTCATAGGGAGGAAGGGCACTGGGAGGGGCTGGGGCTGCCCAGCTGGGTGGTGCATGGGACTTGGGGCCCAGGTCACAGTGCGGGGTTGCAGGGCCCCAGTAGGGAGTGGGACAGGGCTATGGGTGTCTAGTCCCATGGGTAGAGGGGTGGGTCCAGCTCCCTGGTGCTGTGCACACTCCCAGGGGTCAGGGTGGACTTGTTCCCCCCAGATCTGTGTGGGGTGGGGGGTGAGATGGGCTGTCCACTGTGGGCAGAAACCAGTACTGCAAGATACAGCATGGCTGCATGGGAAAACTGCTTGCCTCTGCAAGTCTAGTGATATATCCCCTGTGCACAACCCCACACCACAGCCCCCTCTGCATATGCGCATACAGGGGAAGTGTTGCCAGGGCAGTGCGGAGCTTGGAGTGGCGAGCAGCTTTCCTGCATGGCTGTGCTACGTGCTGCAGCACTGGGTTGCAGACACCGGGCTGTGGAGGCCCTGGGGGAGGGCAACAGGGTGGGAGCCCAAAAATGTCTACCTCCCTCTGCACAGATCTGGTGGGCACAGGTCACCCCTGCGACCCCAGGAGCATGCGCAGCAGCAGGGAGCCATCCACTTCCACCCCTTGGATGAGCCGCCTGCAGCCCTGTCCCACTCCCCAGTGGGGCCCTGCAGACATGCATTCTGGGGGGCACAGGTCCCCCTTGCCCCCCGGGAGTGCATGCTGCTGCCAGGAGCTGGCGCCACCCCACAACTGAGCCCACAGCAGACAGCAAGGGGGAAGCTGGGCTCTGCACCATTGCAGCACCCAACTGTTGCAGGTTGTGGATCCAGGTCTGTGGCCCCATAACCCTGCCAAATGGGGCCTCCTCTGGGCTGGGGGAGCAGGGCGCTGTGGGTGGGGGG
>NW_017728950.1:64107945-64132947 GCF_001723895.1 Crocodylus porosus | reverse complement strand
GGGAAAACAGGATCTCTGGACATGAGTATACTTTTAAACTACCAAAACTTGGAGGATTATTCACCTGACAAAAGTAAAGATTAAACAGTAAACCAGTTCATAATTTTGCAACTGGAAGTTAAAAATCTTAGTTGCCTTGTAGAGTTGCAACATGGAACAGTCTATGAGAGTTGAAAGAAATAGTATAGATGTGTTGAAGCTGCTTGTACTATACTACTTATATACTGTAAGTATATTAATATATGCAGTCTGATGTTTTCTATTGACTAGTACAAAGACAATCTTACCCTGGCTAAAAATGGTCTTTTAATGTTCAAATCTGGGGGGGGGTGTTTATTTGGGTGTGCGTTTTAAAAGTCCATTTTTCCCCATTTTCTATTACAACAATGTTATCCTAATAATGCATATTATTGCTCACAAACTGTATTTCTTTTAAATTGTTTTGTACAGTGGATCTTCATAGAATCCCAGTGTTTTTCAACCAATAATAAAGCCTGTACAGCTATACAGTATTTTCATTAAGACAGTTTTTTTTACATGACTGCAAGGAAAATATCAAGCTGACATTGGGGAAAACCTGCTGTGACAACCACAAAAGAACAATGGACTATGAGCCTTTTTATTTTGCTTGAAGCTCTGGAGCTACTTCTATCCTCAAGGAGTCTTTGCCTTTAATCTGTTTCTCCTTTCTATCTCCAGTTTCCTGATATTATATCCCTCATGAATCCAATTTAGTAGGCAGGGGCCCTAATTCAGGAAAGTCATCAAACATGTATTTTAATCAAGCCATAAAATACGTAAGTGTTCATATTAACAATAATAAGTAGTTCTTGCAGGGCTCTTTATTGTTGGGTATCAACACTTCTTTACAAGATGGTAAATAATTATTATTCACATCTTGCAACTGGATGTGCTTAACTGCTTTGTTTTTATTTATTTATTTATTTTAAATCAAGACCTGAACTATACTTTCCTATGTCTCCCATACCATCAATGTTTATTACAGTTATAAATATGTCTTGTGTTTTTTACTTTATTTGGATATCAACTCGGCTATCTAAATTTTCCAGCTTTGGCTGGATCATTGTTCTTGAATTCTATATCCAAATTTAGTGTATTACTAATGAGGATTAGACTTCAGTTTATTCTGAATTGTATCTTGTACTGTTAGCACATTTTACCATTGGGCTGGCCTATTGTTTCAGATGGTAAAATACTATACAAGCACTCAAGACTCCTACAACTGAGTTCAATCTGAGGACTCTTTGAGCCTTGAAATTTATTTTGGTGCTATCGTGCACCTAGCCCCCTTTAACAAAGCAAAGTGCAAGCTTTCTCTCAGCCTGTTACTGACTCACAGAGTGGCATTACAAGCAAACAAAAAGAGCTTTGTGTTTACAAAACTAGTACTCATGTGGTGTAGGTTAATAACCTACTGATGATGTTGATCTATATAAGGAAAATGAGGATATGAGAAAATAAGGCTATTGAAATGACAAGGTAGCTGAAAACATTAATGCCTGACTTGGAGAGGCCTGCTAATGTCTAACTTTTTTTATCCTTGTAACACAATTTAAAGTTTTTAAGCTGCTGTTACACGAATCAACTAAGGTGACCTTCACCAAAGAGTAGGGCGTGAAATCTTTTCCTCTGGTTTGTTTATTTTGGAAATAGTCACTTTCACAGTTTCTCTGAATTAGCAATTTCCCCCTGCTGTTTGTGCGCACATTTCACAGAGATGGGAGAAAAAATACAGGAAAATGACTGTTTTAAAAAATAAAACAAAAGAAACTGAGTTTGATTTTGTTTGTTTTTGTTTTTTGAGGGAGATCAGGGATGGGTATAATGTCTGAAACTTGACTTTCACTTTGTGAAACTGCCTAGATTTTAAGCTGACTGTATCTTTTTAAATGGCACCCTACAGCATACAATGTACCTGTTTTTTATATTGGCCTTTTTAGTAGACTTTTGCAATTTGGAGCACGATGATTTTAATGTTACAAAAAATGTGTATCTCTTAATTTTTGGATAATAAACTTTCAAAGAACAGCCATGTTCCAGCTTACCATGTTCTCAGTCTTACAGCCCATCTTGTGATAACTAAATTATTCCAGTATATTGTGAATTTCTGACCTAACACTCCTTTATCAGATGTATGCCCTATAAAGTAAACTGACCATTTTGCATGTTGCTGAAATGGAGATGATTTAATTTTTGAGGGGCATCCAGGGATACTGGAAACAGTAGAGGCTGTAATGTAAGCATTTTCCTTGACTAAATAAATAAAGACTTCCACAGCACTCTTTTCTTTTTAATAGGAAAATATGCAGACCTGAAGATTCCCTTTTTAATACTAAAAAGGGACTGTTTGGACTGAACAGTGTTTATACTTTTCCATCTTGGTAGGAAAGAGCACAATTCCAATGTTCATTTAAATGGTATTACTGAGTGTAAGCCTTCCCATATTTCTGCCAGCAAAGACAGTGAAATTTAGTCATGGGCAACTGCATAATTAACTTGAAAATTTAAATGGTACCTTTTACACCAGGAAAATATGTTTTAATTTTTGACAGAATTTCTTCTGATACTTCACATAGGCAGATAGAGGGAAGGAATCAACAGGTTAGTTGGTAAAAATGTTATAATATTTTTGAAACGGCATGATTTTTTTTCCTTGAATACTCCAGCATTGTCAAGATTTGTCTTACAGGCATCTACTGCAGACCACAGGGGAGATAAAATGGTGATAGTAGAAATATGAGTTAGTGAAGTGAACTCTCTAAATGTTGATCTTTTTCAGTATGTTATTTTTCGGAATATGCCTCCATCTTCTGAGTTGCTGAGTGTATTTACACTTCAGATTTAGCAGCCGCAGAATAATAATAACATTCATCAAATAAAATTGTATTGCTGTACATTTATCAGGGGTTTGGGAACCTTTTAACCAAAAAGCCACTGATCCTACAAAATACTGATGCCCAATGTGAGGCTTTTTAAATATAAGGGTAAGCCTCTTGTTGAAGTATTTGGGGACTTAAAGTTAAGCCTGTATGTTGATATTTTATAAGACGGCAGTCTCTTATCACTCACTTCACTGCTATAGCTATGTAGGGCAGTGGTTCTCAACCTTTTTAGACCTAGGGTACCCCTTGGAAAATGCTGGTTTTTAGTCTTTCTCTTGGGGTTTTGTGTTTTTACTGTAGAACCATAATAAAACAGTTGCTCTGTTGCCAAGGACTCAAAGACTAAAACAGGTCAATGTTTTTAACACTGGGAATTCCTATTTGAAATCTCTGGGTTGATCTTGTGAATCATGTTTACATACCTAACAGTACTAATGTTGTGTGGCATCCTTGAAAAGCCCTCAAGGGACCCCAGGGTGCCCTGGCACCTGTTTGAGAATCGCTGACCTAGAGTTTTCTCCTGAAAAAAGGGAATAACTAATTTATGGAGCTTTGGCAATGGACTGTTGCAACTCAGTAGCCATTAGATGAAAGAGCAATTTCTGGCTTGAAAACTGGCCAGCCACCTCCTCCCCCTGCTCCCAATATGATTGAATGATGTTCTCCAAGGTAGAAATAATTTAAAACGGTATTCCTTAAGAGGAAAAAATAGTACTAAGAGAGATGATGTTCAGTATGCTGTATTTGTTAAACATTTGAAGTCTGTAGTAGATTGCAGATAGGCACGCAAGTTCTTGGCTTATTTTAGATTAAGGAACATTTGTGAAAGATTTCAAAAGGAGCAAGCAAATCTAGGTAATTATGCAAATTAACGGCAGCAAATTCTGTGTGGTGTATGCTTTGTTCATGTTCACCTGTACACTGCATTGGCTAAGGTGCTGTGCCTGTACACGTGTGCATGCGTGTGATTGTTGCCTTCCTTTTTGGTGGCCCCTGAATAAAGAGAATGAAGGCTCTAATACTGTTGCCAGTTAATGGAGCCTTTTCTTTCTTTTTTGGTTGAGACATGATTTGGGTGTTCAGAGTTCTTGTGGCTTTCTTTCCTTTTATTGGAATGTTTCTGACACCTCTGATTTGAACTGGTCCACATCACAGGCTTCAGAGAAAATAGCTTTGTGATGATGGCAATATGTTGACTAATGCAGCTGTCACTACCCTCTCCTAGAAAGTATGAAAGACTAGCTCAAATGTGTTAGGTTTGCTGGGTTCCACTAGGTTATGGCCAGCCACTAGAGGGCAAAATGTATCCCAACAAAAATGAAGTCTTTCACAGAGAAACATCTTTGTGTATATTTATATAGTGCTGATAGTAGTAATATATCAGATGATAAGTAAGAGAAAAGTGTTGAAAACTAATCTTGGGCACAATGCATTTATCTATTGGAAAGGATAGAGGCACTGAGAAGTAAGAGAGAGACATTGAGTAATGCAGAATCAATAGAATCACTGAGTAAAATGCCAAGCTCAATTTTATCTACAGTGTTTGTAATGCAGTAGTTAAATAAAAAGCAGTCGGGGCTTATAGTAGAGAGATCTTTTAATAGGAACAACAAGATTTTTGAGGGGAAAAAAAAAAAAAACTTTAAAAGCTTTCAGGCACAAACCCCCTTCATCCGGTATTGGAGAAAAGATTGTAAAAATTCTCCTGGGTAGAAATGACAGTTCATATTTCATAGGATTTCACAGAGGAGTCAATAGATGGAAAACTCCTGTGGGCAGTAAACCTGGATACCTGACAAATGGAAGATACTGAATCTTAGCTGATTTTTTTCTTTTTTTAAAAAAAATAAAAATAAAAAAAATCTTGGTACTTTCTCAAAGAAATTAGCAACTCTGACCATTTGAGACCTGAGACACTACTCCTGCCTTTTTTTAAAGGTAATTTGCATCACAGATTCTCACAAGAGGTGAGAGACTCCATACCAGCTATGATCTTCCGGACAAGAGGGGTTTTATCATAGATACCGTCTCTACTATGAGCCCTGATTGCTTTTTCCTTTAGACCAATACGGCTACAACCTGGATACCTGACACTCAGTTAACTAAAAGCATCTAATACAGCAACCTAGAGACTTTTATAAAGGAGAAAGCAAGACCTAGTTCTCCAGCTGGCTATAAATATTTGTCCTCCAAGAAAACTCTCCTCTGTCTTAATGCAGAGAATTTGTTTTCTCCTGGAGCTTCTTGGTTAAAACCTGAGTTTTTGATGGGACTGGAAGGGCTACCAGCCCTTCTTTGTAATGCTGTCTACATTTATTTCTAACCGTTAAGCTCTGCCCCCTCCTTGAATGGGCATGCCCCGGAGTGTGCACCCTGGGGTACCAGAATGGAAGTAAGAACCCAAATTTTAGTGGTGGCTGCAGGGATTAACCTGGCTTTTGGAAGTGATGCCTGGCACTTCCTCTCACAGCAGCATTCTGCCCCTACTCTGCTTCATGTGGACAGAGTCTTGAGCCCCCCTACCTCAATTTTGGCACCTCCTTATACTGACTGCCCAGGGCCCATGTGCCATGCACAGCTGCAGCTCATGCCACTTGAGGCACTTACATTGCAGGTTGGCCTCCCCTAGTATAAACCTATAGCTGGGGTCCTATTCCTAAGGCCTGTGGAAACTGGTTATAAGGTATGGAAAAAATAGGATTATTCCTTCCCATTGTAATAAACCTAACTACTTAACCCCACATTTTCAATCTTCTGTAAACATGTCAGAAAGCAACACAGTAGTCACCAACAATTCCCTTTAGGATGTCCAAGCATATGACAACGCTTAAAATAACAATAGAGTATTATACTATATTAAGCAGGTATATTTGATCATACCTAGTTCCTATAGGAATACAGGTCACGTAAAATGTATCAATGTGATGATAATATAAGTTGATGTATTGAATTTTTAGTTTTGGCTAACTAATTCAAATTCATGGGAAGGAAATGGAAAAAGGAGAATGACAGTGAGGTAGAGTATATTACACTCGAGGACACAAGTTTTGGGAAAGATTGGCAAAAGAATACATGGAATGAAAATATAGAAGAAATGAATGGTATGAAGAAAGCAAGTCAAATGCTCCTCCTTTTAGCCTTCCTTTAATACAAGAACAAGGAAGATGTCAGTTAAATGAAAAGATAATTAAATTAAGATGGATATATGTTAGTGTTAGTTTAACCCTCCCAAAAAAGAGCTATTCTGAGCCTGCCAGCCCTCTCACCTGTGGATGACAGATAGGCAACCTGCCTCTTTCCCACCCAATTTACTTACCCTGGGCTCTTAGCACCAGTGAATGTCTGCACACACTGTTTTCAATCTAACATCATAATGTAAGGCAGTGACTAACTGCGGTGCACATCTGCATTTACCCTAGGTCTATGCCCTTCTGTTCCTGGCTGTTCCAATCTCTCCCAGGAGGCCACCTCCTTTTGATAGCAGGGCCAACCTACTACTGAAGTTTTATACAACGCTTCCTATTGGACAACCTGAGATGTGCCCCATATCAAAACAGCCCCTCTTCCTTCTCCTCCTCCCTGCCCCCCCCCCACTTTCCCCTTTTGATACCATGTTCACTTTCACGTCAAAGACAGGTCATTAGTGATAGCAGCTTGAGCCCTAGCTGGCAGCAATATTTCTATCTAGAGGACTGCACACTAAGCAGCCACAGGGTTTGAAGCTGCCACTTCACCTTTTATTGGGGATGGTTTGTGCCTCCTTCAAGGTACATATTCATGACTGTGGCAACATTTCCAGAGATTGTCAGTGCAAACATTACCCTGTTCCTACAGGAAGTTCCTACAAGGAATTCCTGTGTGCACATTGCCTTGGCATGAAAATTATTTTTTAGTTAGAATAATTACCATCTATGATTAAATTATTATTCTTAAATGGTAAAAATATCCTAATTAAAGCCCACATTCATTACATGGAAAGTTTTAATTTATACTCATTTAAATTTTAAAAAACCCAGAAAACAAAAATTAAACAGTGCTCATTTTGAATCTATTTTCTGTTAAGTCAGGGATATATATAATATTGATTAATACTCCTATCTATTATTGACATGATTCTGTGTATTTTACACTGCATATTCTTAAGGCTCATACAGGAGAAGATCTATGCTTCCAGAGACACTCATGCCTGGCACAGTGTGTATTTATATGTCCAATGAGAATAATGTTGGCATAATTTACACTAACTGGAACTAACCTTGAAGCAGTGTAGGCCTCCATTTTCACTGAACCCAAAGTAGAAAATCTAGTTTGAGGACATAAGAGCATCTGTCTAGGTTGGTCTCCTCCCCCTTTCCCCTTGGATCTATTTCAGAGATAAGAATTCATGGTCCTTGCTCAACAGACATTACAATTTCCAGGCAGGGTAAATTAAATATGCACATACAAATATCATGGCATAAGAATAAAAGCTTAAATTTAACTATGGAAATTGAACTATGTATTTAAGAGGGATCTGGTTGTGAAGAAGGTAGAGGCTGCAGAGAACAGTGGAAAAAGTCATGGAAATGTTTGTGAGAGAAGCTGATAAACGGGTGGATGATGTAAACTTTATTAGTGGAGCAGATGACTTAATGATTAAAGGTTGAAAGTAGAACAGTGTGATGTAGTGTGGTAAAGATGCTCATGGGAACAGTGTCCCAGGAGGGATTGCTGAGGTAGGCCCTGGTCCAAATGATTGGCAAGAGAGATTGTTAGTAGAGTTTCATGTGGGTGTGGGGAGAATAGCGACAAAGATCAGAGCTGAGAATAATAAGGACCTGATCAAGAATTTGAGCAAGAAAGACCAGATTTCAAGACATATGTATTCATTCTATCCAATAGTTTCTAACTGGATAAAAATGAACTGAAAGTGTATTTTATATATTCCACCACCCTCTATCTCTGTGTGAATTCCTTAATTTCTTTCCTTATCCCACTCATTTTCCCCCTCCACTGCTACATTTTCTTTTTTGGGGGAGAAAGCACATGATGGCTAAAGATGGTATTTAGAGATTTGTTTTTGGGAATTGGCTTATAGATGGACTTGGATATGCACTAGAATAATGGTCCAAGGCAACAGTAAGGGTTCATTGATTTCTAAAAAGCCTAGCTGTCCTAAAGTTTCTTCAAGGTCTGTGGTGTCTACTACAGGCAAACAGTGAGCAGACACAAAGGCTGGGACATTAAAGACATGTACCACATTGTTCCATAACATAACATAAGATAAGGTGGCAGTCACAGTGCCCAAATGCAGGGCCCTTGGGATTTCTGGTTTTGAGGGAACAGACCAAATCAGAAGACTGGAAAAAGCCCAAATTAGGATGTGTACATGTGATGGGTTTGCGAAACAAAAGATGATGCTGACAGGACAGAATGTGGACAGTATGATGACTACTGAGACACCAATCGGGTGAGGCCCTAAAGATGAAGTATCATCACAAGGGGAAAAAGGATACACAAGGAGGGATTTCAGACCAGCAAAGTGCTCCCAAGGGGAGAACCCAAGGCCACCATAGACAGAGAGCACACTACCAGCCTGTCTTGCCCACCCCAATGGGGGGAGGATGGGCTTCAGCCTCCAACCTCCAGGCTGCTGACATCTGACATTCAAGAGAGAGCCTCAGAGTGAAGCTTGCATACTGGCCAGTAGGGCTGTGCAAAGCTTCAGTAGCTGATTCAATTTGGAGGAGATTCGGCCCAACCTGGGGACCAAATCTCCAAATCTAAATTGAATCAGGAAACCAATTAAGAGCTCCAAATTAATTTGAAGCCTCCGAATCGATTTGACCATAAACTAAACAGTTACCTCCAGCTGGTAAGTTTGTTGGGGTTGGGGAGGTGGGAGGGAAAGTGTATTGGGGCTGGGGCAAATTGTCCAGCAGGGGTGGGGCAGTGTGTTACTCAGGGAGGGGTGCAGGATGTGGGTGCAGCAGTGCTCAGAGTGGGGGGGGGGTCTGCCCTGCTGCTGCCTGCTGGGGGAGGGGGCAGGGGTGGGATGCAGGCATGTCCTGCTCCGGGTGGAAGGTGACAGTAGGGCATAGCTCCTGCTCCAAGTGCTGCCATGCCTTCATCCCCTGCCCCCCCATCTCGGCTGGCAAGTGGTGGCAGTGCCCACCCCCTCACATGTACCTGTGGGCAAATGGTGGCAGGACTGAGTCCCCACTCCCACAGCTGATGTGGGCGTAGCAGTGCTCAGAACAGGGGCTCTGCCCTGCTGCTGCCTGCCCAGCTGGCATGGGGGTGGGGGCCACAATGCAAGCGTGGCTTGCTGTGGGCAGAAGGGGGCAAGTGGCAGCAAGGCATAGCCCCTGTTCCCAGTGCTGCCATGCCTACATCAGCTATGGGAGCAGGATGTGGGCATGGCAGAGCTGGAAGCAGGGCGGGGGGGGGGTGGTATTCCCTGTTGCCACTTGTCCCTTTTTTCCCCGGAGTGAGCTGCACCCACATCCCACCCACCCCAGCTGGGCAAACAGTAGCAGGGCAGAGCTCCCTCTCCCAGTACTGCCACTGCCACACCCACATCCCACACTCCCCTCACCCCGGCTGGGTGACTTGTCCCAGCCCCAAGCCCTCTCCCAACCCCAACAAACTTACCAGCTGGAGGCAGCTGTGTCAGCTGCCTGCTTAGTCTATGGCCGAATCTCCAAAATGGCACCTGATTTTTTTGCATCTGATTCAGCTGAATTGAATCAGGACAGTGATTCAGATCTCCAAATCAAATCACTGTCCTCTGAATCAGTTGAATCCTTAATACAAAGTGAATACTTGCCACTTTGCACAAGCCTACTGACCAGACGTACCTCGACTCTGACAGCTTTATCACTGTGTATTGATAAAATTTGCCTGTTATCGAATAGAAAGGTTGTAGTTGGTCTGAGGATTTTGGGTCTGCCCAGAACATATCTGGGTCATAAATCCAGTGCCAGAAGCACCAAGCAATGTAAGCACACATAATCAGTTCAGCTAAAAAATAACTAATTTTCTGTTAGCAATTTAAATGGCAGTGTTCAGCATTCTCTTACCCCCAGCAACTGACTTTTAAAAATATTTAAGATTCAACTACCTACAGTAAAAACACATTTGCTGCAAACCTACGTGCAGCATTTTATGGCTCAGGTGTTAAGTCTAATTTCATTTGCTTTTAATTATGGGTTGACATTTATTTAGCAGGCAACAATGATCTAACTACAAAATCCTTATTGGAAAAATTTGATTGAAAGCGTCACCAGACTTCCTTAGCATTAAAAACAAACGTTTTACTTTGAAAATGGTTTTCTTGTTGTTCAGTTTTGTATCTTATATTTGACATGCTAAATAAAAGTTCCATTGTAATACACTACAATGAAGATTTCAATAGGTTTTTTTAAATTCAAACAGAGAAGAAATCCTTTGAGTCCTGTAATACCATTTATATTTAGTAATGGTGGCTTTGGAGAACTCCTATTTCAATTTTTATACTGAAGTAAAATAATCAGAGTAACTACCAAATTAATTTTGATATAAACTAACAATACAGACACTACCTGATGACCTTAATTTTTAATGGCTTTAATCATGATGACTTCCACTGTACAAAAGAGGAACCAAGGAGGTTGGGTCTTGGTTATGGAAAACCAGGTATTATTTGGATCCAACCTCAGTTAATACAAATTCTCTTTCCTGTTCTTTTTAAGGGTTTTTTATCTTTTCTTCTTCCCAGCCCCACCCCCCCAACAAAATTATATCCAGAACTGACTCACCTGAGTATAAGTTCATCTTTTTAGATGCTTATTACATTAAGACTCATGGGGCGCATCTACATGTGCATTAATGCACCGTAGATACTGCACATTAAGTTTAGTACCTGTAATAATTGAATGCGCAGTACCTGGTGTTATTTCACAGTAGTGCCAGCACATGCTTTTTCAGTGATGCTAATGTGCAGACTACTTCCAAAACAGAGACTCAGAAGCTCCTATTTGGCTTCTGCTTAATTCTGGAGGTGCCTCAACAAATTAGGTACCTTGTGTGTGTGTGGGGGTGGGGGGTTGTTTGTTTGGGTTTTTTTGGTTTTTACTTTATAGTACTGTGTGTAATCTGTTCACTGTTTCTGTAATTGCCTAGAACCATCCTGGGCTGAACACCTATTTCCTGAGAGCTCAGTTTGATACAGGTTTGCAAAGCATGCCTTATGTACCATTACAGGTTTTAGATCCTTCACAAAGTGCAGTCACAATGTCTTTTACAAGGTAGTCACCAAAGAAGGATATGCTGCTCCTTTCTCATTTTTATGTAATAACCTGGTAGTTAGACTGCTCATGCAGGAAGAAGGGATATAGGTCCTAGACTTTCCCTAGCCTGAAATGGGATTCAGACCCACATCTCTCATCCCAGGAGAGTGACCTAACCAAACATGATGTTAGGGTGGTAGGTAAGGACACTTTTTTTTTTTTTTTCACTGCTGTTGCTGTAGTGACATAGCATTAAAATATGTAGGGTTTGTGAGGCCAGAGGGAGCTCACAGGAAAGGAATCATGACTGTTAACTAGTGATAAGGGGCATCTTGGGTTCTTGTCCCTTCACCCAAGGCTATTTACACTTTATTCAGTGACTGGAATAGAAAATGTAGAAACAGCCCCTGAAGCAGAACCCGGGCCTCTCAACAGTGTCTGAACTGCCAGTCTACAGAAGTGCAGTAACTCTTGTGTTCCTTTCTGTACAGCTTCAACTGGAGAATGCCTGGTAGGACACTTCTTTGAGAAATGAGTTTCATCCTCCTCATTCTAGTACTAAGCCTTTCCTTACCATTCCTTTTGGTTCTGAAGATCCTTTTTATGTTGCATCCATAATTTTAAGCATTTCTATATCTAAATTTTCCAAGTAGTATCCTAGGTGCTACTGTTTTACAAATCGGGCTTGAATTGTTGCATCTCTCTTCCAGAACACATTATTTTATAAAACCAAACAAATCTGGTTCTTGCAAATGTGTGCCTTATGATGCCCGTCTGTCTGAGTTAACAATAAAATAGCTTAAAAATATCTACGTTGTTATTGTGAGTAACTTAACATCCTTATTGCAGGGGCTCTGCCATCCAGTCTTAATTAGGCATTTACAAAGAGATTTTTAGAGCGTTAATCCTTTTTTGACTCATTAACCAGTTCAAATTAAGAATCCATAGCTACCCACTCCACGTGGAAACGTGTCCAAGTTGCAGGACCCACAGATAAGGCAATCATGGAAGACCATCATCCTCAACTGTGAGGGATTTCTAACGATGAACCTATTACACAATCCAAGATGCAATAAAATAAAGAAACCTATGCCATTTTCCTAAGGGTGAAGGAAGGTCTGAAAATGTTAAGACTTGAAAAAAGAAATCCTTAGGCAGATATAAAACTTCTTTGCTAATGTTATGTATTCTGAGAATGATGTACAATCATACAGAAAGTTGGTAAAAGCAAATGTGTAGCTGTTTATATGTGTAAAGTAACTAGATGCCTGGATTATGGGCTAATCCTTTTAGACTGCACTGAAATCTAATCATTAAAACCCAAATGGAAGAAGAATAGGAAGCGTAGAAATATAATGTATTGCACATTAGAGGCTACATGTACTTCAATTAGTGTTAACTATTCCAATGGAAAGTTTTTGTTAGCTGAAGTGTCTTAAGCTACATAATAATAAAGCCCTGCTAAATCCGGTTTCAGTATCTCTATGGCAACAAGTTTTATGCTTTTAAGTTGTAAGCTTTCTGTGACTTTTGGTTAGATGAAACACAAAATAAAATGTATTGGAACCCTGATTTGGAGAACTTTGTAAAAAATACTGACTTGCACATCTAAAGCTTTGCTTCTATAGTGATTGCAATAGCAAATAATTATGGGAGTAGAATTTAATTTAACCCTCTTTTATCAGTGATTACTAAGAGGGAGAGACTAAGTCTTTCAAAAATGTGCTTGTAGATGCATGACTACATTCTCTTCAAAGCTGCTCAGTCTGCTTAAAAAAAACCAAACCCAACCTGTAGGCAAGTGACTTTCCAGATTACACAGGAGAGAAATTCATTCAAAATAATTTGAAGCTGACTGTGAACCAAGACTGTCATACTGATATGCCTAGTAGCTCTCATTACCTTTGGTTGGAATAACCAATTTCAGAGTGGATTGTATAAGCTTCCAAAATACAGGAATGTTCCTGCATTTTTAGAGTTTTTGATTAAAATATTGTTACTTAAATTGATTATTGGGCATTCTGTGCATAACATATAGTCTAAATATGTCTGTTTATTCTTGGTGACTAATTTTAAATTCCAAGGGTCCTGCTTTTCATATAAACTTAAAACAATATGAAATACAACTATTACAACTGTCTACCCAAATAGCACTATGCAAAACCAATGATCTGAACACACTAGTCTTTGCTGTGCTATTACTATATTTCTTCATTGCTTTACCTTGCAATATGCTCCAACAGCCAGTAAAACTGTACTTAAGGCATGCCAGGGTCCCAGTGAGTCTTATAGAGGATAACTAATCAGATCCCTTTCTTACCTTGAGAGGGATGTAGCACCAGCACCTTTGCCACCACCAAGGAAACTTGCAAAAGCACAGAACTTTTTTTGGTAGGCTGCTCCTACACTATTTAGGTCCAACTGATGCCTTAAAGCTAGTAGTTTTCAGTGTAGTAGTTGGACAACTCTTTGGGCCCTTTAGCTGTTAGCTGAGAGAGAGAGAACCATGTGTTGTTCAAACACTGGCCGTGTCGCTGAATGCAGGATTTTTATTTTATTTTATTTTTTTGTGGCAACTCCAGTTAGCCACTCTTACTACTTTACATAGGATGACCATATGTCTCAGTTTGGCCAAGACCATTACAAATTTCATAGGCTGGTCCCAGCTAGTTGATAAAAATTAAAGCGGAAGTCTTAGAATCATAGGAGCATGGGGCACAGTCTGGCAGGAAGGTGGAGTGGCATGGTGGGCCAGGTAGGCAAAGCAGTAGACTGCTACTGCCTGCCACTGTGCTACTGACTTTGCAGGGAGAGGGGAGGGATTTTTCTAGATTTCCTTAAAAGTAATATGGTCACCCTATTTAGACAGCATAGCATCTATGTACAAGTGCTAAATTTCTACTGGGAGAATTGCTGTTCTCCCAGTAGAAAACACAAATGTAAAAATGTTCACACTATTTCTCCTAGACCAGAAATAACATAACTCCATCTTGGTAGAAGTTGCTCCTGGGAGGCTTTCTTACTTGCTCTCTGCTTGCTTCTTAAATACTGGGGAATGCAGTATAACAGGGGTTTGCAACCTTTTTTAGTAAGTGTACCCCTGGCAGCCGGATGCAGAGCAGGAGGGAGGAAGGGGTGCAGCTGGACATGGAGCAGTAGCAGCATGGGGGGGTGGTTGGTGGCACAGTGGCCACAGCCACCACATGCAAGATCTGCCTCCCTCCTGCCCTCCTCCCCCCCGGGCCCGGCCAGCCAGGTGGTGCAGCCCATAGAGGGACACCGCTGCCTGCTTCCTCCCCCCACCCTGCTCCTGGAGGGCAGTGATACAGAGTCATGGGTGGTGGTGCTCTGTCCCCACCCACCCACACGTACCTACCAGGGACTTCCCAAGTACCCCCCCAGGTACGTGTACCCCGCAGTTGACAACCCCTGCAGTATAAGAAGTAGGAAGGCTGTTAGTACCACTGTCTACTAGATAGTGCTCAGGGATTGTTTAAAGCACAATTAACCCTTAAAGGGAACATGAAATACAAACACAGACCACTCAGTGTCTTAAAATCAAAGTCAAACATTATTTGTTGTTCAACTAAAATCTTAGCAGTTTCTATATTCAAAGAGAGAAAAACATTCAGTACAATAATCTTGCCCAATCTCAGATGTTACTTTGCTTAACAGAAATGATGGCCTCTCAGTTTCTAAAAGTAAAGGCTATGTCACTGGCTGGGATGGTCCAGACAAGTGTTGAAGGCTGGATTTATGATGACAATGACAACTCCTTTCTTGTTGCCCCCTTTTATGCTTGAATTCAACTTCACTCTTATGATGACTATTTTCTTTCAGATTTAGTCTGTCTGCAGTCAGAATACTGTCCATTTTTTATCCTATCAACATATTCCTTTGTTCAACAGGTGCATCACGAGCACACCTTTTTAATTTGGCCTTTTTCTGGTGTCTTTGGGGATTGTTCTCTGTTCTCCCTTTACAACCTTTCATTAATATATCCAATTATTTTATCCCTCTGATTCAGCTGGTTAGTGCCAAGTTTAGTTAATCTGAGCTAGTAACAAGGCAACTGCTATATTATATTAGAAGAACTTCTCACTGATTTAAAAGAAAAAATATAATACAATGAGCTCTATGAAAACAACTCAAAATCAGCCACTACGAAAAAAAAGTTAATAAGGCAATACAAAACTTAAGCAGTAATTAAATAAGGCCAAATATAAACAATACTATAATTCACTACTCTATAAGCAGGTGCAACTTCAAAGCATTAAATATAAAAAGCTACCTTAAAAACAAGGTTTTGCCACACTGGTCCAGTCCCCTGGGAATGGGAGAACTGGAACAGCCACTATTTCCCCCATGATTTCCTCAGACCAGGGTCATCCTTGTCTCAGGAAGGAGCAAGGGAGAAGGGGTAGTTGCAGTACAGGCATTCAGCCTACTTCCTCTCCCAAAATAGCTTCTAGTGGAAGACCATTTTCCAGTACTAGTGGGTGGCCAGAGTTTACAGCTTCTAGTCTCCCTGCTATACTTTGCTGGTGAAGATCTATGCTGAGCCCTCAAGAACTGTTGCAACTTACTGTTTACTGGATCATTTGTGAAGAGGTCTGGGCTGTTCCACATGCTACACTTCTGAGCTGTCCAAGAACTCAGAGCACATACTAGTGAATAAGAGAGACTGTGGGCACATCTACATGTGTGCTCACTGTGCAGTTGGTAGGTAAAACAAGTACCAAATGACTGCCCAGTATCTGCTGGGACTGCACAGTCCCAGCGGCGTATGGGTAATTTCTGATCCTACTGCACAGTAGGCAGTGTCATGGTTAGTGACCAGCAATGCTATGCCACCATGGCTCATTTTTACTATTACATAGTGTCTACTGTAGGTAAGACCTAGTACAGTCATGGCCTGGAAAACAGGAGTACATACCATTACCCTGACCAGAGCTGGGCACAGGGTACTTACCTACTCCTCCAATACTTGTATGCTTCTGAAAGCCTTAAACTGAAGGGCTAAATTTAATTATGTAAGAAGAAAGGTTTGTGTTCTTCAGCTATTTGTTATAGGAGCTGTGGTTTTATTTTTGTTTTGGTTGTTTTGTGTGTTTTCTCTCTGTGCCATCCCTGTCAAGTTGCTGGGGGAAGGATTGGTTTTCACAACTCACTCAGGTTAGTAAGACTCCTTGAGTAACTGATGAAAGACTATTAGTCTCTTCATGTAGCTGTAAAAGGGTATAAGATACTTGTCACAGGACACTCAGTCTGTATTAAACCTGTGGAATGTTTTGCAGTATTACATTTTAAAATGTGTTCTCAGCAGTCGCACGGTAATGTTTACTGCAAATCCAGTATGCACAATTTGTACTTTACCACAAGAGGCCTAACAGACCTCCCAGCATGGTGTCCTGGGTTGATGTTTTCCCATATTTCCAAAAGCACCTGAGAACTGCTGAGCATAGATAAACACTGAACGGCCGACCATCTCCCTGAGGCAAGGATGTCCCTTGTGGGCTGGGCATGGGATCCCCAATCCTTCCCTGACTGTTTCAGCTGAGATGAGATCTCTGCAGGTTTCCTGGGGATGACGAGTGATGGGAACCAAACCAATCCTTGCCCTGTCTGTACTAATTTGCAGGCACTCTGTCCTTATTTTGAGTTCAAGGCTAGTGTGACTGCCTTGGGTGGCAGAGGTTAGGCAGCTACAGGGGCTGGCTGCCTTGCTGTTTTTGTGTGGACACAGTAGCAGGCTATGGGTTTACAGGGCCTTGTATGGGCTACAGTCCAGCTGAGGGCAGTGAAACCTAATTGCAGGCCTGGCCAGGAGCACTGGGCCAGGAGATGAGAATAATTAGCCAGCACAGAGGAAGTTAAAAGGGTCTGGGGGAGAAGGAGAGGAGATATATCTGCCAGATGTTAGGCTGGTGGCTAGCAGCTGCAACACTGAGCTAGGGCACTTCTTCAGGGTCTGGGAAGAGACCCAGTGGCTGCAAGACTGGAAGCAGTAGCATCACACCAGGGCGCTCACTCCAGAGGGAGGACTGCAATGCTGATAGAGCAGCAGAGAGCACATCACCTTTTCAGGGCCCAAGGGAAGGCCCAGGACTGAGTCAACTCTTTGTAGACTCTGCTTATGTTTGTGTACTGACTTATGATTTATATTTATACTGAAGCCTGAGGGGCAAGTATGCCCAGAAAATGAACAACTGTGCTGAGCTTGTAAAAACTGTTTGAGCCAAGTAATCCCCAATCCACTACAAGATGCACTCCTCCTCCACAGTGGTAACCACATTGTCCAGGAAGGAGTTATATGACTCTCCTCAATGGACTGGAGGGAGGTCCATGTTCTTGTTGTGTACCAAATAGGCTTGTTCTTAGCTAGCTGCTTTTTCCCCGTGCTACTACTGTCTTGGAGGTATTGCACTACTCCCTGGAGGTTCCTGTTGGGAAAGCAACTCCCCCACCCTCCCTTTAACTTTTCTGTCTGCCCCTGCAGACAGGACACAGCTTCTCTGGCTGATTATCACCTTGGCAAGAGTGTCCTGGTAGCACAGAGGAGCTCTTTGAGCTTGCACATGGTGACCCTGCAAGATATACCCTGCTGCTTCTGTGAGCTCTTGTGCCAGCACTAGTCATGGAAAGGAACAGGCAATTATGATGGCTCCCTGGGAAAGGCAGTAATTCTGTGGAACATGCATGAGGCATTGGCAACCTTCCTGCCCCTGTGTTACCGCTTCATAGCTCTGGCAGTGAAAGCAATGATCAATTACTTACTGAACTAAGATGGTCTCACCCTCCCCCCAACCCCTGCAAGCACCCCACTGAAGAACGATGTCCCATCCTATGCCCTGCCCAAATGCTCTGAGCCTGCTGTTGCTATGACCATGAGCTGCAATGGGGGACCTGGAATCATAAAGGATGACAGCTTTTACTGCCACTTGAAACCAGCTGCAGCTGGTATCCCTGTGGGGATGGAGGTGACTATAACCTAGTGACAGCTTTCTGATGGTGTTGCACTCATCTGCTTTTAGCTCCCACAGAGGCAGTAAAAGCTGTATAGAGGGGTTTGATACCAGCCATACCTACAGTGCTTTTGTGGGGTGGGAATATGCAGTGTCATGGGACTATGTTATATTCTATACTTCCCTTCCTCTCATGGCTTTACTGCCTCTGCCACCTCTCTGTCTTAACTAGATTCAATGCTTGGGTCCGTTAGAATTAAATGCATTAACTAGCTTATCAAGCCTTAATTTGGCCATTAGCTCATAAATAACTGCCATGGTCCAAGCATGGGTATACTGCCAATTCTTTCACTGTGCACATCATGATACCCTTTTCCTCCTGGTAAATCCTAGGGGCAGGGTCAACCTGTACTGATTTGCTACTGCTGCCCCTACACCTTTTCTCCCAAGCCATGAGTCTCACCCAGAGCAAGCCCCGAGTGACCTCTGAACCATAAGAAACACCCAGAGTGAGCCATGAGTCATCCCAAGACATGTACCACAGTCAGAATGAGTCACCCCATCAGTAACCCTTTTTCCTGGAGTTACTGAAACTTATCAGTGGCTGATGCTGGGCTTTCCATGCTACTGCTCAATAAAGCTGTTCTGCGCTGTTTCTGTCTTTTACGTTATGGGTCTAGGTCTGAGTGGGGAGCAAGTCCACTTAGCAGGCATCCTCATGCTCTTTCATGGCTATTTTGGTATTGGGTGGAGATGGGATTCCATTATCACTTCTGTTACTGTTGTCATTGTTGTACTGTACCAGGCTCATGGGTATGGCAGGGAGTGACAATGTGGTATGCCTTGAGGACCCAAGGTATAGGTCCTCGTGATGGGTGACCACAGTCTTCATGGTGCCCAATGCCTTGTTGGCATCCCTGCCCTGAACATACTGCAACTTCATGCACTTGATTTTAATGTGGATTTGCTGCCAGTCCTAAAGGTGCATCTGACCCACCATGAAATGCCTTCATAGACCATCTGGTTTTGTCAGCTGCCCTTTCTACTCTTGGTGGTGGTGATGGTTCTCTCTTCACTCTGGATCTTAATGCACCTCATCACAAATCCAGTTAATAGATTCATAGATGCCAGGGACTCAACAGATAGAGTCCAACCCCCTGCCTAGGTAGGAAAGAGTGCTGAGGTCAGATGACCCCAGCCAGATGCCTATCCAGCCTTCTCTTAAAGACCCCCAAGGTAGGGGAGAGCACCACCTCATTTGGAAGCCATCCTTACTATGATCAAGTTTTTCCTGATATCTAGCCTTAATCTGCTCTCTGTCAGTTCACGGCCTTCCTTGGGCCGCAAGCCATTCACTAGTTTGGTTTACTGTTCAGAACAGCGCACTATATCAAACATGGCAGACCTCAGCAAACCCCAAGATTTTTCAGTGAGTGCTCAGAATAATGCCATGTGGGCCAGGTTGTAGCCAGATGACTGCATGAGGTACACAGTGACCCTGAGTTAAATCATGCTGACCACTGTATCAGCAAAATAGGATACCATGTATGAAAGTACTATGGTTATGATATCTGCATGTGAATCTATCACAAGCTCTGAGCATGAGTGCAACACAGTAAAGATGGGAAGAGGACCTAAGTGAAGTTGGAAACAAAAGAAATGAAAAAGTACTTGCAGAAATACAAATAGAAAATGGGACTGTATATTTATATGGAAAGACAAAATACAAAAACAAGGCAGCAGCCAGACTTGCTACCAAGATAACAATTCAGTGTGCGTGAATCCCAGACTGTTCTTGGAGACTGATAAACCCTCAGGACCTGCTCTGACATCAAGGCTATGTAAGTGTTTTATTTCTTTAGTGGATTGTATTGCCTATTTATGTATTCAATAATTTCAGTACCCTGAGCAGACTGATTGCCTGTGCCTGTATCATGAACCTCCTTCACTATGCCTGAAAAAATATTTAAGCAACAAGATCAACTTCCCCCCCCTCCCTCCCCACAGTGGGTGAAGAATATTGCCTTGATCTCAGCATCAGCCCCCTAGATAGTAGTTTGAGATGGTAGATAGACACCATGGGAGCAGGAGGGTTGGGAGAGAGTGGTGCATCCTAGAAGGCTGGAGGTCTGCAAATTGTTCATATTAGTTTCATGAAGTAGGGAATTGAACATGTGTTACTTAATACTCACAAAAGCCTTAGACTATCAGCTGAGAAGCATTGTGGAGGGTCCTTCTGAGGTATGAATGTCCACTGAAATTCACCACCATTCTTTGCTTGCTCCAGGGTGTTGTGCAAGTGGTAGTTCTCAAGAATGGATCTATAACAGATCCCTTTGATGCTAAGACTGGAGTTAAGCAAAGCTGCATTATTGCTCCAATGCTGTTCTTGATATTCCTTACCATGATGCTAGATCTGACCACCAATGAGCTTCCAAGTAGAAATGGAGCTAAATTGTTGAATGGGTAGTAAGCTGTTTAATTTCATCCAACTCTGAGCCAAAACCAAGACTATCCCAACCTCAATCCATTGAGCTCTAGTATGCTGAAGACGTTGTAGTGTGTGTCACTTGGAAGAAGATCTTCAGGAAATCATTGACATCTTTACCAAGGCATGCAAGAAAATGAGATTGACACTTAACATTAAGAAGATTAAGTTCCTCTGTCAACAAGCTCTTAATGTCTACGCAGGATGCTAACTGAGCAGTAGCCTAATAACACTGCACAGTAGTGTGCTAGGCAAAAACCATGCTAATTATAGAATCATAGAAAGTTGGGGCTGGAAAGGACCACAGGAGGTCATCTAGTCCAACCCGTTCCTCAAAGCAGGACCATCCCCAAGAACTCTATCCCAGCCAAAGCTTTGTCTAGCTGTGTTTTGAAAACCTCCAAGGACTGAGTTTCCACGGCTTCTCTGGGTATTGTATTCCAGTGTTTTATTACCCTCCTAGTCAGCATTCCTTCTAAGGTGTGCAGGCATGCCTGGTAGTGCGGCTTGAGCATGCTTGCATTGCTGCACATGCCGCATAGCTTAGAAGGAACACTGCTCCTAGTGAGACGATTCTTCCTATTATCTAACCTAAACTTCCCTTGCTGCAACTTGAGACTGTGTTGCTTCTTGTTCTGTACCTGTCACCACTGGGAACAGCCTAGCTCCACTCACTTCAGTTAGTTGAAGGCTGCTATTAAGTCCCTTCTCAGTCTCCTTTTCTCTAGATTAAATAAGAACAGTTTCCTCAGTCTTTCCTCATAAGTCATATCCTCCATTCCCCTCACCTTTTTTGTTTCCCTCTGCTGGACTCTCTAATTTGTCCACATTCTTTCTGTATTGAGGGTCCAAAAACTGAAAACAGTGTTTCACATGTGGCCTCACTGATGTTGAATAGAGTCAGATAATCACTTCCCTTGCCCTGCTGGCAACACGCCTACCAGTGAAGCCCAGGATGCCATTAGCTTTCTTTGCAACAAAGACACAGTGTTGGCTCATTCAGCTTATTGTCCACTGTAATCTCCAAGTACTTGTCTGCAGAGCTCCTGCCCAGCCAGTCAGCCCCCAGCCTGTACTGATTCATGAGATGGTTCAGGACTTTGCATTTGTCCTTGTTGAACCTCATGAGATTCCTTTTGGCCCAATCCTCCAATTTATCTAGGTCACTCTGAATCCTTGCCCCACCTTCCAGTATATCTACTACTCTTCCAGTATATCTACTACTCTGTCATATGCAGACTTGCTGAGGATGCATTCTGTGCCATCTTTCAGGTTGTTGATGAAGACAAAACCAGTAGGGCTGTGTGAAGCTTCAGTAGCTGATTCAATTTTGGAGGAGATTTGGCCTGATTCAGTGGCCAAATTTCCAAATCCAAATCAAATTGGGAGGCGCATTAAAAGGTCAGAATTGATTCGGAAGCCTCCAAATCAATTTGGAAAAGATTTGGCACCAATTCAGAGGTTTGGCTATAGGCTAAACAAGCAGCAGTTCTTGACTACACTGGATAGGACACAGTTGCCTCCAGCTGGTCAGTCTGGTGGGCATAGGTGGGGGAAGGGGTGTGGGGGGGCAGATTAACACCCCGCAGTGAGGGAGGGATTGGGGGTGGGGCTGGGACCTGGGCTGGCACAAATGCTGCCCAGGGAGGGGGTGGGGTGGCTCGCACCATTGCGTGCCATCTATCTGGGAGCTGCTCGTGTAGCAGGTTGTCCAGCGCCTCTCACTGCTGCTCCCACCCCAGTCCAGCAGGGCATGGGGCAGGGGCATGTGGCCCAGCATCTGTGTGGGGCGGGGGAAGGCAGAAAGCCTTCAGAAGCAGCAGCCCAATCTTCTGTGTGGGGCAGAAGGTGGAAGGCATGGGGAGCAGGGGCTATGCCCCCATGGGACTTGCCCAGCCAGTGCAGGGCTGATGTGAGACTGAGCCAATGCATTACCTCCAGACAAGTGGCATGCAGCAGTGGGACCTGGCTTAGCATTCATGCACCACCCAGATGAGCAGGTCCTCCACCCTGGCTGGGCAAGTGGTAGCAGGGCATGAGGCAGGGGGGCATATGCCTTCAGACTGGGGTGGGTGGTGGAATGGGGGGCTATGGGGAGGCTGCAGAGAGTTTTCAGGTGGCACATGCCCCCCATGCCCTGTTACTACTTGCCCAGAAAGGGTGAAGCTGCTGCTCAGTCATGAGATGTGGGGAGGCTGGCCTGGCTCCTGCTGCTGTGCGCTGCTTGTCCAGAGGCAGCAGAGGGGCTCAGTCTCATGCCAGTCGCACACTGGCTAGGCTAGCAGTGGTGGGGTATAGCCCCCATTCCCAGCACCTTCCACCTTCCACCCAGTGTAGCCCTGGCCCTGCCTGTATGCAGATCCTGGGGCATGTGTCCCCACTCCATGCCCTCCCAGACTAGTGGTGGGAGCAGTGGCAAAAGCCACCTGAAAGGCCACCACATGAGCAGCTCCTGGACCAGCTGCACACAGCAGCATGAGCCATCCCACCCCCTCCCTGGCCAGGGCTGCGCTCTGGATGGCAAGCCCCTGCTGCCGAGCTGCACTCCATGGGGTGGGTGGAGCCAGGGCTTTGCTCTGGGTGGCTAGTCCTAGCCGCAGCCAAGAGTGCAGCCCTGGCTTTGCCTGCTGTGCAGAACACAGCCCAACAGTGGGGGCTAGCTGCCTGGAGCACAGCCCTGGCTTCACTCGCCCTATGGAACGCAACCCAGTGATGGGCAGCTGGGGTTAGCCTCTTGGAGTGCAGCTGGGCCTAGCCCAGCCTGCCCCACACAGATCCAGGGGCACACACCTGCTCCCATGCTCTCCTGGACCTGCAGTGGCAGAAGCCCCCCTCCCCACATCCTTCCCCCTACCACCCCAGCTGAGCAGCTTGCTCCAGCTGCAATCCCTCTCTCATTCTGGGGGCATTGATCTGCTCCCCCATGCCCATTTCCTCCCCCTTCCACCCACCACAAAAGACTTACCAGCTGGAGGCAGCTGTGTCCAGAGTTGAGAACTGCTGCCTTTTTAGTCTGGCCAAATCTCTGAAGCAGCACTGAAACTTTGGATCTGATTTGGCTAAATCCAACTGGGAAGTGATTTGAATCACCCAATTGAATCGCTGTCTCTTGGAATTGACTACTAGTCTTGGAACCTGATGCTTCAGCCAGGTTTCTATCCACCTTACAGTCCGTTCATCCAACCTTAGCTCACCTGTTGTGGGAGACTGTATCAAAAGCTTTGCTAAAATTAAGGTACACCAAATCCATCAGTCTCCCTGCATCCACAGAACCAGTCACCTCATCATGGAAGGCAGTTGAGTTGTTCAGGCATGAACTGCCCCTGGTGAATCCATGCTGACTGTTCTAATCACCCTTTTCTCTTCCAAGTCTTTACAAATGGATTCCTTGAGGATCTGTTCCATGATTTTTCCAGAGACTGAGGTGAGGTTGACTGGTCTGTAGTTCCCTGGATCCTCTGTTTCCCTTTCTTAAGTATGGGCATTATGTGCCCTTTTCCAATCATCCCAGACCTCCTGATTGCCATGAGGTTTCGAAGATGATGTCCATTGGTTTGAGGTTTTGAAGATGATGCCATGAGGTTTCAAAGATGATGGCCATTCAGGGATGCAGATCCATTGATCTGAAAACTTATCAGCCAACTCCTTCAGCAGCCTCAGGTGCATCCTATCCAGCCCCATGAACTTATACACGTCCAGCTTTTCCAAACAGTCTCTAATGTGTTCTTTCACCAATGTTGTCTGCTTACCTCCTACCCAAACCAGGCTGCCTAGTGGGGTAATCTGGGAACTGACCTTGCCTGTGAAGACTTAGGCAAAAAAGTCATTGAGTACTTCAGCCTTTTCTGCATCCTCTGTCGCAAGGTTACCTCCCCCATTCAGTAAGGGAACCACACTTTCCTTGATCCTCCTCTTGCAACATACTTGTAGAAACTGTTCTTGTTACCCTTCACGTTCCTTGCTAGCTACAACTCCACTTGTATTTTGGCCTTCCTAACTTCATCCTTGCATGCCAGAGCAATGTTCTTACAGTCTTCCCTAGTTATTTGTCCAAGTTTCCAGTTCTTATAAACTTCCTTTTTGTGATTTTGTTTACAAATCACATTTAATTTAGTATTAGGTTACTGTGCAAGGGATGATGCTCAAGGGCAACCAGCACGGTTTCATTAGGCAAGGTCATGTCAGACCAACCTGATTGCCTTTTATGATCAGATCACAAAGGCAATGGATGCAGGTGTTGCTGTGGATGTAGTCTTTCTAGACTTCAGCAAGGCCTTTGACACCGTCTCCCACCCCATCCTCATTAAAAAAAAACTAGGCGACTGTGACATTGATGCCTACACAGTCAGATGGATTGCAGATTGGCTCAAGGGTCGTACTCAGAGGGTGGTGGTGGA
>NW_017728950.1:64094041-64107286 GCF_001723895.1 Crocodylus porosus | reverse complement strand
CTAGGGGAGTGGTGCTGGCTTCTACCCTGGGGATCTTTAAGAAGAGGCTTGATGACTACCTGGCTGGACTCATTTGAGTCCAGTCTTTTCTCCCGCCCAGGCAGGGGGTTGGACTTGAAGATCTACAAGGTCCCTTCCAACCCTACTTCTATGATTCTATGCAGTAAGCATCGCTAAAACCCATTTGCCAGTACTACTGTGCAGTAGTGCAAGTTAATGCATATTGATTTAGTACTTGGTTATTCAAGTACTAAACTTTTTAATGTGCTATAACTACAGCATACCAATGAACATGCAGACACACCCAATAAGTACTCTCCAGCTTCAGTAATTCAGATTTAAAGTGAGACCCAGGAGAACACTAAGTATTTCTTGAACCTTGGAAAGTATCTCTTGCAGAAGCCTGATATCAGCAAAGAAATCCCATATCATCTCAAATGTGCAAGTGCAGCCTCAGAGTCTTGAAGAAATGGGTGTACAAAGATAATGACTTCATATTGAAACCAAGCTCATGGTTCATCCACCAGTCCTGATCCCAACCTTACTGTATGGAGCTGAAATGTGGACAACATATAGGAGATGCCTCAAGTCACTGGAGAAGTACAATCAACGCTGCCTGTGGAAGATCTTTTGAATTCAGTGGGAAGACAGATGCACCAACATTAGTGTCCTCTCTCAAGCAAACACCACAAGCATCAAGATGGTGATCATCCAACATCAACTTTTCTGGGTCAGCCACATCATCTGGATGTGTGACTCCAGACTCCCAAAGCAAGTCTTATTCTCCCAGCTCAGTCAAGGTATACGCTCAAGAGGAGGGCAGAAAAAGTGTTTCAAAGACATCCCCAAGGCCAACTTGGGGAAAAAAAATTAACAGTAGTCTCCCATGAGCTGATGTCAATAACCCAGGATCACCTCAAATGGAGGAAGAGTCTGCTGCAAGGATCTCAATACTGTGAAACCTCATGACAACAACAGGAGACGGAAAAATAGGAGTGGCAGAAACAGCACGTTGCCGACTGAACCAAAAATCTAGAAGCACCCACCCCACACAGAAACACATGCTGAATTGCAAATAAAACCTGTCAATCCCAGATTAGTCCTTTTCAGCCATCTTCAGACCCACTGATTAAACATGGATGAATCATCATCCTTGGATGCAAGGGATTGCAGATGATGAGGTGCCATCTGAAAAAGAATAAAAGCAGCAGGATACATAGGTAAGATGACCTCCTTTTTTGACATTCACTTTTGACTGGGTTTGGGTGACAGCAGGGACATAAAATAGCTAAGAGTTAAGATCCTCAAGACCCTTTGAGATCTTTTTACCAGGGGAAAGTTTTTAGTTCATCCAGGCCACACCTAGGGAAGGAACTTCATGAAGAGTCTCACACACTTACCATTAAGTACCTCTTGGGTCACAGAAGTTTCCACCTGGGAGGAGATTAAGATAGTCTGTAAGGCACTGTCTCTCTCTAAAGCAAAAACAGAACACTTGTTTACTTATGCCAAGAAAAAAAAAAAGCTGCCATGTATGGTGAGAGAGAGAGAGATGGAGCCCTTATTGCTGTTGGCAAACTTCACATGGTGCAGTCAAGTCATGGAGACAGCCAGACGATTCAGCCTGTTTTCAGATCTAAGACACAAAATATAGCATGTTAAAATAAAACTGTCCTGAGTTTAAAAATATGATTTAAAGATTAGAAATGTATATTAGAAAAAAATACACCAGCATTTAATAGTTAGTTGTCATTATTAACATAAGTATTGTTTATACTTTTTGTCATGGTTTGGTTCAGTGAACTCTTGGGGGGAGAATGAAGTGGGTGTCATGATTAAAAACAATCAGTTGATGTAGTGAAAGGGTTAGGTCACTCATACAGACTTGCATACAAGAAGTAGGTATTTACATAGGAGAGAAGCATCTGTTTTATTAACCTTTGGTTATAATCAACTATTTTATGAGAGCGCCAGTTTATTTTGGATTAACTGGAAGAATGCTAAAATGCTATATTAGTAATAACCTATAACCAGCCTTTAAAACTTTGTTTCCTACTACTATGTGGACTGTGCACATTGTATTCATAAAAAGGTGAAATATTGATAAATCATGTTCAGAGTTTCACATTATGACTTTATTTTTATTTTTCAATTTACTTTTCTGCGAAGGAGACGATCTGCCCAAGTTCTGGTTTCAAACATAGATTTCCCTTTTCTCTACAGGCTCCCTTATTCCCCTTTGCAAGCATACCCCTGCTTCCCCCCCACCCCCACACACATCCTGCACAGAGATACACCACTCCCTATCCCCAGCCTCAGGCCTGGTACCCTTCTACTACGTTTATGAGATCCCCAGTCCTGAACATTTAACCTAATCTTTAGCCTTTGCTTTTCTATTAATTTCCAGTGTATTCTTGGAGGCATAATTCTCCCTAAGGCATCCTTCTTTTCATAGCTCCATTTGTTCTACCACTGCCCTGCTGAGACGGATAACACTTCCTTCCCCCAAAACCCACCCTGCACTTGCACGTATTTTTGCTACTGTTGAGGATGCTTTGGGACACAGTCAAGGGTTCTATAAGGATTTTTTGGGGGAGGATAGACTGAATAAAGCTGAACAATGTTGACACTACTGTGAACTCCATTCAGGTCAACAGTTATCCAGATCTTCTTACAAATGGCTTCTTCACTACAGGGAATGTGGCAGCCAGGGGAGCTGCATGCAACTTGGCTGTAGGCAGATAGCACTGCACAACACACCCTACAGGACTCATATCATCTGAAAGTTATCAAATAAAAGATCAAACTACATTATTACCTTCTCTCCAAAGAACACAGCCTTGAGGTATAGGCCTGTCAGTGTGACTGGCATCCTCTTCTTTGCCCTTGTATTTCTACACAACCTTGAAGGACTGGAATTCAGTAGGAACCTAGTAGAAACATTATATAGGGAATGTCTACATTGCCTCCATTCTGAGCCAGGGTTGACACTTAGAAGCATGTCCGGTATGCTCTGCCAATGTTAAATACCACAAATGAGGTAATTTTGCCTCTTCACAGTGGATGCAAGCAGATGCCACTGAGCATGTATGAAAGAGCCTGCAAGTAGGTCTGTGTGCAGTCAGTGCTACTTTGAAGTGGCTAGATTACCTTGCTTTTCAGATTTGGTATGTGTGAAGTGACAGCGAGTGTATGGATAGTGCTTGTTGGCAGCATTCCTGGGCTTAATATGGAGGTGGTGTAAATAAGCCAAGCCACACCCCATATGAGCGCAACCTTGGAGTGCAAGCGCTGCAAAAATCTGAGAATTACCTGAATTCCTTCCCTTCCTGGAAGTCTGGTTTTGGAGCATGAAGAAGTGCCTGGGATTTGGCAGCAGTCCATATTATCAGTCAAATACCTCCACCTCTGCATTGGTCCCCAGGAGCTTTTCATGTGGTCTTCAATTCCATTACATCTCACTAAAATCAAGCAACCTCAAAAAGGCCTTCCAGTTGCTCTTTAGTAACTTTATTAAACTGCTTCCATAAATTATTCCCATTTGATGGAATACTCCCATATACAATGTCTGCAGCAATGTATAACAATGCTCAGATACAGGAAACATATTTGTCATCAGCCCAGATCCTGTTTGACAAACAAATATAAATTGGGTTCACTTCTAATCAAAGAATTAGGCAGGTACAACACATACCCAGTTAAAGACTTTTTTTTTTTTTTTCAAGAGTCAGCCTATGTGTCTGATTTAGGACTAAACTGCATTTGATTCTAAAAGAAAACGAACATGTGTACTCTAGCTAAAGACTATCTTGTCAAGTGCGACTGCCACTCATTTGTGTTGTAGGTGCCAGAACTAGTCAGCATTGGTGGCCTCTCACCATGCAACCCTTTTTAAAAATAAGAATTGCCATTACGGTACACTTCCACATATGCTATTACCTCCTAGGAATTAACAGGGTTGTTTTTGACTTTTGTTTCCACTTATTACCTGCTTATTTTGTGACTCATTTTTTTTCTCTTGCTAATTTACAGCTACAGAAGAACGTCAGCCTAAAACCATAACTGTTTCCCCAATACAAATTTTCTCTATTGTTATTCTTTTGCTAGATGCAGTTCTGTTTCTTATTTTTAATGAGCTGACTCATTGTTTACTTGCCAAGGCCTCTTGCTAAAGAAGAAACTGTCTCTTTCATGTGCTCTAGCCTTCCTTAAAACCATTATTTCTATTAACTTCTGCCTTAGCACAGAATTTAATCTGCTCATGAAAACAACAGATAATCAGCAACACCGTTCCTTGCACTAAGGAGGGGGGGAAATCCCTGGCATGAGTGAAAAAGGACATATTCCCTGTGCATAGTGGGTGGTAAGGCTTCCCTTTGTCATACTGTGTGTGTATTAGGGATACAACAAAACAAAACAAAACAAAATAGTGCTCTATTGTAAAACAAGGAAGAAATAGTCTGCTTCCTTCAGCCCAGAGAAACAGGAGGATTGCTATCCATTATTTATAAATGGCCTTGAAGAAATAATATCTCACCATAATTAAGAAAATGGGAACTGGAGTACATGCAGCATCTATGGCCTTTAAAACTAGGAATAGTTTTATTTGTTGCAAAATCATGAGGTGGGCTCCACAATTACAGGCATGTTTTTACACATGCTCCAGGGGTGAGGGTGGGGGCAGCATTTTAATTAAAGTGGGCTTTTGAACTGCTCTAATTAAAGCACTGTTGTGTGTCCTATATTGATGTCCCTGTGCTTAAAAATGGCAACAGGGGCACTTGAACTCATTGAATGAGCTTGAGTTCAAGTGCCCCTGTTGCCATTTTTAAGCACAGAGACACTGAAACACACGATGCAGGATTATTGCTGCGGTCCAGTAGACTCGATTTAATTGAGTCTGCTCTCATGTGCTGGAATTACATAAGCCTTGGTGCTTATGTGTAGGTGCCCAGGAATGTATTGCAAATCATGAGGGAAGCTTCCACTAAGGAGAACTGTGTATAACCTGGGACCACCCTGTGGCGACTAAGTTGGTTGGTAATGGTCTGGGCCGACACGATTGAGCAGGTGGGAGCTAGCGGCGGAGAGTCAAGCAGTTAATACTCATATGGTTGCAACAAAAACTTTTATTTTTCTTTTTACTTACGCCACCAGGTAATAGTGTAGCAAGCTTGGTTACAATGACAGCTGTGAAACAAACCAATCGATAGCTAGTAGATGGACAAGTTGCTAGTCGGACTGAATTCGAGCATATGAGGGTAGCGTATGCCGGGAGAGAACGGTGGCGGAGAAATGATCACAAGTGGCCAGCCTGTGAGGTAGCTCTGGGCTCCTGTGAGCCAGGTTTCTGTGAGAGCTGGTTTCTGCCCTGGGCGGAAACGCGCTGACTTTTATACTCTTCAAATAGCCAATCATATGGTCCCCTTTGTGGAATGTTCTAGTCTGATTACGTAAAGACTGTCTGTCTGCTTAGTGCATGACTGGGCATGCGTGCTCTGCCAATTTGAATACCTCACTCAGTTACGTACTGACCGCATGTGTGTGGCATGCTTGGACATGCGCACTTGTTTTAGGGGCTTTCCACTTGCATGCCCACACTAGTTTCTTTTAACTCTGTGTTATCAACATCCTTTTCAATTCCGGTTCAGACACACCCAAGGGTGTACCCATCTTCAATTGGAAGAGATAGATGAGGCAGGCAACAATGCTGTGAGAGGGACACCGGTAACTTGAGCGTGGGTCCCTCTTTCCTTTAGAGTCAACTCCATGCCAATGCTCTTAACTATTTACAGTTTATTGAATTATAATGTACACAAAACTAAATATCATATACACATATTTACACAGTGAACATTTAACCAGAGAAAACAATATACCCACAAAATAAAATCAGTAATTACTGTGTTCTGTGATAACACTATTTACCCATCACAACCAAATAATTGCAGCAACATCAGTACAACACATCATAATACAACATCTCAATTACAAAATTTAAGGTGCAGACGCAAGCATTGTTAATAACATCTATTCCTTAATATGTCCCTGACCCGTGGTGAGAGAGAGTCCTCTCAATTGGGTCCCTTGGGGGGAGGGAGGGGAGGTCCAGGATGCACCATGGGCCCCTCCCCTTAGGCCCTTGCCTAGGTAGGGGACTGCTCATTCAGCCTTTTTCTCTGGCTTGCCTGCCCCAAACAACCTTCCTCAGTGAGACCCAAGGGCCCAATGACTCAAGCTTCTTCAGATGGCAGTGGTCAAGGCGCAGCTCGATGGGTTTCCTTTGTCCTGCCACTGAACTGCCTCTCCAGGCCTTCCTGTACCACCAGGCTTCTCCCAGGCTTTGCTTTGGGCACTGAGGACTTGCCGCCTCCTCCTGCTGCTGCTGCTGGCTTCTGGGTACTGAGCCTCATGCTGCAGCACTGCTATTTCCTCATGCCCTGGCTTGGGCACCGAGGGCTCAGTCAAAGCTGGGCTCTCCTGGCTCTGGTGGTCTGACTTCATGCTGGATGGCTAACCTGAGCAGCCTCTCCTGCTCCCGGGCTCCGCTCTCTCATGCGTCACTTGTACACCTCCTTGCCTGGCCACCTGCCAGAGTTACAGGCCTGATCCTCCCTGCTGCAGCTCTCAAGGCCAGGGCCCATGCATCGCTCTGTGCACTTTGGGACCCTCCAGCCCTCTGGGGTTACAGGCTCCAGCCATTGCTCATAGCTCCCAGAGCCCTAGCCCCTCCCAGCTGTTACCTGATTGGTAGAAATGTTCCACCAATCTAAAGTGTCCTTTTCCAAGCCAGGCTTGCTGGGCAAAAGCAGTGAGCCCACCACATGTGAACTGCAAAGCCATGGTGACCTAGAGGGCCGGTGCAATGGTTTACGTTGCACTGTATTCTTTTCAATTTCTGTTTCCAAGTTTATAAAGAAAGAGTGTGAAGAAAGGAACTAGGACTGAGCAGCTTAGAATTTGATGTCTTCCTGCCCACAAAAATATAGGATAACCCCACTTATTTCCATTTCCACATAGGAGGGATTTAAGGATATATTCTATTTTACCTATTCAAGTCCTTAAAATGCATTGGTTGCCTCTGTTTGTAACATAGCACCATCTTACCCTCAAACCTGAGTCACAAAGAAGCAGGCAAGAAGAAGAGGATCCACCCACCTTCTTCAGTAACTTTTTTTTTTTTTTTAGGGACTTGAGCCAGGTAAAATAGAATCACACTTAGGCACCTCATATGTGACCTAGAA
Organism: Crocodylus porosus; assembly: GCF_001723895.1. Taxonomy (NCBI): domain Eukaryota; kingdom Metazoa; phylum Chordata; order Crocodylia; family Crocodylidae; genus Crocodylus; species Crocodylus porosus. Next base: position 64,100,042 of record NW_017728950.1, on the reverse strand, counting down.
TTTCGTCTTAATTAGCATTTTTTTTTTAGCAATTTTTGAGGCTGCTTGTTAGCATTGGACAGTAATACTGCCTCAGTGGCATTCCAGTGAGGGTGAAATTTGGATGCACAAAATGCCTATTTATTTATTTATTTATTTGAGCCATCCGCTGCTGCTGACATCAAAAGGGGATGACTCTTCTAGCTCTCACATACCAAGATAAGGAAAATCAATGAATTAGAAGGTTGTTTAAAAACTAAAGCTCTCCCATGAAGGGGTATCTGAAAAAATGAAGATAGACTTAGAATGACATCAGTCCCCTACTTCATCATTTGTCTGAGGTATCATAGAGGGACTCTATCCAGGTGCACTTAGCTTCTGCCATACAGACCTAGAGGAAGCTTCTATGTTTCTCACAGACAGATGAAAATCATAGTTCCTCCATAAGAATCCACTCTTCAGCATCTATGAGATTTATGAGATATTACACTGGTTGCTGTTGTGCATCCCTCTTTAAATTAAAGCTTGATTTTAGTCAGTTCAATAGTGATGGGGCTCTTTGCAACTATCTAGCATTGGACTCCACTGATCATTTTATATATTAGATTTACATACCTTCCTTCCCAGGGAGGCTTACAATAAAAAAAACAAAACAAAACACCAAGATAAAAGATAAGAACAGAGAAAAATATTATAATAAATGATACAAAATAATGCCAGCTCCCCAAACAATACCCCAAAACTTAACCCTGTGTGAAAGAGTGACCAAACGAAAAAAGATTTTGGATAGATTGAAGCTGTCAAGGATCCGGTTCTAATGAGAAACAAAGGGAAGGAGTTTTTTAATGATATTCCCCCACCTGTAATTTAAAATAATGATTAACATCTTCCTGTCCCCCACTATCCATTGGCAAGAAAAAAATTTAAGATGTATCATAAGAACAATTTATTTTTATGCCCTTTCTGGGATGAAAGTTGTTGAGAGTAATGGCATATTTTTTCTTTTTGCCTTATTCCAAGTATGGATAAGATTTATTTAACCATTTTCATGTCTAAATCCCCTGAAAATTAGGGCACCAATCTGTGCAGAGTAAAGCTGTAAGTATCCATGTATATATATTTTAAAAAAACCAAACTCTGAGGCTTTTCATATCAAACTGAAGTTTTAAGTGTACAGTGCACATTAAAAAATATCTGTGATTAATGCTAAGGAAAAAAGGCTGGAATCATGCTGTTGGCTTCAAAATGAGAAGGGCAGTCACGACAGATTAGCCTCCCATGTCTTAATTTAGAACTTGTCAGAATTTATAAAACCATAACAAAACCAGTCTCTCTTCTTTACACTGACTAGTGTTTAATCTGTGGCTTGTAAAAGCAGTCCTTTATCCATTTAAGGCCTGATTCTGTGGACCTGAGCTCTGGATTCTCATTGAGGTCATCCTGGGTCTAGCACTGTTTATTATTTTTCACTAATGATTTGGAGGAAGAGGTTGAATACACATTTAGCAAATTTGTAGTTCACATCAAACTAGATGAAGTTGCAAGCACCCTGGAGTGTAGGATTGGGATTCAGAATGACCTTGATAAACCGGAGAAATGGTCCAAAATTAATCAAATGAAATTCAACAAGGACACATGCCAAATCTTGCAGTTACAATGGAAAAATCCAGCACCCAGATACAGACTGGGAAACAACTAGCTGGGCTTCAGTATTATAGAAAAGGACCTGGGGCTTATGCAATCTGAGTAAACTTTGCTCAGATTGTAAAACAAGCTAATAGCATACTGGATTATATTAACAGGAGCATCACTTGCAAGCTCTTCAGCCAGTCTTCCAGTACAGACAGTCCAAACGCCAGAGGCTGAATCAATTCAATCTTTGCAGATTAGTCTAAGCTGTGTAGAGTGAACCAACAAACAAGCAAACAGACATTCACTTTTGAGTCCAGAATTGTAGCCATATGCTTGCAGTGGCCCAGGCCAGAAGGTAGAGCACACCTCCATGCTCTCTTGGAGCAGACCACATGAATCTGAAGAGGATCTGGGACAGAAGTTCAATAAGCCAATTTTACCTAAATCAGCTCATCCATCCGGATTTATCTTAAACCAATTTTGGCCATTTTGAAAGCAGTTTATGTGCACTAAACTTCTGTTGCCTTACAGATCGGAACTGGTTTCCAATCACTTATACCAGCTTATGTGTAACTTCTGTCCCTAGCCCTAAACACAAATACAGTCCTTGTACCAAGCAAACAAACGAATGAGAAAACAAACTTTTAGCCTTTCTCTGGGTGTTAGGAGAGGCCTTTTAGCTTTGGCCCCTTTCTGGTCCAAGATTTTATAGATTCTGGTTCACCTCCTGGCTGCAAACTGATCCATTGATGTCAATGTCAAAACTTTCTCTTGCCATTTGTCTCCCATACAAGTATGTCTAGTCATATGTGCCTCCTAAGTTCCCAGCCATTTCTTTATCAGAAAAATTATTACACAGTAAAGTGATTGGGGCACATAAACTTGAAAAGTACAAAACTTTGAGCTCTGAAGCACAACAGCAGGTATGCTGGATTGTATAATACCTTTCATTATATTGAATGCCACTTGTCTAAATAAGACAATCCATTCTCCTATTTTTAAGAGCATATTCAATCAAGTCTTGTCTTCTCATATCTGCTGTTTTAAAAGGAAAAACATTGCACTACATTGTATTTTAACCTATTACATGAAGCTGATTATTACCATACTAACCTGAGTCTAAGATGATCCTGAATTTAAGGCAACCTCCCCCCAGTAATTAGATTCTGTACTTGGAAAATGTATAAAATTGTTATAATTTTCCATATATAGAATCTAGCTATTGGAGGGTTATTTTAATTCATCCTCCCCCCCATTGCTATGGGGGCAGGAGTGGGGGTGGGGCCAGGGGTAGGCACTGGGGAGGCAGGTGGTATGGGGAAGCTAAGTAGCTTGCCCCCAGTTTGTCTGCTCTTTCTTCCTCCCAAGTCTCTGCTCCTTTGCTCTTCCCTGCAGCCTCTGCTCCCATCCCCACGCAGCCTTTGGTCTGTGCAGACAGGCTCCATCCCTATTCTAGCCTGGGACACTGAGCATGGCCCCAGCCCAGTAGCTGTGCAGGCTGTGCCACTGCTGTGGAGCTGGACTAGGGTTGTGTTCAATTCCCCTGACTGCAATGTGCACAGAGCCTACTGGTGTGAAACAAGGGTGAGGGAAGGAGGCAGAGGGGCAGACAGTGGAGCAGAGGCTGCACGGGGTGAAGGGGAGATGGGGAGAAAAGGCTGCAGGGAAGAGAAGGCAGGGCACCAAGATGGTGGGGGGCAAGGGGTCAGGGATGGGCAGCGGCTGTGGCTATGGTCCCAACCCTGGGTAGAGACTGGAGCCTGAGCCACAAATGATGCCTACCTCCTCCCCCCACCCCCAACACCTTTGTACTCAGTTCTAAGACAGGGCTTTCCCCTCCCCATGTTAAATGGGGAGGCTTATCTTAGAATTGAATAAATAAGGTAATGTTGTCATTGCCAGACAAAAGAACTGTGTATAAAAGGGGAAAACTTAAGTAGTACTGTTCTTCAAATGCTTATTTATTCCCACCATCAAAAATTTCGAACAAATAATTTTCTTTCAAAGGTTTTTTTGCTTGATATTTTTGGTAATATTTTGAAAACACATTTTAATTCTGTTTAGATTTAAAATTAAAGCTACCTTGGAAATTTTTATTCATTTTTTGCTCCAAAAATAAAATAAACTAACATTGACACTGCTTTTTTGTTTTTCCCTTCTCTCTCTTGCTTTTTCTTCTACTGCTAAAGACAACAGAACAAATAATTTTCACACTCTCCCCACTTTCCCTGCCCTGCCTTGCCCCTTTTCCATTCTACCTCTTCAAAACTTTCAAGAGAAATAATGCAGCTCTAAGGGCATGTCATAGTGAGTGTGCATGCATGGTTTGCAACACCTCAAACCCATTTGAAGCACCACAAACCACACACAACACACATGTACCTGTTTGCTGAACTGCTAATTAGATCCAGGAGACCCCAGTGTTAAAAAACCCCTGCTGCTAAAAAAACACAGTGTGGCACATGTGACACCAGTGTGTACTGCCAGAAACTGGAGTTTGGTTGGCCAGAGCCACACTCTGGCTGCCAGCCAAGCTCTAAGCAGCTGGCTTGGTGCAGCTGCTGCCCCAGAAGGTCCTCCATACCCCAGATAAGGCTTCTGGGGCCAGCACAGATTCAAGGCCCAGCCTTTTCTACCCCACCCAGGACAATTTGCTCCACACCAACCCTATGTGCAGGGGTGTGCACAGTGGCAAATAGCAGCAGCACAAATTTGTGCCGCTGCTATTTTTGCTGCAGCAACTGCATATCCATGTACACAAATGCCAGGAGCTCGGGGAATAAACAGGAGGAACATGTCCTCCTGCTTAACACAGAGAAATACAATGTCATAGTGATAATGCAGACCTGGTGGGACTTCACCCATGAATGGACCACAGGTATAGATGGGTATACCCTGTACAGGAGATATCGAGGGACAAAAGGGGCGGGGGTGTAGCTCTCTATATCAAGGAGAGCTACGCATCCCTGCAAGCTGATATTGGTGACCAGAGTGGGTGACTGGAGACCCTCTGGGTTAAAATCCATGGGGAACATGGCACAGGGGACACAATGGTGGGAGTCTACTACAGACCTCCCCCACAAAGTCAAGAGCTTGACTAGGAGTTCACCAGGGAACTGGCTGAGGCCACATGCTCCCAGTACATGGTTGTCATGGGAGACTTCAACTAGCCAGACATCTCATGGGAAGAGTGCTTGGCCAAATCTGAGTGGTTGCATAGCTTCCTCTCATGCGTGGATGACCTCTATCTGACACAAGAAGTCTACAGGACAACGAGAGGTAAAGTGCTGCTCGATCTGGTACTGGCAACTGGGGATGACTTAATCAGTGACCTAATGATCGAAGGGAAGCTGGGTGACACAACCACGAGCTCATCACCTTCACCATCTGCCATAAAGCTGACAATTCAGTCAGCAATACAGAAATCCTTGACATCAGGAAAGCTGACTTTGATAAGCTTAGGAGGCTTGTCAGTGATGCCCTAAGGGACCATGACCCCAAGAGGAGGGGAGTTCACGAAGAGTGATTGCTCCTCAAAGGAGCGATCCTAGATGCACAAGCTAAAGCTATTCCATCTTGGAAGAAAGGCAGCAAAAGGGCACAGCAGCCCCCTTGGTCCTCCAGGGAACTAGCAAACCTCCTGTGGCTAAAAAGAAAGGCCTACAAAGGATGGAGGATGGAATCCACCTCCAAGGAGGAAAATGCTGCTCCTGCAGGGAGCGAACCAGAAAGCGAAGGCTGCAACAGAACTCCAACTGGCTACTACAATCAAGGATAATAAAAGTCCTTTTTTAGATATGTGGGGAACTGGATGAAAAGCAAGGGCAACATTGGACCCCTGCTAAACCAGATGGGACAACTGATGACTGACGCCCAGGAAAAAGCCAACCTACTAAATGGGTACTTTGTGTGGGTCTTTCACCAGTCCCACAAGATACCCCTGCCTGTTATGGGATGGGAACACCTGGGTGAGGTGATTTTTTTTTTACACCCTCCATCAATGCTGACCTCATGAAGGAACACCTTGAGAGGCTAAACACCTTCAAGTCAGCCGGCCCTGACAATCTACACCCTGGAGTACTCAAGGAGCTGGCTAGCATCATAGCCCAGCTCCTGGCATGGATCTTTGAGACCTCCTGGCACTCTGGTGAAGTTCCTGAAGACTGGAAGAAGGCCAATGTGGTACCTATCTTCAAGAAAGGGAGGAAAGTGGATCCGGCAAGCTATAGGCCCATCAGCCTGACCTCCATCCTGGGGAAGGTTTTAGAAAAGATTATCAAAGAGGCCATTCTTAATGGACTGGCTGATGGCAACATCCTGAGGGATAGCTATGGGTTTGTTGTGGGTAGGTCTTGCTTGACCAATCTTATTTCCTTTTATAACCAGGTGA
>NW_017728950.1:64090595-64092472 GCF_001723895.1 Crocodylus porosus | reverse complement strand
GACACTATGTAATGACGCACAGAAAAAGCAGCTTACAGGCCCAATAAAAATATAATTTTGAAAGTCCCACTAGCTCTTTTATATCTGTTTTTGCAGCATGAGCTCTATGTACTTGCAAACATGGCATTCTCATACATAATTAAATAACATCTCATTATATTAGGACCCTTTGTACTACATTTGTTAAATTAATAATGTAAATGCTATGTTAATATGCAACATTTTTAGGAGGACAGTTAGAGATTTTAACAGTGCACATAAATCACAGAACTGCTGTCAGATTTCACCATCCTTCCATTCATTGCAGTTTCTCCTTTCAACTACATACAGTTTATCTTAATGCAATGCAAAATAAAATGTTAACACTATTATGGAATGCTTTGTTTTATTATCATCAACAGAACATCTATCACTAAGTTTCAGACACAAAGCTGTCTGAAACTTTGAATTATTCTTCTGAATTAGCCAAACGTTAGCTGTTGGAATGAAATCAGGCTGATACTTTTCAGAAAATTAGGCAAAATCGGTTTGGCTAAGGTTTAAAACAAATATAATTTATTGGACGTTTAAAAATGTTAACAATTCTTTCATAGTAAAGCAACAGCATCCATTCCACGTGTTTTGGAGCAGGGACTAAAATTTAGCCTTGCTGATGGTATATGCCTACGAAAATACACCCAAATTTCACGAAGTTATATGCTTCTGAAACATCCTTTTGCAAATGTCTAGTTAAGATTTCTTAGCATTTTCTTTCATTGTCTATCTTGTACTGATGGATTTTTTGCTACTGTTAATATCCTGAATAAATATGGGTTTCTTTTTTTCTATTCTGCAGAATAGGGAGAATGTTTTCTAGAATGTAAATCTAGGAATAATTGGAATGATTATTTAGAAGTCTAATATATCTTAATATTATGCTAAATGAATTCTCTGATGGTTTAACAAAAACTATTTTACCTAAAACCCTTGGCTGCTTTAAAATTTTTAGCTACAATGTGTACATAAGCTTAGGCAATGGATTCGCAGAAAAGGAAATCATCCTGACCAAAAATAAGTGAAGAGTTAGGTTTCTTTTTATATTGTAATAGGGACATATAATAGACATGCTTATAGAAAAGAAGTGCCGTTGTTTTTTTTCCTTTGAGAATTTCAGAATCCTCTAATATTAGCATAATGATTATGTATGACTGCTTTGGATCAAAAGGCCAAATGAAGCAATTTGCTTTTCACAGTGTTATCACTGCTGACAATCGTTTACCTGCAAAAGATAGATTAAAAGCAAATCAGAAGCCTATATCCATGTGCAACACACCAAGAGCACACCAGAACATAATATGGAAATACTATGATATACAGTAGGGTGCCATACAAACAAACTTGATTGAACATTAGGGTTGCTAAACCTCCAGGCTTGCCCTGGAGTCTCCAGGAATTAGATATAAATGTCCAGGAGACTGCTGAGAGCCACCCAGGAGATAAATGATACGGCATTCATTAAAATGTTGAATCAATTTATACATTAGTCCAGTGTGTTTTTAAAATGTAATAGTAATGTGCATTTGCCTTCCTGACGTAAAGTCTACGCACTGTAATTCATAACTGGCTTTCTGGAAACCTTCTAGAATAGATTCAGACAGAATTGGCAACCCTATTGAACATATGTGCTGTAAACTTGATGTGGAAGTCACATACACAAATGCATGCAAAATGTTGTTGAGTTTGGTTGGTGAACAGTACATATTTGGTTTAAAAATTCACATGCTCTCCCAGCCCTGTCAGTGGTTGCCCCGCCTGGCCCCAGCTTCCTGGCCCTTGAAAAAAACAAAAAAAAGCCCCACACTCACCGGCTGCTGCCAGGTTGGGGAAGGTGATCCCCA
>NW_017728950.1:64081914-64090355 GCF_001723895.1 Crocodylus porosus | reverse complement strand
CTAGGCAGGGGGCGGGGGATGGGGCCTGTTTGATTTGGAGATTCAGCTGATTTGGCAGCAGCTGAATCTCTGAATCAGATTTGGCAGAATCAATTTGGGACCGTGATTTGAATCACCAAATCAAATCATTGTCCCCTGATTCAGCCAAATCGAAAACCAAAGCAAATACTAACCACTTGACACAGACCTAGTATGCATGTGTATATATTTATATATAAAAATAATAATATCATCTCTCACTCACTGTCTCTCTCACACACGTACACACTAAAGTACAGTTTCATGTATGTGAATGATGATGATGTGGATCATGTGAGATAATATTTCATATATGTGAGATGATGTTTAATATTAAAGATCTAAGAGATCAGATATAAAATCACAGTTATTCAGCTACATCTAAAGTTTTACTCCCGTTAAGGTAAGCTGGTCCCCACAGATTCTGGAATATTTTAAATATTCTTAAGATTCCTGTCCTTTTTCCAGAGTTAATTTTCTTACATTCTCTCTCTCATGATTTATATCTTGTGCCATTCTACTTTACTGATTTAAGACAGCCAAAAAATCCAGAGATTTGGAACAATGTATTATATGCAAGGTGCAACAAAGCACTTATACATTTCTACCAAATTCTCATTCTTCCTCGCACCCTCTGAAGCTTCTTTCTCGATCATATTGAACCTAATCCAGATACAATCCTGCCATCATTTCTGATGATAAATACCTTAATCCATTAATAGCTCTGCTAAAATTCCATAGCTAAGTGAGGTACACTTCACTGTGAATAATAAAAGCAGAATATGAGTCTCTAGTGGGGGATCACCATGCAGATTCAACATTTTTTATTTATTTGGAAAGCTCCCAAAACTTCCCATTGACTGTAGTTTTCACTTGATCATGAAGCATCCTTCTCTGTTTGTCTAATCAATATGCTTTGTATAGCTATCAACATGAAAATGCTTTTAAAAATTAAACCAATCGAAAATATTTTACCATGAACCTTTCTCCATTTGGGCATTTTAGCCCTAAGTAACGGGTAAATAAAATGTGTAACCTCTTACTTAAGATTTTTTTAAATGTCATTGATATAAGTCTTCTGCAGTTCTGTCGTGCATTAGGCAAGCTATACTGGTAACTGACTGGACAGCATTAGCACCATTGTACAAGGCACAGATGCCTCATTTTAGAATACTGCATATGGCTCTGATTGTCTATGTTCAAAGAAGATGCATTTAAACAAAAAGGTACAGAGACAAGTTATTAGGATGATTAAGAAAATGAAAAACCTTAAAAGAGGAGATCAAAAAAGTTAGCCTTTCTCTGAACTTTTCGGCAGAAATGAAGATGTAGACTGAGCAGGGAATACTGCTTCTACTAGTACTGAGAAACTTCATAGTTTTTCTTGTTCATATGCCAAGAGCAAACCAATTGCCAGATTTGGGGCCAAGAAGGACATTTCTCACAGATAAGACCGGCAAGAATTGTTTGGGATATTCAGTTTTTTGGTTTGTTTTTTTTCTTGCCCTAAGTAACACATTCCCTGCAGTTGCAGGGTCCCACAACATTGGTCATGCTCTTGATCTCCCCAGCTGTCTTGCAATGTAGTGTCTGAGCCTTTTTGTCTTAATGCTAAAGGTCTTAAGTTTGGTATAGGGTGTTGGAGGCTTTGCATTATGTGAGACTTGAAAGGCAGAGAGGATGTTCTTGCAGATCATTCTGGACTTGAGATATATATATAGCTCATTAAATGATACAGCTGTACCAGCCCTGAGAAAGTATTAACCTGCAAAAAGAATTTGGGGCACCATGGTAACTATTTCCAGAATTGGCAAGTCACACATTGAATTAGTAAGATGTCTATCACTATTTATGGAAAATACCTTAAAACAGACAAATTAGATAAAGCAAGAGAAACCTATTACTTTATTCTCTGGTTCAGTCGTGAGCAAATCTTTTTTCTTTAAATGGACTTAAGCTTCAAAAGAAAATTTAGAAGGAAGCTTTTCCTTCTGTAACCTCATCCAAACAAAAGACCAAGCAACTTGTGATTGCAAGATAATGAAAGAGGAAATGAATTATACAGCATGAAGATTTTTTCTGATCCTCTGAAGTGTGCTTAAAAATAAACTCATTGCCACTGATATCCTTTAGTTAAGTTCTCAGAGAAGAGTTCTGTTAATAGTGAATTACATTTATAAACTTGTTTTTGTAATTTTAGTTACAAAAGTCCTGCTCTGATAAAGCTCGAGCATGTGTAATATATAAAACTTAACATTCAGTGGACCAGTGCTTCAATGGACTGAGGCCTTAACTTACATAAAGTGAAATTTCATTTTATCAGCTTACTTCAAATATAAGAGTTAATGTTAAAACAATACATAACACATTTGACTTCCTTAAATGCCTTCTGCCAGATGTTGTCATCAGCAACAAGGGCCAAACTCAAACAGCTAAGGGTTCCTTTTAAAGATAGCAAATGCTCCTGTTTCAATTTTAGGTTTGTTAAATAGATGTTTTGTGCTCTTAACAGCATAGACTATCCAATAAGGAAAATGTTACTGGGGAATGGACAATATAGTATAGTATCAGTCTGATAATATTAGAGCAGTAATATTTCTGTAGAAGGTAAGCAGTGCCCTATGGTGACTTTGACAATAGTCATCTAGCAACTCAAGTTCCTAATCAATAGGCAAATGTTCCTTCACCATTTCTTTTCCCTACCTGTTAACTTATCAGTGGTTGGTAACAATGGATAGCAGCAAATCATGTGCTTAAGAAGACCTCATCTCTAGTACCTTGGGGACAGCTGCCTGGTCTCGCCCTGAGGCTCCACTATCTGATCCAGTTATAGTGAGTTTAGTTTTATTTAGTGTTTAGGTAGAAGGGCTTTCACAAGAGTTTGCTCTGCTCTGGTTTTTGCTGAAGCCACAGAGTTACACTTCTGCTGCCTTCTCTCAGCAAAGCCCTCCCAATACCTAAGGATCCTCAGGTTAGGCCAGGGGTAGAGGGGAACCTGTGGCAGGGTAGGATCCAGAAGATATGAATAGACCAGAAAAATGGCTTCCAGTCAATCAGATGAGATTCAACAAGGGCATGCACAAAATCCAGCACTTGGGATGAAATAACTGCACAAACAAATGCATACTGGGACACATTGTCAAGCTGCAGTATTAGAGATAAGGATTTGGGGGTTACAGTAGACCATAAGCAGAATATGAGCCAACAGTGTGTTTGTTTGCCAAAAAAAAGACAAAAAACAAACAAAAAGCCTCACAAAACCCCCAACATACAACATATTGGGTTGTATTAGCAGGAGTCTCACTTACAAATCAAGGAAAGCGATTCTTCCACTCTGTTCAGCCCTAGTGAGGTTTCACTCAGAGTACTGTGCTTGGGAGTCGCGCTATAGTAAGAACGTGGACAGATTGGAAGGAGTCCAGTGGAGAGTAACAGAAATGATTAGAAGCATAGGAAAGGCTTATGAACTAGGATTAGTTAATTTGGAGAAGAGAAGATTGAATGGGGGATTTGATAAATCTTCAAATACCTGAAGAGTGATTATGGAGAAGATGGAGATCCACTTTTCTCTGTGCCGTTATGAGACAGGACTAGAAGCAGTGGCTCCAAGCTTCATAGTTCCATAGTTTCTAGGGTCGGAAGGGACCTGAGCAGATCATCGAGTTCCTTCAGTAGAGGAAGTTTAGGTTGGAGATTAGGAGGAACTTTCTAACTATGTGGGTGATCAGGCATTGGAACAGACTACCTAAAGAAGTTGTGAGATGCTGGAAAAATTAAAATTTGCTGGTAAAATCTGTGATGGCAGAATCTAATCTAGGAAAGCAAAAATAGGAGTAGTCTAATTACATCTGACAAAAGAGTGATATCAAAAGAAAAATAACTAGCCTCAGTGAGAGGAGATTAACACAGGTGAGTCAAGACAGAAGACTAAATTCAGCTTTAAATGCATGCATACATATCTCAGTTTGATTTTCAAATGGCAAGATGGCCCCAAATATAATGCCCCTTTATTTATTTATTAGATTTAAATGCTGCCCTCCCCAGAAAAGGCTGAGGGCACCTTACAATAAAAAAGAAGTTAATAAACGCACACAAAACACATGGCACCTTTACAAGTATCTTGAATCATCATCAGATCAAACCCCACAGACCTCAGTTAAGCAAAGCACTTGTTGACTTCAGTGGGAATTTGGCAAAAATAAGCACTGGAGGAATCTTTTCCAGTCATTTCCTTCCAAAAGGGAAGAGGGGGGAAAAAAGGTAATCTACCCACTAAAACCCTGGCTTGCATTTTAATGGCTCTATGCCCTTTAAAAAGTTGTGTTGTATACTGCAACAGATTGATTTCCATGTGTGTAGGGAGGTAGGTAGGTGTAAAGACTGAAAAATAGTAACTGATTCAGAAAGGTATGTGTTCATAAGTGATTTTTCACAAGTTTTGATTTTTAAGTGGAATGACCTCTCCAGTGTAAAGAAATAAGTTGATCCCTACTATGATACCATCCCACAATGCACAGTGGGAGGATGATTTATAACCCTAGTTGCTTTTAAAATATTTCTAAATTCTCATACTTTTGAATATTTTGTACCAATAGGAGCTCTACACACAGACTCTAATTCAGTAAAGAACATGAGGCATGGATAGAAATATAGTATAAAGGGATAGGAGTGAAGGGCACTGAGGCTTGGATAAAAGTAGATGCCAAGATGACTAGCTGGCAGCCAGTGGATCTATAATCACTGGAAGACACTTGCATCTATAATCAGAAATGTAGCTGAGGAACGTTGAGTCTCACCATGCTGCTATCGTAAGCAAACAGCAAGGTCCTCCCTCTAGTGTCTGGTCACACAGAGGATAACAACTTACTACTGCTAGCAGTAACTCCATTTAAAGGTGTTACTGGCATCTGCCCTTTGGGCTGGATGATGGGTGTGGACCCAGCCTGTAGGCATGATCAGACCCACAGGCCAGCCACAGATATTGGTGCCAGTTCACAGGATTGGGCTGGCATGGGCACCTTGTACAGTTCATACCCTAGGCATGTGCTGCATGTGGTGCATGGGGTCAACATGAGGTGCGTGCTACATGTGGTGCCACCCTGCTTACCCACTCTGACATATAGGGCTGGTCCATGGGCCTAATGTGGACCAGTCCCAGAGCCACTGTACATGATCAGTCTGGTGGGGCATCACATGCAGTGCACACTCTGGACTGGACCTCTGTGGCACTGGGTCTAGCATGTGCTGCATGTGGCCTGTGGGGTCAGTCCAAGACTCATGGGCCAGATTGTAGGGCTCCACAGGCTCCATCTGGCCTGCAGGTTGTATCTTTGACACTTCTAGCTTAAAGGGACAGAGTTCTGGGCTGTGAATGCGAAGGGCTCATAACTGGTTAAGGACAGGTATTTAGGTATTTTCTTTTAGTGAGGAAATTACATCCAAAAATCTTTCTTAGATGAAGTGGCAAAGTGGGTCTCCCTGACTAGTCACAGTGCTAGTTTCTCCACTTGCCTTTGGGCCTGACTCTCCTGCCACGCCTTGTTCTTAATTAATTACGATGTTAATTAAGGCGGGAGGCTGCCCATTCTTGTCCCAATGCCAGGGGGCACGATCTGTGGCTCTGATCCTCCCCTACACCACAGCCTAAGCCTCGCAGATGGCATCCAGATGATACAGTGCTCCTGGCTTGCAGCTGGATCAAGCTTAGGCCTCATTGTCAGTCCTCAGTTACAGATACATTCATACCATCCTCCTCTCACTAGGGCCTCTCACACTCCACCCACTCTCACAGGGTCTCTTTCATGCATCAACAACTTATTCTGCCTTGTGGGCGCTTAGGCCATCGACTTTATCTAGTTTGCACCTTGGGTGGCAGACGTACCGTCTTTTGGGCCTCTCCTATAACCCTAACTGGGGTAGTAGCCAGCCAATTATCCAACCAGGTCTAAGCTTGCTCTGGCCCCTTCTGGGGGCAGCTCTCTCTCTCTCTATACATATATATAAACATACTGAGCTCTCAGGTCTTTGGTTTCCACCCCCCTCACTGAGGTCCTTATCTCTGCCCCCCTCACTTGGGGCTCCACACCACCCCCTCACTTGGGGCCACAGGGCTTCCCTCCCTGGTGGGATCAGATGGCTGTAGCCTGGCTCCAACTACCTTTCCTCAGGGTCCTACACCCCACAGGGCTCAGCTGGCCACAGCTGTGTCTGGCCTCCACTCTCCCTCCTTGGGGTCTTGTACCTCATAGGGCTCACATGGCTGCAGCCATGCCTGGCCCCCACTACCTCTGATGTTACCAGATCCACCCGAAGGTGAGGGCTATGGTTAAGGTGCCCCCTACCCACCTTTCACCGGGGTGATAACTAGCTTGGCTCCCACACCACTGAGAGCCCCACCAGGCCACCCACTCCCATCAGAGTGCAGTTTTAGGTCATGCCCAGGACCAGGAGCCTCCTAGCCATCCACTACAGCTCCTGCCCTTACCTCCAGTATGTTTTGTTTTTTGTTTTTTTTTTTTAAACCTCCAGTTTAAAAAAAAATATATATGGAGCCTTGCAGCCAGGCAATGTTAATGCCTGGCTTACTAGCAGCAAACTGCCCTGTTTATATGGGTGGCCAGAGATCTGAAATGGCTGTCACAATCAAGCACCTTCTGGCTGTTTGGCTCCAGTCTTAAAGTGGCAGGCACCAACAGTGCCCTGCCACAGATGAATATGAAGGGTTTAAAGTTAACCATGCATTACAAAGGTTATGTGGAAAAAGAAAATGTGATGCTGTAAGAGAAATTGCATATATATATATAAAAAAATATGGATATGCAGAAGCCAAAGAGAAGCAACCTTAATTCTGGCATTTCCTAACTTTTGAGAACTTGATTTAGTAACCATTAACATCTCTAACTTTAAAAAAGTATGGAAAACATGGAAATAATATATTTTTACTGAATGAGAGAATACATTCAGATTATTCATCTGTCTATAACAGTCTGCTTAATATCTGTTAAATATGAAGTTAACTCCACCCAACAAGAAGCCAGAGCATTTGGGCTCTGTGTGGATGAAGTGAAGAGTGGTTATTTATCTGTTTGCCCAGGACTATGAGAGAATCTTTTCATGCAACCTTTTCATACCCTGTAGATGTAGTTCCAGCCTATGACCTAGAATAGCAACTGCCACTCATCAGAAGTGGCTGCATGGTTTTGGATCTCCACAAATGCATATTTGCAGTGCCCTGCTACCCATTCCCAAACGGACTTTGGGCTGGCATAGACCTGGGGTCCAGATACACAAAGTACTTACACAGTTCACTTTCTTGTACTTGCTCTCCACATCAGAGATGAAATTCATTCTCAGAGCGCAGGTGTCTTTCATTCAAGCATATTCTAAATAATATATCAGCAAGGAGCAGAACCTAACAGACTTTATTTACTCTAAATATTAAATGAAGATAGATTCCAGTTCAAGCAATGTTCTTTTTTAAAGTTTTGTTCTAAATCTGCTGCCTGCTTATATATCAGATAAAATCTGATGGATTTAATAAACAATCTTGTACAACTTGTTTGTGCTAGCTAGCGACATCCCAAGACATGGCAAGCATTTATGACAATGTCACAATGGAGGACCATGACCCTTCAGTGTGAACAGAAGGAAGAAGAGAAAAGTGGATATAATGAAGATTTAAATATTGACAGTTTGATCCTGCAGTCTGTCTCAAAGTAAATTCTTGCCTCTGTGGGAGTTTGGCTTGAATAAACACTACACATCAGGGCTTCTAGGAAGTAAAATAAACAAATACAGCATAATTTATTTTTAGTCATATATAATAAGGTGTCTGAGTGTGTGTGTGTGTGTGTGTGTGTACATGTATTTATGTGTGTGCCTGCGTATTAGTGGATATTTATGATATACTATTATTTGCTGATGTTAATCATTTTAATGTTTTCCATGGGGAGCCAGAAACTTAACTCACGGTGTCCCTGCATTGTGTTAATGGGAAAGGAGTGGGACATAGTAGATAGGATACTAATTAAGGCAAAGAAGACAAGGGCTCAGTTACCTGCTCAATTGCACACTTCTTGTGTGACCTTAAATGGGTCACTTTATTTACTGTCTACCTCAGTTTCTTTCTGTAAATCAGGGGTGGTATTTCCTTAATTTTCAGGAGTATTGTAGAAATAAATACCACTAAAGATTGTAAGGGGCTCATCTAACTGGGATAATGAGCCACAGAGATGACAAATAAAAGATAGTTTCATAGTTTCTAGGGTCAGAAGGGACCTGAGTCGATCATCTAGTCCCGACCCCTTGCCATGGCAGGAAACAATACTGGGGTCAAACAACCCCAGCAAGATGTTCATCTAACCTCCTCTTAAAAACCCCCAGGGTAGGAGCCAGGACCACCTCTCTTGGAAGTTGGTTCCAGA
>NW_017728950.1:64076886-64081504 GCF_001723895.1 Crocodylus porosus | reverse complement strand
AGGGGAGTTCCCCAACCTGTAGGTATGGTGCCGGTTGTTCCTCCCGAGGTGCATCACCTTGCACTTGTCTGTGTTGAATCCTATCCTATTCATATCTGCCTACCCTTGAAGCCTGTCTAGGTCTGATTGAAACCTAATGCTACCTTCTAGTGCCCACATCCCCACACATCTTAGTGTCATCAGCAAATTTGAACAGGGTGCTTTTTACCCCCTCGTCCAAATCGCTGATGAAGATGTTGAACAGTGTGAGCCCGAGGACCGAGCCCTGCAGAACCCCACTGCCCACGTCCTTCCAGGTTGAGAAGGACCCATCCACTACCACTACTAGATGAGACAGTAGAACTTGATATATTGAATTGTTAGTGCATGTAAAAACGATTAAAAAAACAGATTTAAGAATGCAAGCATTTTCTCTACACTCGCACTGAAGTCAATGGCAAAACTTCTCTTTACTTATGTATTTTGAACTCAGCATTCTGAATCATATTTACTATGAAAAGTTTCATTTTTAACATTTTAGTTCCAGAACCTGTTAATGCTTCATGTTTTATACTAGTGATACTTTTTCAGTTGCTTCAAGATACTAAATTTGTGGGGGGGGGAGGCAATTACCTACAGTCTAAACTCAGATACCCTCTTAAATGAGCTTTTTCAGAAGTATTTTTTTCATTCACTTTTTTAAAACTGTCTGATTTTATTGAATCATTCTCAGTAAAAACAGGTTAAGATTTTAAAGTGGCTTAGACCTGATGCTTGTCTTTATTAGCAAAACGGTGTGTTTTAATTAAACATCCTTCCCCTCATAACATGTATAAGTAATCAGAATTTGGATATAATCCAACTTTATCAAACTATTTAATGGTATGGTTTATTAGAAAATGTGTACAGTAAATAGTCTTTACTTAAATCTCTTGGTTTGATTAGATTAACAAGAAAGGACAGCAGGGTGTTCAGGACAATTCCACAGAACTAAGAATTTGCATAAAGACGTAAGTGTATCCTGCTTAAAGATTAATCACTAGGGAGAAAATGATCTCATGAAAAATGTATGTTGGTGTTACCTGATTATCAATTCTGGAGGTCAAGCCAAAAAAAGGAATTGTCGACGATAGTTCAGGGCCTTTGGGAAAAGTATCAATACTGGAAAGGTCTCCCCTAAGACTTTGTGATCCTCAGCATGAGAAAACTTTAAACGTGTACAATTAAATCCCAGTCCCCATGAAAAGTGGATAAGGGAGATTCCCTTATAATGCTAATCATAAATTCATGTACGCATGGTTTTCCTTTATTTCAGCAAAATATTTGTTCAGGAAGGAAAGTATGTCAGGCATTTTCTCATTAGCATGTTCTGATATTAAGAGCAGCAGTGAAAAATTGATGGGAGTTCTTTCAATTTTCCTTAGAGAGAGAAAATTGGAATAACTTCAGACAAACTTAGGACAAAAAAACTTGTCTTTTGTCAGTATGCATTGCATCTTTGAAGGAGAGAGTCTGTGGGCCATCATTCAATCCATGCATCTGTAATATCCCCATAGCAACTGCAGTCATTTAAGTATTTTTCCTATGTTAGTTTTCCCATATAATTTGTTTGTGATAGTCACTGGAAACAAAATGGAGTTTGTGACTACTGCTCTCCCATCTATGACTAGCAAGTGTGCTACTGATTTCAGTTAGAAGATAAGAATGAAGGAAGGAATATAAATATTCCAGTGTAGATTTATCTTAAGGTAGGTCTTCACAGATTCTCCAGTGCTCCAGCAGAAACTATTCTTGAGACCTTAAAGAATCAACAGAAGAGGTCCTGAGTGTGGCTTTACCACCTCATTCCCATAACTATGTTCAAACAGGCATGGTAACCCAGGCATACATGTAGACTATAATGCTTCTGAGTTGGTTCAGGCCCCCATATTGACAATGAAGCTATTTTAGATGGCCTGGGTGGTCACACTCAGCTTGGCTTACTAGCAAGGTAAATGGATGTAGGCTCTACCATGCAAATACTTAGGCTAGTCCAATCCAGTCCACTTCTTGAACCATGATGTACATTGGATCAGTCACTTATGACCAATTCTAGCCTGATGCAGTTCCTTTAATTTATTCAAGTTGTTCTGTAAAGTTCCTGTTTTAGTCATTATACTATAAAAATTAGCTTTCTTTCGGTAATTGGGTCACCAAGACTGGGCTGGCTTGGAGAGCTTGTTTTGCAGCGTTTTCAAAAAATGGACAATGTCCGTCCAACTTCTCATCTGCACTATTTATACAGGTAGGGTACTTGTGCTCATTCTAGGAGATGAACATTCTTTAGTCTGTCTCACCAATTTACTCAATATCTGATGCAAGCATCCACACTGAATATTGCTTAACTTCTTGTTTCTTCATGACTGATCCATACAGGGGTGTGCTTGAGGACATAGCTGTCAAAGATTTGCAGCTAAGTGTTGAAGTTAGTGATGTTAGAGATCCTAAAGGTGAGCTTGCTTTCTCGACTCTTAACTGCTTCTGCTATAAAACACTTAACTTATAGAAGTTGTTACTTAAATAAGCAAACTCAGCAGCAATTCTAAAGCTTCTCCCTCCTTAATGAGGGCATCATTTAAGGTCACATTCATAATCTTCATTTTTTGACTTGTTTAGCAGTTTTCACTAAAGACTGTTCTATATTCAGGAGACAGAAAATGTTATCTGTCCATGGAGTTATGGTTTCTATGCCAGAGGTCTATTCCATATTGCAGTCAGTGATAGTGAACAAAATAGGCGGGAGGATAGATGCACAGGCTCTTTCCTATCTCCCAGCGGTAACATTAAACCAGTTGGTTTACCCATGACTGAAGATCACAGCAAACTTGGCATCTTTATTAAGATTTTGGAAGAAATTTAATTCTAGATATAGATTCCTCTGCAAAGCTAATTTTTAGCATGTGCCACAGAGACTGTCTATCAGAGCTATCGCTACTATCTTTTCATGGGGCCTAGCTGAACTGGTAATCTTTCTAGCAGTCCTACTCCTGATGGGACCACCCATGCTTTACTGGTTGAAGATATAGGTAAGATTTAAAACTAACCCTTGATTAGTTTGGGGCTTGGCCCTGGGATGGACAAATATTAATGTAAAGGGAACAGAGGAAGGATCTATCCAGTCCTGCTTCTCATCCTTGGATGTAATGTCCAAATGAACTAGATGATAGACATAATTCAAAAAGATTCTTGGTCAGAAGCTGGTATCTTGAATGGTCTTCTGCTTCAGATTCACTCTAAATTATGCAGAGGACTCTGGAATGGTCCTATTCTACTACAAGATGAGAAAATAAGTATAAATGCTTAGGCACATGCTTCATTTCAAGCACAAGTGTAATGCAACTGAATTTGCTTACCTGAAAGCAGCACTAAATGTGCTTAAGTTCATATTTGCTGTTTTTTGAGTTTCAGCTTTGTTGTTACTGGTAGGGAGGAGGGAAAGTTTAGAGAGAGCAGCCTCAGAGCACTGTCTCAGTGTATGGTCATCATTTAATTATTAAAGGTAATACAGCATAATAATGTCAAAAAACACACAAAGTGAGGTCAAATATTCAAAGTAAACAACCTGACACATTTTCCTCTTCTATTTGTTACAGTGACTTTATGGGTTAAATAATATGTGTAGTATGTATAAGAATTTCCACATGGCTGTGTCATTTTGAAGTTGACTTTTTCCTTTTAAGTAGTGCATCTCATGGACAGCACATAATATCAGGAATCGGTGATCTGCACTTCTCTTAGTTTCCATGTAGAGTTTAAATTGTCCAGACCTGAGCTATGAAGTCTAACTGTTTTAGTGCTTGTGTTTTGGAGAAACCATCTCACGCTGGGCTGAATGGTCACAGCAGAGGCACACAAGCTCTGTGCCAAAGAGTAGCATTAGGCTATGCTCCATCATGGAGGCCTTGACTTTGGAATTTATTCCTTCTAACCTATATTTTAAAATGCCTACAAACTTCAAGGTGCCATGCAAAGCTTGCTGCTGTTTTGGCTTTGGGGACCCAGGGGACTACAGGGAGGCCTGGTGCATGTGCACTGTTTGAGTAAAATTCTTATTTTAAATATTGTGAGTAAGGAGAGGCTGCTAGCCATATTTTTCCTTACAATTATAATATATGAAAAGTGCCTAGAGATTTAGATATGTGCTTGGGTGTGATATTGTTAGAAAACAGAAATCAGCCAGGAAATAAAAACATTTACTCTGTGCTTGTGCAGCTTTATTTTATAGCAGGTAAAATGATGGAGGATTTTTGTAAAAACAGTAGCTCTTCTGTATTTTCTTCAGTACTCTCATTGAACAAAAATCAGGAGAATTTGCCCTATAAATACTCAACAAAATAGTTTCAGGAGAGCTTAATATTTAGACCAGGGTGGACAACATTTTGGCAGGCAGTCCAGAATGACCTAGTGTGGGTCAGAGGCATGAAGGTGGGCATTAATACCTGGCTGCTGCTGTCACTGCTTCTCCCCACCATTTAGCTGTGGTGCAGCATGGAGCAAACCCCCTTCCATTGAGGTAAAAAAAACTCTCTCTCGGTTCGTTTTCTTTGGAGGCTCATTGAATAACAAATCCTTAGGCACACATTGTTGGTGAGACAAAAGG
>NW_017728950.1:64065343-64076581 GCF_001723895.1 Crocodylus porosus | reverse complement strand
ACAAAGAGCTCTTGGAGTTTTTCCTTCAGTTTCCAACCCCCCCTTCCCTCTCTCATTAAGGAGACAAGGAGGGCTGGCAGCTGTGCTTATTCAGAGGACAACACTATTGATGGGAGCTAACAGCTATTGATAATGCATTTTTAATAATATTTCTAACACCATCAACACCCCAGGAGGCTGCCTGGGGTGGGGTGCAGGAAGAGCCCCTCACTACTGAATGTTGCTGAAGTCATGTCTGTACAGGCCAGTTCCAAAGGCTCTTCAGACTTAAGTCCAGCCCATGGGCCGTAGGTTGCCAGCCCTGAGTCTAGACCCCCAGGTCAGCAACCCCTGGCACGCATGCCGAGCATGGCACGCAAGGCCATTTTGCTCCGCACACCACCACCAGCCTGGGCTCTAAGCAGCTGTTGCCACCCATGAAGCCCAGGCTGCTCCCAGCAGGTGGCTGGGAGGTTGCAAGCCCTGCTGCAAGCAGACCGGGCTCTGTGGGTTGGCTGCAGCTGGTAGGCTGCAAACAGCTGCTCCAGGCTCTGGCATGTCAGCACTCTGGCTCCTTCCAAGGCACTCCGGCCAAAAAACCTTGCCTACCCTTCTAGACCAAAAACATCCAAAAAGTACCCACACTTTAAATGTTTATCTGAAACGCCAAACGTTTTGAGACAAAAACCTTATTAATAATTAAACGCTCTGTAACACTCCTCTATTATTTCCCTCTAATTTGTACACAATGATGGAGTTTTCAGGAATTATGAAATATTTACATTTTTTTCATATAATGAAGTCTGAAGTGGTTTTCCTCAGTGACTGCTGTAATTTGAACAGAAGCTTACAATGAACTGGTAGGTGTCACTAAAAGGACTGAACATCCCAAGGCCCTTCAGTACTTTTTGTACTACAAAATACAAGTGCTTTACAAGCCATTCTAGAATACAACTAAATTTAACATTTACAATAATGAAAAATTAATACAAAAGTAGTGCAAAGGAAATGGTATAGCCTGCTAATTTATGAAAGTAACACTTACTATATCCAGTCTTCTGTGTACCTTTCCTAATAAAGCATCCACATAGACCTTTATGCAGCCTGCCACTGAACAGAATAGAATTCCTACGACGCCATACAAACATGGTATAGGTAGTAAATATCTTTGTTGGTGTTGTCCCCACTGTCCTTTCTGCAACTGTGATGTGTGAACATGGCCAATAGTAGTTGAGGAAAGTAAGGAATGGCTTCCCATGGAAGAGCACACTCCTGTGTAAAAATCAAAAATGTTCCTTTTACCTCACTGACCCACACTGAAAGGAGAAACAGATCGGCCACTGCTGGGAGCCCACTAATAACCATCAGGACATGTTCTGGCCAGCCAGGTCTAGCAGAAGAAAGAAAATAATGGAGTCTATGACCTGAAATGATGACGATCTAAAAACTGTCAGGTTTTTAATACTATGCCTGTGAGAATCTCTAAGCTCTCTTGAGAAACAAAGCCTCCAGCCTTCTTGCAGAACTGAACCAAAATAAGTCTCATTGCCAATAGAAACAATAGAGTAGAATTGAATCAACTCAACTATGTATTTTAAGGTTTCTCTCGCTTCTCCCAGCCTCCCCCTTTTTTTCTTTCAATGGAATATAAAGGTTGTAATTTACATAATAATCAGAGAGAAAATGTTCATAAAATCATACTAGTATAAAAAGATTTTACATCTTGTTTATCTTTTGTGATCTCTCTGATCTCCATTCACCAAACCATCTCTATTTGTGTAGTGCGGAGGTTTCAAACTCATCTGGGCCCACAAACCAGATAGGGCCCAAGGACACCCCCCCCCCCAAATCCAAGCTGGATCCAGCACATACGGCACCCATTTCAGCTGGTCCCCATTTCAGCTGGTGGGAGGAGACTCACATTTCTGGCACTTGGCTGCAGTCATGGGAACAATCTGTGGTGCTGGCTTTGTTCCAGTGGTGCTGCTGAAGATCCAGCACTGCAGCTCTTGCTGGCTTGGTTGCCAAGCACCAAGGCAAAAACAGTGGTACCAGAGACTTGGCAGCATCACAAGAAGTTTGGCATTGCAGGCACTTGGATGTTGCTGTGCGAACAAGCCACAGTGCCATGCTTCCTGTAGTGCTGCTGGGCACCAGCACCATGGGTCTCTCACCCAGATGCTTTGCCACTGCTGCTGGGGGAAAGTCCCCTATCAAGGCTGTGGGCTAGATGACCGAGCTCTGTGGGCTCCGGTGTTTAAATATGTTATGATCTGCACATTTCACATTGCTTAACACTGTCCTGAACAGGGATGGACTTAAAATTCATTCATTAGTGTTGTCTCTAGGCCTGAAATAATTCATTCTCTCTCACATTTTAGGCACACATACGCACGCGCACCCCCACCCTTGTGTCTGAGATGTTTATCATCTTACTATAATGGCACTTCTTGCAATAAAGTCACTGTGATAAGATTCGGCACCCACAAGATAAATATTTTCTTTGCAATGGAAATTGTTCATTTTAGAGTAAAAATATCACAGACTGTTTATATTCCAGCATTTTTCAAGTATGTTGATATGACTAAATCAGACTGATATTTTTTTTGAGTTAGTTTCTTAATGCATAAGAAATTATTCCCTCGGGAATTCTCTGTTCTCATTCTATGAAAACACAAAGTTTTTATTAAATTAGTGATGCAGCTGAGCTTTATCAGTGACTCTGTTTGCTCCTAATAGAAAGCAATATGTAAGTTCTATTTTAGAAAAATATTCCATTTTCTCTTTGCAAAACTTTATAACTGGCATATTTTAAGCAATTACTTTTTGACATCTTTATATGATTTTGCTTTTGCTAAAGACTTCCTAATATTTAGGAAGATTATGATCTGTCACTTCATTGTTTAATGTCTATGAAAAAGGTGGTAAGTGTACAGTAACTGGCAGAAATGCACAGTAGCAACAGCACACAGTCTTTGTCTGACACTTAATGTGCAGTAGACTAATTCTGCTGTGCATTAGTACATTTTTTGCCATGATGCACTAATGTGCAGTAGAAGTAGTCTACTGCACATTAAGCATCTCCTGTAAACACGTTCTCTGTATTGAAAAATGCACATCTGTGAATGTACATATGTGTAGTTACATGCACAGACATGTATGCATTAATTCTTTGAAATACAAACATTTTGGGAGAAAAGATAGATATGGAACACAAAACTATGGAAAAATAGACAACTTAAAACCTTTTTGCATCATCAGAAAAGAGTTAATTTTCCATTTGGAATAAAATCACAAGATAGGACTTTATGTATATCAGTGCCATTTTAAGTTAACATTTAGCACATTTATCAGAAATGCAGTAGTAGCCCATATATTGAAAAAGAGATAGGAGGCAACAACTCCTAACAGTGACTCATCTGAGTTTGCATTAATGTTACCATTCCTAGCAAGTTAGTGCTTTGTTAGCTTCTAATGTGATGCTGGATGCAGCTACATGTGACACTATGTCGCTGTAGCAACGCATAGTATTCGCAGGCAAAAACTGTGATGCTGCTGCTGTTGCCATAGCACCACGCTGCCTCAGTATAGCGTGTTGCTACGGCGACACAGTAACTGAAAATAACCGTGCATCACAGTTGTTACTGCACCATCATTTAGTACTTGCAAAAGGAAGTATTTGGCTAGTATTTGCTTTGGATTTGGATTCAGCTGATTTGGGGGACAGTGATTCAATTCGGTGATTCGAATAACTGTCCCAAATTGATTTGGCCAAATCTGATTCAGAGATTTGGCCGCTGCTGAATAGGCCGAATCTCTGAATCAAACAAGTCCCATCTCCCACTCACTCTCCCAGCCCTGTCAATGGCTGCCCCACCTGACCCCAGTATTGCCTCAAAAAAAAAAAATAAAATAAAATAAAATAAAGCCCGGCACTCACCAGCTCCTGCCACACAGGGAGGCCATCCCTGCTGTCCCATGCTGCATGGGGGAGCTCTTCCATGAGCCCCCATCTCCTTTCCACTCTTCCAGCTCCATCAATGGCTGCCCTGCCCAACCCCGGCATCCTGGCTCTTAAAAAAAAAAAAAAAAGTCCTGCACTCACTGGATGCTGCCAGGCCAGGGGGGAGGGAGCACAATCCCTGCTGCCTGCCACTGCCCTGCACTGCATGGGGGGCTCTGTCATGAGCCCCCAGAGGCCCCAACAGCCCCTGCAGCAGCTAGTGAGTGCATGGCTTTTTTTTTTCCTTAAAGAGCCATGATGCTGGGGCTAAGTGAAGCAGCCATTGATGGGGCTGGGAGAGTGTGTGCAGAGGGTCGGGGGCACTCAGGGGGGCTGGGGGAGCAGGCAGGAGATTGGGCCTTTTGGGGGTCCCCCATGGTCCCCTCCCCCTCCACCAGGCCCACCCCCACCACTTACCAGCATGGAGTCTGGGTCCAGCTCCCTGCGGTGGTGAGCAGGGACTGCCCAAAACTCTGAATCGTTGAATTTCCTCTGAATCTTTTCCGAATCAGTTTGGAGGCTTTGAATTGATTCAGGCCTTTTTATTGGTCTCCCAATTCAATTTGGATTCAGAGATTTGTCTGCTGAATCAGGCCAAATCTTTAAATCAAATCATCACCTGAAGCTTCGCATAGCCCTAATGCTCAGTGTGCAGAAGAATGTGCTTGTTTTCTCTACCTCTTTGTGTCTCAAAGTCATTTATCAAGCTGTGTACAGATCCTGTCAGAGGAGAGCTTGGCCCAGGCATAAATGACTACGCACAAAGCAGTGCAAGGAAGAAAGGATCCATAAAGAAAAAGGCGGGTGGGTAATCTGAAGTGCTATAGGATTGCACAGGGCTTAATCCAAAGATTCTCCTATAATTAGGGATGCACTCAAATTGCAGTTTGGCGATTTCCATGAACACCACAAAAAAAACATGGTTTCTGCAATTTTGCATGGAATCAAGAAAAAAGAAATCTCACCCAAAGTAAAATGGTGACTCCCCAGTTGGAGCCAGTAGCTACTGCAACCCAGCCTTGCAGCCTGCTGCGGGTGGGGAAGCTGCCAGCACAGAGAGGAGCAGTCAAGACAGCAGCTAGTCCCTCCACCACTGATTGGTTGAGAGGGCTGTCTTTTCTGCAGCCCCACTCCTTTCTGCCAATCAGTGGTGAAGGGAAGCCCTCTTGGCCAGTCAGCAGCAAGAGCTGCGGCCACTGGGGCCCCTCAGCCAAACAGTGGCAGAAGGGCCTACTGCGAAAAGATGGCAAAAATGGCACCAGACACTGGGAGTAGCCTGAATTTTTTCCTTTGCCTTTGTGCACTTTAAGTAGATCCCTACTTATAATGTTAAGTAAGGAGTTCCCATAAGCTGAAGTAAATTAGTTCTATAATGTGTATTAAAATTAAAAAGTACTAGCTAAATACCAATACAATGTCTAATTTCTTCCATTTCATTTGACTTAGTAACTTTGAAAAAAAGTATAATTAAACTTTAAAAAAAGAAGAAGCTTTCTTCTGAATATGATTGGTGTACCTCACCTGGGAACTTTTCTTCCAGCCATAGAAATGAAAAAAAACAGTGGTGAAGGGTGCAATCCTTTTCTTTTTTTGTTTTTGTTTTTTTACCTTGTGGAGTCTGCCCACCTCTCCCATGGCCAGGGAGTGAGCTGCCAATGGGCCTTGAACTATGGTGGGGGACCTTCCCTCTGCAGTGACAACACCTGCCCACTAGCAGTCCATCCAGGTGGTCTTAGGGGAAGCCACCACAGCAGAGGAAAGGTTTGGGGTCCTCTGCAGCTCAGGGCCCACTGGCAGCTCAGCTCCTGGATGTGGGAGAGTTTGAGCAAGCTGCTGCCATGTCACACAGCCCGTGGGATGTAGGGAGTCTGGTGCTTTCCTCCACAGTGATGGTGGCCCCTGGGGTCACCCAGGTGTGGGGTACTAGTTGGACAGGTGCTACCCCAGCTTGCAGGCAGCATCTGATCTGATCCAACAGTTGATAGCATGCTGGAAGCCTGGGAATGGGGAAACTCGGGTTTGCAGGCTTCCAGCACCCTGTGCACTGTCCCTGTTGCTGTCCTGCCACCTGGGACCTCCCAGGAATGGTCTGGCTTGCCCCTGGGGCAGTGTGGGAAGGCAGCAGGAGGGCAGCTGGATGTACTGGTGGCCAGAGAAAGCGGTGGGTACAGTCCATGGGTCACTGGAAGCCCGCCAACCCTGAGTTTCCCCGAGCACACCTGGGATTCTAGTGCTCTGTGCACCATCCCTGCAGCCTTCTCTGGTTGCCAGCACACCTGTGTAACATGTCCATGTGTACAGATTTTTAATCCACGATGGTACAATTTGCCCCAATCAAACTAAAATACATCGGAGGTGGTCTAAGTTGCCACAGTCAAATAAATTTTTACAGAAAAAAAAATGTGCGCATGTACATGATGACACCATTACATTGGACAAATGGCTATTTCTTGTCAATTTTTGTCATGTATACAAACGCCTTTCCTGCTAAATGTAGGGTATGACATGTACCTCCTGTAATAACAATGCATACACAAAACACGCACTAAGTGAGGCATGGTGTAGAATATATTTGTGGTTCATAGTGCAAATACTACAAGACAAATGTTAAATTCTACCTAAAATTTATTTTCAGCATCTCCAATAAAGACCAAAACCAAGATGAATCCTGTTGTACTCTGTGCTTTTTAAATGCTATAATGGCAGTCCATGCATTGAAGGGCTTACAAGTTAAAAGATTCTCATTTTGGGGATGTAAGCAAAGTTGCAGCTGTTAAATTTACTTTAATATTTCTCTGTCACATATTAAGTGGGTTTTTGAGTTTCAGCTTTGTTACTGGTAGGGAGGAGGGTTTTTTAGTGTATCTTTTAAGCCTGACTTTCCTGAAACACAGAACTAATACCTTAAAACTAGAAGTGATTTTTAAAATATTT
Organism: Crocodylus porosus; assembly: GCF_001723895.1. Taxonomy (NCBI): domain Eukaryota; kingdom Metazoa; phylum Chordata; order Crocodylia; family Crocodylidae; genus Crocodylus; species Crocodylus porosus. The sequence goes on along the minus strand of NW_017728950.1, from coordinate 64,069,665 downwards.
TTTTCTGTTTAACTAAGTGTGCAATGCAGGCCATACAATTAATATTTCACAAAGTTATTTTCATACACAGTTTAGTAGCTTCAGTTAAAAACATGTAAATAATAAACTTTATTATTACTGTATTATCTGGAATCTTAAGGTTGTCTAACAACTTCTACTATAATGCACTATCTTTCGAGATTTGTATCTTCAGTTAATTTGAATTATTTCAGGAAGGGTCTTTCTCTTTTTATATGATCAGTTTTGAAACTTTAGCAAAAGCATGAAGCATTTTTTGACAATGAAGAAAATGGAAAAATCGTAATGTTAACAATCTTAAGTACTTTTAAAAGAGCTTTCAAATTCCTAAGAGATACGGAGCAGGAATTTGAAATTTCAAAGAGGTGGTGCAGGGTGGCAGAGGTACCTTGTGCTGCTCCAGATATTGCTAAATTATAAAACAGAAAGCCATTTCCTGTATACAGGCCAGTTAAAGGCTTGTTCCTAAACTTTTTAAATATTCTATCTGTATTGAACGTCTTCTTCAGTTTATCTGAATGTAGGGAACTGAATTTAGTCAGATAGGCCATCTTAATTCTGGACTTTCCTTTTATGCATAGACTTTTCAGTCTTACTAAGAATCAGTGGCATAGCAAGCAGAGTTGGTGCCTGGGGAAACCCTTTGGGAGAGTGGGAGGGGGACTGCATGGGTTTGGAGAGCTGGGGCAGATAGCACAGGTTCCAAGAATGAGGATGGGAGGGGGCACTCTGGGAACTCCTAAACTGTCCTGGCAGTGCTGCTGCTGCTCCCTATGCACACATTCTGTCTGGTTCATCTGTTGCTCCTAAAGCAGCAGCAGCAGCAGCCAGGGACTGTTGTGAAGTTCCCAGCATAAGTATGCTGCTGGGGCATGGACTCTGTGGGATGGGGGATGATTCCAGTGCCCCTGCTAACTTGGTGCTTGGGGCAGGTGCCCCTCTTGTCCATCTGTAGTTATGCCACTGCTAAGAACACTGTAGAGCAGCAACCACTGTTGCATTTGACCGTTTGTGCATATCATGTTGTCTGATGTGTATCCTTCTGACTCGCTTCCCATATTCCAACATAAGTAATAAAAGATAAATCCCACTAGGCTTGCAGTTTCATTTTTGTAACTTTGAGTTTTGCCAGAGTTCACAAAATATTTTCACATTTTGTAAGCCATCCGTTCAACGTCACTTCTTTACCTAAGCCTAAACTGAACTATGCTATGCAGTGCTATGGAACTGTCTGAGAAACCAAATTGGTGAAAGTGCTTAATTTGCTTTCTTAGAAAAGCAAAATGTCTTAATTGCCAATGACTGAAGTTCTGGTTTTGTAAACTTTTTTAAATCCATAAGCTCTCTCTGCTGGGAAAAGAATAAGAATTGTTGAGGGAATGCCACCTTCCTACAAGTTCATCTCAAAGTTAGCCTGAATTGTGTTTTACTTACAGCTTGTTTCTTAACAAGACTTCCTAAATTTCCATGCATGTTTTAAAAGCGGTAGGATAGAATTTACAAGCTTTGGTTTCACATGGTTAATTACATTCCCTGCGTTTGGTGACCTGTTCTGTTAGCTATAACCAAAGGTTCAGGAACCTAAAAACAACAGCATAGGAGACAAAGTGTAGGCTTGTCTTGTAAAATAGCATGTATTAATTTGCTTATTCTGATATCTGGTAATTGGTCAATGCTACTGATCCAAGAGCTGAAGATTTTCATAAAAGACTCACTAAAAGTGTTCCTAAAAGAAATATAATTCAGATCAGTTGAACTGAATTACTAGCTAACAACATTTTGGGATAATTAGGACTCTCTAAGGAAGAAAGGAAGGAAAATTCCCTTCCCATTATGCTCTGATATCTGCCACTAGATAAAGCTAAATTGATCAGACTGTATAATGGAGTCATTAGACTTCCTAATGTTACAATAGCCATTAGATTTCGAGCTACGTTTAATAGAGATTTTAACCTGTGCTTTGCATACTCTGACCCATCCTTCCTGATATTCTCATGGCCTTAGACATGTTGTGCAGCTGCTTTGATGTATAGCATAGCCATAAGCAGGACTAATATCCTGTATCAGGGTTTTGAAAATGGATGGATCATTTAATGAGGAACAGCACATAACTAACTACTTTTTGTTATTACAGTTCCTCAGGAATTCTGTAAGAAGGGCTGGATTAATAGTCTTCTAAATAACTATTGATATTCCCATTATACTTTTTGGTCTTCACTAATCCTTGACTTCTCCTTTACATCCCTGATGCAATACCATGTGAGTATGTGGCACCAGGTTTCTGTATTTCCCAAGCTGAATGGTGAGGCACCTTAGAAGTATCCTAATCAGTATTCTAAATTGTAGTTCAGACATCACCTTCACTGTAGAAGAACCTTTGCAGTTTCAAATTCATGTTTAAATTTAAGAAGTCCAAAGCCCATGAAATGGTACTTTTAGCTGTGCTGCTGTCTCACAAGTCACTTTAAACATTTTGTGCCTTAATTTCTTCATTTTTATAAAATGAGGATGACAACTGACCCATGACTACAGAGGGTTCCTGATTTATGTTTATGAAGCTTTTTGGGATCTTACGACCCTTTATCACTACAGGATGCGGTTTTGTAAATGGGCGGATATAAAAACTCTCCAATTCCGTTAATCATAGAAAATGAGGTTTGGCAGGGACATCAGGAGGCCATCTAGTCCAACCCCTTGCTCAAGGGAGGACCATCACAAACTAGATCATCCCAGCTAAAGCTTTGTCTAGCTGGGCCTTCAAAACCTCCAAGGATGGAGATTCTATCACCTCTTTGGGTAACTGGTTCCAGTGTTTAAATAACTGTACTTAACATGTGAATATTTGTGCTAAAAGTCCAAATGCTGTGTGCTGCCTAAGCCATGGCCCTCTACCTGGGATCTCTTCAGCATATGTTGACAATATTTCATAGAAGCACGATATTGGCTGCTATGGTTCCCTGCTTGATCTGTGGCAGGTTAGGGTGTTAGGTCTACAGTGTGTCAGGGCTGATAGTAGTATTATTTAGATGATTGTTTGTATGGGATGGTTTGCCTCAGGCAGGGGTTAGATTAGACCTCTGGAGGTCCCTTCCAGCCCTATGATCCTATGTTCAAATAGAAAAGAGTGACAACTTGTCTTTTCTTCACTCCTACATATTTTCTGGCTTGTACCAGCATCCACGTGTACTTTTCTGTTCCTCGGTTCCTCAATTGAAATTTTAATATTCCATTGTAATATAACAACAGCTTAATAATCTCTTATCTGATCTTGCTTATTTAGAAGAAACACTTGCTCTTTTAACATTACAGTGGCTTCAGATCAAATTTAGCAGGTTAATCTACAGTTGCTTCTTCATTGCTTTCTCAGCCCCTGGAGGGCCAAGATTATTAAAACAGAACAAACTAACTGCCTGGACCAGGGAGAGGAAAAAAAAGAAAAGAATACAGTGCTTCTTTTTTTAAATTGATGTTGCTATAACAATTAACCTTCAGTTCATTTGATGAGCTTTACCTGCTCCTTTTCCATCCCTTCTACCCCCCCCCCAACCCTTCCTAACCATTGGGTTGTTTCAGATGGTTTCAATTCTTCATTGAAGAATTCATTTGGACGAATAACTGCTGCGAAAGGAGGGGAAGACAGGCTAGGTCCTCCCCACACCCTTTGTTTTTATTCTTGGGAGCAACCAGCAGGGATAGATCATGAAAAGATGGAGCCTTTGTTTTTTAAATTAGGAGCTGGCAGGTGGTGGGTAGAGCATCCTCACAGCTCTCCCCACCACCTATAGTTTGTGTGTGTGTATGGGGCCAGACACAGGCATGGGCTAACCGGGCAGGTGCCTGGGGCCCAGTCAGAAAGGGGGCCTGAAATGGTAGTTTTTTGATTACTATTATCGTTATCTCTGGTTTAAGGGGGTGCCCGAAACTAAAAGTTTGCCCAGGGCCACCAGGTGTCTAAGAATTGTGGCGTCTCTGTGTGTGCGTGCCTGTGCATGTCTCTGTGTGCCTGTCTCTGTGGGCACGCCTGTCTGTTTCTGTGTGTGTGTGTGTGTGTGTGGTGGGGGCATCATCACAGCTCTCCCCACCACCTATAGCTTGTGTGCGTGTCCCCACGTCTGGTCTGGCTCCAGGGAAGCGAGTGGGGAAAGTTGGTGGGAGAAAGCAAAGTTTTTGTTGTTGGGGGGGGGGAAGGAGGTGGCAGGAGGGAAATGAGCAAAATCCCACTCCAGCTACAAAGCAGCCCAGCCCAGCCTGTGGCAGGGAGAAGCGAGCGGGCAGGTAGCAGGTGCAGGGGAGGCCGGCGTGGG
>NW_017728950.1:64064226-64065243 GCF_001723895.1 Crocodylus porosus | reverse complement strand
CGGGAGCCAGCTGCTCCCCCCTCCGCCCCCCGGTTTCTTGGCAACATCATGACAAAAGCCAAGCCTGCGCCGCGGCTGTGTGGCGAGCGCGGCGGAGCGGGGCACAGCTCTCCCGGCCCCGCACAGGCGGCGGCGGGACTCCCGCTCGTCCAGCTGCGCCGCTCCTCAGAGGGGGCGCTTCCCCGCGCGCCGCGGAGCGGAGCGGAGCCGGGCGCGGGCCGGGGGGATGGGGAAGACGTGGCGGAGCCCCGGGGAGGCGGAGAAGGGCTGCCCGGAGCGGGACGGCAGCGGGCGCAGGAGGAGCCGCAGCGCGAGTCGCGGGAGGTTCGCGGAGTCCTGGAAGAGGCTCAGCTCCCGGCAGGGCTCCACCAAGCGGGCCGGGCTCCCCGCCCAGCAAGCCGCGGTGAGTGGGGCAGGGGCAGGGGCTGGGGCTGGGACCTCCCCCGGGGACGCCCCGCCGCAGGTGCCGGCGCCGGGCGGGACGCGGCGGCTCGCTGCCTCCGCCGAGCGGCGCCGCACCAAACTGTTGCGCCCGGGCGAGGCGGGATGAGCCTGGTCAGTGAGGATCTGCCTAAAGGGGGATGACGGGTCCGCGCAGGAACCCCGGGGACTGGTGTGGAGCTCTCCGTCGGCGCGGATCCGTGCCGCCCAGCTCCTGTCAGCAATGAAAGAAATTGCAATGAAACGGATTTTTTTTTGGCAATTAAAGAAAATCTTTTTGCAAAAATCTAATTTTGCTTCTCCCACCGGTTCTAATTCCTTTTGCCTCTACGGGGACAACCTGGAGACCTGACTCAGCTCAGCTCAGTGTAAACCCCCCACTTCCCTTGCTGGCCTGGATTGGGCCCACTGCCCCCACCCCAGCTACTTACTTGTGGTTGCCAGCGCTGTCTGTCCCCAGGGGCAGGCAGGGAAGGGTTACCCTGCCCACCTGGCCGCAGTGGAGGTGGCAGTGCCAGGTTAACCCTCCCTTGCCTGCTGCCCTGGGACAAGTAAGTAATGCCCCAGGGGTGTAGG
>NW_017728950.1:64049485-64064068 GCF_001723895.1 Crocodylus porosus | reverse complement strand
GGCACCCACAGGGTGGGGGGAGTCTTACTTCTCAGTCCCCCCAGGCTCCTGCTGGCCTAAATGAGTGACTAGTCCAAACTCAAGCTGTCAGTGTGGTGGAGGCAATGCCTTTTGTTAGACCAGTTAGACAGTCGCAAAAATTTTTTCTTTATTTGCGAGCTGTCGGGCACATGCAGCTGTCCTCAGGCATAGGAAGATGCAAATATTGTAACGTTTCTCCCAGGTAGGAATGAAAACTCACGTTGTATAGGAGAGCTGGAGGGTGATGAAGTTTTTCCAGACAGAATAACTTACATTTTATGCTAGCACTAACACGGATCAGCTTCAGCATGCAGAAGGTCTAAGGAGAGTTTCAAACCCGTTTCAGGTGTTATTGTGCAGACAGTCCAGGTGTTAAGTCCAGGGGCTGCCCAAAATTACCATATAAAAAGGCCCTTAGTCATAATACCCCTGGGGGGCTTGGGGAGGGGGAGTAAGCCTTCTTACCTAGTCAGCATGCCTTGCCCTGCCCTGCATTGCCAGACAAGCCCCATAAGACTACAGAGCGCAGATCTCTTACCTGCTGGGAAGTCAGTTCAGTAACATTTTTCTTGCTGCTCCTAGAACTGTCACAGAACATCGTATTTTCCCATTGATTCTCTCTCTCTGTCTTTTTTTCTTCTGACAGTTTTTTTTCCTACTGAAACTTATTTTTTCCCTTTAATAATTTAAGATCCTTTTTTGAGGTCTGGTGTGATGAAGGTGCAAACCTTATGAGCGGTAGGGGAGCAAAGTGCATTTGATTAAATGTGATATTTTTAAGAGTTAACTTTTTTTCTTTGAAGTATTTCTTGTTTCTGAATAGGAAACATTTTCATATGTGTAAAAGGGGATGATACTTTGCCAGGGCTATCCTTTCTCAGGGAGCTATTTCTCTTTCTGGTGGCTTTGGTTTCTGGTTGCCTGGCTGGTGGGGAGTTAAAGTAGGAATTTCTGAGGTAGATGGACCCATATTTGTGAAAATATATAGTGGGTTTTAAAGCACATACTAGGTGTTCCTTTTGCTGATAAAGCACACCATAAAAACTGAGAGAAACCTTTCTGGGTTGTTCTTGGTGTAAAGTTTTCTGGCTCATTCTACTCTAAGGATTTGTCCAAAGACTATTCACCTCCTAATTGGCCAGGGGAATGACACCCTAGGTTCTTAACAAAAACTGTCTTTTGCGGTTGCTTTTTTTGTTTTGTTAGTGTTTTGATTTTTTTTGTTTCAATGAAACAAGGGCATTTGTTTAAAAAATATATGTGGCTTTTTGGCTGTTGAGCTGGAAGGAAAATATCCACAGGTTGAATTTTTCTGGGGAAAGAACACAAGGGTGATTGAACAAGACCTATAGAAGATGGGGGTGCCATGACAACCAGAAGGCATTTGGAGAAGTAACAGTATTTTGGTATGAGGGGAAGTGCAGAGTTGCATTCATTTGTGTCACTTGTAGATTTAAATATTAACTCTGTTTTTTAACATGAAAGGTCTTAATCTCTTTTTCACAAAAGAAATATTCTAAATGAATTCTCAACTAGGAATTCCATTATCGAGACATAGCAGAACAATGTTTTATGCATATTTTTCTTTTTCTAAAAAATTGTTCTAACACTAACATAATTTTTATCAAATGTTTCTTATGCCTTATAACTAAGATAAGCTTCTGCAAAGCCTTTTAACAAGCAAAATCTTTTAAGATACAGGTGGAAACCATGGTGTAATATTAGTTCAGCTTTGTATGGTAATAATAGGGTTAGAAGAAAGGTGGGGAGACATTTTCCTTACGCAGGTAACTGAGTTTTCTTCCTACCCTCTTAAAATGGCTTTACTTACTCTTTGCACTGTAGTACAAACATACAATAGTTCAAGCTTCCCAAACTGGATTTGGGGGATAAGTGATATATGGACTCTTTCATTGGTGTCAAAAATAAATGTATAAGCCAGTTAATAGATTTTCATCATTTTTATCCAAAATTTTTGTTTTGGATTATAGAATGTTATGTTTGTTATATTGTATATAGAATATTATATTATAATCTCAGAAAATCCAGCTTTCTACAGACTGAGCAACAAAAGGTGGGATATTTTCTATGCTGTGATTAGATCACATTATCAAGATGTTTCTTTTGGTTTTAGTTCACGTTTGGGTAATTCTAAGAAGACCAGAAATCTGAAAGTGACCTGGATTTCTTTAAGCTGGGACAAAGCTCAGACTAAAGTCTAAATCTAAAATCATTAAAGTATGGATCTCCTTGCAGACTGAATCTTCTGTTTGGGAGTGTCTGTAGTTCAAAAACTTATCTTCCATGTTTGGCCTTATTCTCCACTAGTTTCTCTCTTGCATATTCATCACATTTATGCAACGTGGATGTAAACTTCTAAACTTCTTGTTGCCCTTTGGGGTTAGGCCAACTCTTAGGATCTCAATATTGCATTGTTAGACAGGAGGGTGTGACACAATTGCACATATACAAACACACAAATCAGTTAGGTGCATATACACACATACTACCAGCTTAGGCACATACACATCCGAACCAGTGTAGGCACATGCATACCTATCACCAATTCAAGCACATACACACTACACACTAAAAATTAGACAAAAATTAATTGTCAAAACCTGCACACTCAGTACACATACACAGATCACTACTTCATATATCACACACATACACACTCACACTCACCAATTCACCCACATACAACCCATCCACACATAGTAAGTTCCTAACTTGGATGGTACAGTATGTATGTATGTGCTTGGGGTACCTGGGGGAAGGTTAAGGTGAGAGAGAGAGAGTTAAAGTGTAGGGAGTGAAAGTTGCCAGAGCCAGGATTAGAACTGGTGGACTAGAGAGAAACTGACTGAGGAACTGAGGCTTCGGTTTACTTAAGATTAAGTGGTCCCAGGGTTACTTGAGGTCACTGGTGCATGGGGGGGCGGGGGGGGGAGAAAGACAGAAGCCTAGTGGCAAGGAGGAGACAGCCAGGAAGGAAACTGAGGCAGAAACCTGGTTGCTCAGGGGAAAAGGCAGTGGGGATAAGACAGTGGCAAAGAAACAGGGGGTTTGGAGGCAGAGAGAAGCTCAGGACAGGTGTTGGAGGTGGCAGTGAGCCAGAAGCAGGAGAGGGAGAAATAGAGGAGTGAGGAGAAGAGATTGGAGCAAGGCTGAACCACAGTAAAGCAAAACCCAACTCGGGCATCCAAATAACAGGTTTATTAAACAGACAACACACACACACACACACACTGGCAGCAGGAGAAAGAGACTCAGTGGAAGGGCTGGAGTCCAGGCAGGGAAGAGAAACAGAGTCCAAGTCCTTGGTTAAAGAGGGGGTAAGGGTGATAGCTACCGATCCAGGCTGAAAAGGGGTCTTTGTCTAGCAGGTGTTGTCCAGAGGGGGCGTCACTGGGAGGGCCTCTGGGTGGATAGGCGGTGTGGCATGGCGCTGGTCCAAATGGAGAGGGCATCCCAAGGAGTCAGTCTTCACTATCCCTTTTATGGGGCAGACTACCTATGATCTTTTATGGGGAGGGCCAGTCCAGGCAAGGTCAGTCCTGTTCCAGAGTGCTCCATGTGTTCTTACTGAGCATGTGCAGCCTTGGCACAATGGTAGGTTGCCTCATCTTTTGTTTCTTGAATCTGAGGGAGGTTCCAAGGGCTGGGTCATTGGTCCAGGTATTGGTGTTGATGGTTCGGTCATTCAGAAGAAGCTGTTTTTAGACCTACTGCCATTGTCTCTCAAGCACCCTCATTCACCCCTATTCATTCAGGAACCAAGTTGCATAGGAGGGGTAGGTGTGACTTATGGGTTACACAACCGGGCCTGGGGACAGGATGGAGACTTGACAAACAAAATGGAAACTTGACATGACTTATGTTAACTTACATATGTAGGCCTAAATCATATAGTAGCAGTATAACTGTAATATTGAACAGAAAAAACTGATATAAACCTATAATTATACAATATAAAGAGGGAGGAAAAACAAAACAAATACAACTTGCTACCAAAATAAAATGCTGAAGCTTATCCTATGTCTTAGCTCACTTATACTTATCTATAGGAAATAGAAAGGAAGAGACAAAGTCAGAACTGGTTGGGGAAGGGGAGGGAATGCATTAAGAAAAAAACTGGGGGGGGTTGCTACATTCTGACCTGTGACAGTTAACAAGCATAGCTAACACCTTTATCATGCAGCTCATTTAAGTTGTTATTTGTGATAATATTTGTGGTATATTTTTATAGTGAAAAAAGCTTTCTGTATTCTTTGAGGGCAGGGTGTCAGACTGAAATCAGTCGATGGGCCATATTCCCAGGCAGCAGGGAGCAGGCCACACCTCCCTGACACAGCTGCTGTGTCAGTATGGTCTGTACTAGTCCAGGAGAGACCACTGTCACCACTCAAGCCCCTTTTTCCACCCCTAGCTGACCCCAGATCGCGTGTCCAGCAATGATTGCAAACCATAAGTTGGCAGTGGGAAAAGAGGGGCTGGGTGACAGCAGCATTAATAACCCCCTGGCTGTTGGCTGCCCTGACACAACAACTCTGGCAGCTATGGTTAGAATCTCTGTGAGCAAGATGACCCACCTCATAGAAGCTCTTTGGGCCAGGGCTAGTAGGCTATATGTTTAACACCTTGCTTTAAAAGGTTAAATGATTCAGGTGGCAATTTGGAAGTGAAGTTTTCCATGTTTGGATGCATGTATGGGAAACCTAGCTTTTTGAAATATATATTTTTACTTAAAGGAAAACAGTTGGAATAGAATGTCTGTTCCCCTAGATTGGGGTGTCAAACTGGGTCCTGAGCTAAATCTGAACTGCAGAACCCGCCCCCCACTTCCCCCTCCAGTCCAGAGCTGCAGGACCAACAATGGGGCAGGAGGTCCAAGTGACCACAGGAAGAAATGTGTTCTGTCAACACAGCTCTTGCTTGCCCCCTGTCAGCTATGTTTATGTTCACTGAGGCTCAGATGCCCCAAATTCTGCAGGAGCCCATAACGACTAGTCACATTCTCCAATTTCTGGTAGCCTGCCAGTAGCCTGATGGGCTGGATCGAATGGTCCCATGGGCTAGATATGGCCCACAGGCCTTTATTTTTGCCATGGGCAATGTATGGGGGGTGCATGCAGGTGCACATGCACCCCCTGAGATTGGCAGTGCACCTCCTGAGTGCCTGTGGGCAGTCACTGCTCGCTGCCTGCCACCCCCCAGATTCACCACAGACACTGCCGGCGGTATCTGCAGGTGGTCTCCTCGTGCCACCACCATGCCCTGCCTCTGTTACCACCACCTCTACCTGCAGGCAGTCGCTGTGCCCCGCCAGCCTCGGGAGGCATCAGGCATTCGTGATTTTTGCCACCTCTGCCCTAGATGTTGGTTTCACACTTTTTTTTTAAAGCATTATCCTCTGCTTTGCATAGACACCTTTTAGAAATACAAGTGGTGTTCTTTGTCCTAGCCCTCTCACATATAACCCATGAACAATAATACTCACTGATTTCCTGTAATCTCATCTAAAAGTGGCCATTACTAATATCTTGTAGTTGGTATAGGTAAGGGAGTACAGTTTTGCCTTCTCATTTTTGGATAATTAAGAAATATGGGAAACAGGAATCCTTCCTTTAAATCACTTTTGCTTGAAGAATTGTCTTGTCATTCTTATGTTGGTAAGAATAATTAATAATAAACTTTATTTTTATTTCAATGGGAATGGGATACATCCTGGCTACCTATTAATGACATTTTCTGATCTTTCTGAGAGAACTCTTGTAACAGAAGAGACTGAGACAGGTGTCAGCAATTGCGGGTCAAGATGACATCTGTCACAGCCATCACTTACTGCCTGTGTAGTGAGTCAAAACTTTCTTTTTTAGAATTCTGGCTTGGCTGCTTATCAGATGGGGTACTTACACAAATTGCTCTCAACTTTGACAGTTTTTATTCTGTTGCATTGCATTTGGGGTACTTTAAGGCTTGATTGACACACATGCCAATTGAAACATGTCCCTTTGGATGCATCTTTGATATCTATCCTGTAGCATAAAAATTAGAGTTAAGTTTAATACACTGTTCGAGGTGTATCTCCAGTACCATTATTGCTTGCCCTAAGGCTGCTGTTGGCAACTTGGCAGAAAGCTGCCATTAAACTTCTGAGACAGTTTGGTGGGTATGTACTACGTTATTTCTTGGATTCCTTAATCTTTCCTATTTTTGGTCGCTGTGCCTGACTGAATGGTGCATGCATGTTGTTTTGCTTTTTCATTGTTGCTGATTCAACTAACTGTAACTTTTTCTACTTTGATTTATATGGTCCAAGTATGATAGATACCATTATGACTATCCCTGTTATAAAAATAGCATATATAAATTGATTTATGAGTCAAACTGCATCTTGCTGCTTTGTCACATCAATGGGAAAACCTGTTTGCTTTATAAGTCATACAGTGGCATAACTTGTGGGGGAAGGGTGGGCAATAGGGGCAACTGCCCTGGCCACTGATGTGGGTGGAGGGGGTGTGTGGAAAGATGTGGCTAATGGTAGTAGTCATATATTCTAAGCAACAGCTGGAAGTTGCCACTTCTGCTTTGCCCCAGGCACCCAGCTGTGTCCTTACACTGCTGAAATCATGCATGATACTTGCATGTGCTGCTTCAGATATTTACATGCAGAACAGTTTCCCTTGAATGCCTTCAGATGCTTCTATGGATTTGACATTTTCTTCTGTGGCTTGCTTTAGAGGTACCAAAAGTTGTCTGTATTGGTATGTACATACGCTGTATTTTTATCTATTTTTTGTTTTTAACTTGCAAAGTAGGCAGTTGGGTGACCTGAGTATAGGTGGGATTTAGTTCCATTAACTTTTTAAAGGTAAAAACTAATACATAATGAGGATGCAAAATAACCAACTATGTCCTTTTTAAGACTTTAGATACAGGCTATATTTCATAGGAGTATGATCTGTAGAAAAACTAGAGCGCCACAATTTGATCTTACTTAACATGTTTTGGCAACAACATATGTTCTTGCATGTCTCTCCCCACTTTTTTTTTTTTCTTCTGCTCCTTAAGTGCTAACCTCCTGACTTGACCTTTTTTCCCTTTAGGCAACTTTTCTTATAGCAGGCCTGTCCAACTTCAAAGTGCCTGGGGCCCACTTGCCCCATGGGCCATACCCTGCCCCAATTCCCCATGATGCCCCGGGCTACACATGTGCACACACCCTCCTCCCCATGATGCCCCAGGCTGCTGCTGCTGTACCATGTGCCCAGCTTTCCCCCTTTTTTTTGCATCTAGGTGCCTACACACACACCACTTCATATGCACACACACCCATGATGTGCCAGGCCCCTGCTGCTGTACCACGTGCCCAGCTTTTCCCTTTTGCACCAGGTGCCTACCCTGCTGCACTGTGTGCCCAGGGCATTCTCTTCTTCTCCTACTCTCTTTCTGTCCCCCTATACCACACACCCAAGTACCCCACCTTCCCTTAAATCCCCAGGCTACAGGCTCCCCTAGCACTGTGGGCTGCTCTGTGCTGCACTGGACACCCCCTGCAGCAGAGGTTAAGCCAGAGAGGGAGAGAGCCCAGAAACCCAACAATGGTGGAAGTGGTGGTCAGGTGGGAGCCCAGAGGTTGCAGTTTAACCCCTTGATCCACAAGCTGCCAGTTTGGACAGCTCTGTCTTATAGCTACCTTAAATTCTCTTCCATAGCTTTCTTTAAAATAGCAGCATCTCTCTTAATATATGCTCTTACGTGGCAGAAACTTTTTGTGATTCTGTTTATCTCAGTAATGTAGGAGGCTAATGCACAAGATGATTTTTGTGTGCAATATATACATATATCCCGCCCCGCCCCCCCTTATCTATTGACAAGAACACATTACTTACTAACCTATTCCTCCAATTCTTTGTTCTGGATTGATCTTGGTGCCTGCTTTAAGAGTTGTCCCTATTCAATTTAATCCTTTTCACAAGCCCTTTCCCTTTTGGGATGTATCTTAATCTGAGAGGGCAGTACCATCCATGCTCAATTTGGCCAAGACTGTGGTCCTGGCACTACAAAAAAGAAAAAGTCTGCTATAAGGCATGAACGGGTACACAGCTCACTGGCTAGAATGCAGTGAGGTCTCCACGAAGGCATGCTCTTTAACTAGCCCTCCCTTTGCCCTCTCAATAAGGGGCTGATTTTCCCTGCGAGTGGGATGCTCACTAACAGGCTGGTTTAATCAATTATTACCACCTTTAAGTCAGACAGTGGCAAGGCATGACTGGGTAGCTGCCATTATCCTGTCAGCCCCTGCTGCAGCTCGTACCATTGCCATCCATATTTAGGACTTCGAGTAGTGCGGGAATTAACTGAAGAAATGCCTTGCTTTTCCTGTTCAATATCTCCTCTTGGAGACTGAGGTGTCTTTAGGTCCTTAAGGAAGTCAGCGTAGCATTACCTGCATCACAGTAATCCTCTTAAAAAAAATAACCAAAATAGATAAAATAGTGGGATTTGTGACAGATGTACAACTATGGTCCAGGGATTTGTGAGATGTCAAGAATGTTTTCATGTGTAAATTTAACAGATATTAGTATGCGTGACCTCTTTGAAAAGCTCATGTTATGCCATATCTATTTATGTTGCTGTTATCATTATTTAGATTGTCCTATGCTGCCTGTATATATCCTTATGATTTGGACATAGTTTAGCCAAGGAACTGAGGGATGAATACTTAAGGGAAAGGGAGAAGGAAGAACTTTTAAGTGACACTTTATCATTAGGGCAAGAAGAATTGCCATTTCCAAACACAGGCAGAAGGAGACATTATTGGGTTGGGCACCCAAGGTATTCTCTTAGAGAGGAAGTTAACACACCTATGGAAAAGGCATCTGAGAGAAATGGCATTTGAGCCAGATGTCCCATGGAGGAAAATTTCTGGAGGATTCTGAGAAAAGGGACAATGCTGATGGTCCGGTTAGGGGAGTGGCTGGCTTGGAGATATTTTAAGGGCTAGCTGCAAGGTGGCTGGGGGGTCTTTGGATTTTTCCTAGGCTAGAAAAGGGTCCAGGTCCCCAGAAGTCAGGGCTGGCAAAATCAATAGGAGGATTAATTTCTGGAGATACAGACAGGACTGTCAGGGGGCTAGGTGGTAGCCATACGAGAGGCTTGACTCTTTGTTCTGGTTTCACACTTATGGCCAGTTTATCTTGTATGATTATTTTCTCCTGTATATTAAATCATTTTGTTATTTATCTCCTTATTGATTGCCTTTGGTGATGAATGATTTATGAGTGAGTGATATTCCAGGCTAGCCTTTTCCTACAGAAAGTGGGACCTAAACTTCCTTTCACTACCCAACCCAATCTAGCAGAGATTCTGCTGCTGTAGCTGTGAGGTCCAATCTAAGTATAGTGGAACTGAGGCTCATGAGGATGAGGAGTTATTGCAGGGCAAACCTTGATCTGTTCTTTCAGAAGAGTGGTAGGACAGCAGAGAGAAACTGGGAGTATGGGGGTTTCTGACAACCTTTATATAAGCCTTGTCATGCAAAACAAAAATGCTTTGTTAAGGCCTGTTAAGTTCTTTTATTTTAGTTAAAGAGAAAGTCGTACTTCTAGAAATCTGTTCTGCTTGAAGAACCTGACAAAGGTCATGCAGGTGATATAACACAGGGAAATCTGCTTATTAATTCTCATGTGTTAGACTTCCATGTCAAATCAGGGGGAAGTTACGTGAGCAGTACCAAAAAGTCTTCTAATCAAGAATACTGCCTAGAAAAGATACCAAAATCCTCATCCTTCATATAAGAGCTATTACCTGTGGGAGGTTTCCTTGTATTTTTCCCAATTCTGAAGGCAACTCTGAAATAGTATTTCATAAGGTGCCCTGGTCAGGAAAGGGGACTGGAATGAATTTCATTGTCATTAGAAGTGATACAGCATAGCGTTGGGGGGTCTCCAGTTTCCTGCTCCTCTGATCAAGAAGAGGGCATTGATTTACCTCTAACTGAAATAATTACCAGTTTTCCCTTGATGGATAGATCACAGAAAAACTGAGATTAACTGAGTGTTATTTCTATAGTGTTAGTATAAATATGGCTAGATGACACTAAATTATGGGAAGTTTACTTATACTCTAGCAAGATTCAGCAACTTGTCAAAGTAACTTAACTACATCTTCATCATGTGGTTGTAGAATTTGACTAACTGAAAAATACTCTGAGTGGTGATAAGAAAGAGAATTGCTTATCCTGGAACTTTGCTTTTATTTTATTTCTTTAGTTCTTTCCCTCTGGATAGTACTGTGGTCCTGTTCCTGGGTGGATGGTTTTGTTTTTCTGTGTGTAGCTATTTTTATTTTGGTCTTTTGATTGTGAAGAATAGTGAGGGGATCAGTTTTCGTTGGCTGAGAGGAGCATTTGAGATGTAAAAATCTGTTGGGCACTTTGTGCCTGAAAGCTTATCTAACATTTCTCCCAACTATACACTTAGTCCATTAAAAAATATCACCAAAAACCCTTGCTTTTCACATCTTATTTTGACAATTTATGGAAGTCTTTCTATGATCCTTCTAAACAATGGTCAGGTCTGTGAAAAAGGATGACCATTTTAGTACAGGTAAAGTGTCTAAATGTAATCCATAAACTATAAACTAATTGATTTTATGGGTAGGAGTTGCAGAATGTATTTAAAAAAATGATACCTTCCCCGAAGGAAAGTTTTCTGCTTGTTCTTTCTTCTCCATCCTTCTCTAGCTATGTGACTGCAGACAGCATAATTGAAATCTTGCCCTTGTTGCATTTCAATGGGAAAACTTCAATAGAGAAAGGTGGAACATATGACAGAGATCCCCTGGCTAAAACATATGTTTACTAGGTTCATTCTTTTCATGGTGCAATCATTTTTAACCCATTATAGGTTTCAGTGTGGGGAGTGTAATTTGGCAAAAGATTAATGAAATATATGCAATGCCACTGATTTTTTTTATTTAGTAACATCTCTTCTTTCTTTAAGGGGGAAACTGTTTATACTGTTTTTTATTCAGTCTCTATCCTCCTCTCCCAGCCTAGCTATTTTCAACAGCATTGAGATGACAAGAAAATATCAAGGAAGAAATATGTTAGGAACCAGGATGAGGGCTGTTGGGGGTGGTCACCTGATAGATGGGCGAAGGCTTGAGCTGGGGTTCCAGCAATGCCAGGAGCCAGAGCGAGGTTCAGGGTATGCCAGGAGTGAGGACCAGAATCTGGAGCTGGAGCCAAGGCCAAAGGCAGAATATGCCAGAAATCAGAATCAAGAACCAAGATTCCAAAGAAGAAGAATTTCAGAGATCCAATAGGTAAAGAAAGGAATTGTACCAGGGCTGGGAGAGAGTACCTAAGTCTTTGCCTAGATGGAATACTTCAGGCTGGGCCTAGTCTTGAAAGGCAGGAAGTGGCTTGGACCTATTGCTTGTGGTTTTGTGGGACTGGTCACTCTGACTGCCTGACTAGGACCACCTGGGCACTGATCCAGGCTTGCTGCAGGTGGTGCCTGTTCCCCTGCAACTTCAGGGCATGAAATAACCTGATTCTCTGACTGGGACTAGCTGGGTGCAGAGCCCTGACCTGGCAGCAGTCATTACAAAGGGTAGGGACAGACATTACACACAAACTGGTTTAAGTGAGCAGAAACTGATTTAAACCTGTAACAGAACAGATATTCAGTGCACATAAACCAGTCTGAAAATGGCTGAAACTGGTTTGACATAACTGATTTGTCTCAAACCAATTTATACAATGTCTGTTCCAGACCCCTTGCTGGTTTAAGATAAACCAGACACCCCCAGCATCCCAGCATGCTTTCTGGGATGAACAGGGCTCTCTGCTCCACAGAGGCCAGCCCCTCCCCTCTGCTCCCTGGCTGCAGCTTGGCAGAGACTTGCAGGCACAGCAGCATCTACCTGGCTTTTCCCTGCTAAGCGCACCTCAGCATTAGCTAGCAGACCACATGCTGGCTACAGTCTGTGCTGTGGGAGATGACCAAGGCAGACAGGCTTTTTGGAGCTAATCAGCAAGTAGATTAATGTCCTTCCTTAGAAAAGCTGTATGCTCCCCATTTCCCCCTCACCACTCCCTGCTAAGCAGGAATTCCCCTCTCCCCTCTGCCTTGCAGAGAGGTGTCTGTGTATTAGCTAGCAGACCACATGCTGGCTACAGTTCCTGCTGAATCAACAGGTAGAATCAACAGTTAGCTGGTAATTTCCCTCTGTTGTTTTCTTAATGGAGTGATAAACACTGAGTTAGGGGGTGATAAACACTGTTATCAATTCCATGCTGGGCTAATCAGGGTGTTCTGTTGCAGCCTGGCCATGCCCGACCCCCTCCCACCGCCCACCCTCAGCTCAGTAATGTGCAAGGGAAGGGAGGGCTTCTCTAGTGCCCCTCAGCTTATTGCCTGAGTCGCTGCAGGCATGTGCCTGCATGTCTGGGATGTCTATGCAGTTGCAAAGTGAGTTAACTTAGCTAGGCTAGACTAACCTGCAAAGATTGGCTCTTTGAATGTCTGTCCCTAGCCAAAATGTGTAAGTGCATGAGGCACTTTTTCTCCATTGTTGCCATGTGACAGGGGAGCAAAGACATACAAGTTCTGAGCTGTGTTGCTTGCTCCTCTTAAAATCTAAACGTGGGCATGTTCAGCTTCTCGTTCTGTCTTTAACACAAATATATTTGATGAGAGGAGTGAGCTTGCTCATGGGATAAACCAAGGTTCAGGTCTGTACAGCTGGTTGGAGGATGGGTAAAATGATTGAAGAAGTCATCCTGTGCATATAGCAGGATGTGACTTTGGAGACTGGGTTTTCTAGCTTTGTCTCATAGTACATGCAAGCTCAGATCCTCTCTGAGTCATTGGGTGAACTCCTGCCCTGTCTACACTGCTTAATTTGCGGCTAACTTCTTGGTGGCTTGCTTAGGATCCATACCCATAGTTTCTCTGCATTTAAAGTAGGAATAATGATGTATGTCTTCTTAATAATGTGCTCTGGGACATATGGATGAGATCTTGCGTAACAGTTAATTACTTTTGTGTAAGAGGTAAATGTGAGGACCTAGGTAACAATGGGTACCTGAAAAAAAATTGCAATCTTCTTGCTTATATAAGAATAGCAGTGGCAACCTGGGAGTAGAACTGAGAGAAGTTCTAATAGATTTTCCAACAAAAGTAGGATTTTGGTGTATAAACCACTTTGTTCATAATATTAAAAAAAGTTGGCATTTCCTTTTAAAAAATTATTATTATTATTATTAATGAAATGCTTTCTCTTACCTCACACTTCCAGTGAGAGCTATTGGAGGGATGAAAAGGCCACTACTCTAATGGGAAACTAGAATTTTCAGGTGGGGAAAATTATAAAACAGAATATTTGAGGAATACTACTTAGGTTTTTAGGAAGTTATCTTGTTCATATGCCAGCTTGAATAATTACTTTCTCCTTAACTAACTTTGATCCTATAGTTTCAGTTGGTTGTGATTATTAAATATTTCCCTCATACTGTGAAGTCTCAAATAGTTCCTGTGCGCCACTCCACTTGAAGGATGGAGTGATACCTGCATGTTACATAAAAACCCTTGTGAATGTGTGGTAACAAATAGAAGATGATATTGTTCTATTTAAGTTCTGGGCATATTTTTGCAAATGTAGTAAAATGCTACCTATTGGGCGTGTCTTCATATTCATATATTGGCAAGATGGGAGTCCAGGAAGGGTGGTCGTTCCTGAAGGAAGTGATCCTTTTGGCACAGAGGGAGACTATCCCAGTATGAAAGAAGGGGGAAAGGAGCCAAAAAACTTCCTTGGCTAGACAGGGAAATCCAGGGGAGCCTAAGGATAAAAAAGAAGACATATTGGCGGTGGAAGCAGGGGGAAGCTACCAAGGAGGAGTATACCTACTTGGCCTGCACTTGCAGGGAGGCAGTTAGAAAGGCCAAAGCAACTACAGAGCTAAGGCTGGCAACACAAATTAAAGACAACAAAAAGGCCTTTTTTTAGGTATGTAGGGAGTAAAAAGAAGGTGCAGGGCAGCATAGGACCCCTACTAAACAAGGAGGATCAATTAGTGACAGAGAAGGGGGACAAGGCTGAGCTACTCAATGATTTTTTGCTTCGGTGTTCCTGAGCAGGGCTTAAGATAAGTCTCCTAATGGGTTCTTAGATGGGCATCAGAGGGACACTAGCCAGCAACTGTTGATACTGACTTGGTGCAGAGTCACTTGGATGGACTGTATGTGTTCAGTTCAGCAGGCCCAGATGAGCTGCAGCCAAGGGTACTGAAAGGATTGGCCGGTGTCATAACAGGAGCACTGTCACGGCTGTTTGAGCACTCATGGTGCTCGGGTCAGGTCCCAGAAGACTGGAAAAGAGCCAATGTGGTCCCTATTTTCAAGAAGGAGAGGAAGGAGGATCCAATTAATTATAGGCCAGTCAGTCTCACCTCTATGCTTGGAAAGGTCTTTGAAAAGATTCTGAAGGATCATATTTGTAGGAGTCTAGTGGGAAAAATAATGCAGCAGGGAAACCAGCATG
>NW_017728950.1:64016740-64049385 GCF_001723895.1 Crocodylus porosus | reverse complement strand
TGCCTGACCAATCTGGTTTCTTTTTATGACAGGGTCACAAAATGCTTAGACGCAGGAGTAGAGGTGGATGTCATTTTCTTGGACTTTAGCAAGACTAAAATAAAATAAAATAAATAAATAAAGAGACTGTGACATAGATGTTTACACAGTCCGGTGGGTGGCAAATTGGTTTAGTGGTCACATCCAGAGATTGGTTGTAGATGGGTTGATATCAATCTGGAAGGATGTGGGTAGTAAAGTCCCGTGGGGTTCAGTCCTTGGACCCGTACTCTTCATTATCTTCATCAGTGACTTGGATGTGGGTGTGAAGTGTACTCGGTCCAAGTCTGCACATGATACTACATTGTGGGGTGAAGTGAACACTCCAGAGGGTAGGGAACGATTGCAGGCAGAACTGAACAGGTTAAAGAAGTGGCACACAATAGGATGCAGTAAAACAAGGACAAGTGCAGAGTGCTGCACCTAGGTCGCAAAAATAACCAGCACATCTACTGGCTCGGAAGTGACCCTCTCAGCAGCACAGAAGTGGAAAGAGATCTCAGAGTCATAGTGGACTCCAAGATGAACATGAGTTGTCAGTGTGACAAAATCATCAGCAAAGCTAACTGCACTTTATCATGCATCGTGCCTGGCAAATAGTTCCAAGGAGGTGATAATGCTCCTCTCTTTGTCATTGGTCAGACCACAGTTGGAGTACTGCATCCAGTTTTGGGCACCATACTTCAAGAAGGCTGTTGATAGATTTGAGAGTGTCCAGAGGAGGGCCACTCATATAGTTAGGGGCTTACAGCCCTATGAGGAGAGACTCGGGGGACCTGGACCTCTTCAGCTTTCACAAGAGAAGGCTGAGAGGTGATCTTGTGGCCACCTACAAATTCATTAGGGGGACACAGCAAGGGATTGAAGATGCTCTTTTCACCAGGGCACCTCTTGGGGTAACAAGGAACAGTGGTCACAAACCGGCAGAATGCAGATTTAGGCTAGATATCAGGAAAAACTTCTTCACAGTAAGGGTGGTCCAAATTTGGAATGGACTTCCAAGGGAAGTGGTGCTCTTCCCTACTTTGGGGGTCTTTAAAAGAAGGC
Source organism: Crocodylus porosus (assembly GCF_001723895.1). NCBI lineage: Eukaryota > Metazoa > Chordata > Crocodylia > Crocodylidae > Crocodylus > Crocodylus porosus. The sequence continues at coordinate 64,048,299 of NW_017728950.1, read as the reverse complement.
TGGATAGACATCTGGCTGGGCTTATCTGACCCCATCACTCTTTCCTGCCCAGGCAGGGGGTCGGACTCGGTGATCTATTGAGGTCTCTTCTGACCCTAGAATCTATGAATTAATCCACTACTGTTACTGTGTGCTAAATTTAGTAACTGTAATAACAGGTACTAACTGAATGCACAGTTACCAGTGCTATTGTGCAGTAGCACCAGCACGTGGTTTTTTTCATGACGTTAATGCACAGTGAGCTAATTCTACTGTGCATTATCGCAGTTTTTGCCATGATGCAGTACTGCACAGTAGCATTAGTCTACTGCACATTTAGGATCTTGTGTAGACATGGTCACTGTAATTAAAATATGTAGGAGTAATCAGAAGTGCAGTAAGACAGGAAAGAAACCTCTGTTCCAAGAGGATAGTTGGTTTTGATTATGGGAAAAGGTCAGGGCTGAAGTGCGCTTGGGTGGATTATGCCTATAGGAACACACTTGCAGAGCCAGTGGGTCAGACACTGTGATGTAGCTCCATCCTTTATCAGATGAGTTTTAATTTACTTTGGAAATGCTTTAGCTTGCTCTCCTGAAGTCTATTACTGTGTTGTCATACTCTTAATTATTATTTGTAGCAACTTGCTTGATGAAAGCAGAATTAATTCCCTTCAGAAGGCAGCCTGTATCACCAACCAGCAAGTTGAAATTTGTAGGCTACTATGTCATGATCTTTGCCTAGCTCTGGCTACGCAAATATATATTTACATGAATTTTAATCATTGCAGTTCATGATGATGAAACGGTTTCTTGAATGCCGTGTAGTAACTTGAAGCAAATCAAAGCTTTCAAGGAATATTATGAACGTTAAAATAAATGATTAACCTTTAAGGCTAGGCATGGATATTCAAAAAGGCCAAGGAGGAAGCAATCTGAGTTTCATGCTTTACTCTAAGCACCCTAGGTTAGTCCGAGAGAGAGCAGAACATGTGCTGGCATTTCAGTTGGGGAGAGGGGGCAGGCAGGCTGCCTGCACTGGCAGAGGACAGTAGTCTGGGGGTGATGTCACATGCCTCCCAGTGTCTCCAGGCTGCGGGAGACTTCAGGCCACCCTGACTGACTGTCAGGTGTGGGGAAACAGTTCTCCGCCCCCCCCCACACTTTTCTTTTAGCCACAGGAATTGCACCAAATCAGAAAGCAGGGTTGGAACAGAGCTCCAGAGGTCATCGAGTCCACCTCCCTGCCAAAGGCGGGCGCAGACCTATCCAGACCATCCCATACAAATCCAGACTCTAAACTCTCCATAAGACTGCCCTTAGCCCTTGTTCAAATTCCAGGGACTCCCAAAGGGAAGGCAGTTGGGAGCAGGCTAGCTAGGCAAGCTGCAGAAGGCTTTGGCTTTGTGTTCTGACTTTGGGGAAGGGGGAGAAAGGGAAGAAGCTCCTTGTGGGTGAGGCTTGGGTCTGGCAGCAGCTGCTTTCCCCAGTGGATCCAATTCCCTGGTAACCTCATTTCTTATCTGCAACTTCACAACTGAAGGCAGCAGCGAACAGGGGCCACTGGGCAGTGGAGAGCATCTCTGCCTTGCCTGGGCTGTGCTGTCCAGGAGCTGCTGATGTGTTCAGGCTCTGGGGAGTCACTGGGGGGCAGCTCCACAGCCTGAAGCTGAGGAAGGAGGCAGGGAAGGAGTAAGCAGCTGGGAGTCCAGGGGGCAGTCTGTGGGACAAGGAAGGGATCCAAACCCACTTGGGGACAACTGGGGGCTGGGGATGGGAGGTGGGATCAGGGGAGCCACAAAAGTGCCTGGGATGCTGCCTGGAAGACAGGAACCCAACTTGAGTCAGAGTGGATCTGGTACAGAAGTTTGATATACTGTTCTAACCTAAATCAATTATGTCTAATACTATATCCATCCAGGTCTATCTTAGACCAGGTTCTATAATTTTTAAACCAGTCTATGTACACTGAACTTCTGTTCTGCTGCAGGTTTAAACCAGTTTCCAATCACTTATACTAGTTTATGTGTAATGTCTGTACCTGACTTCAATCTCTTTCCACTTGCTTTATGGTCACTTGACCATATGGGTGAAGGCTTGAGCCGGGGGTACATGTCTGAGTTTTCTCAGATGCTCCTGCTCTCTCTTTGTAGATCTCCTCCTGCTTGAACTTCCTTCTGTATGGGCTGTCTAACTTGTGAGGGGTTTTCAGCATCTTGTAAGGAGTAACTATGCCCATAGAATTAGCATGTACAGTACATGTATAATTAACATATACTTTAGCTGATGTTAAAGTTAGGACGTGCTTTGAGCAGTTGCATGTTAAGGGTTAATATGCCTTGTAATGTTCTCTGCTTTAACCCCCCCATAGAGGGCCATGGCTAGGAGCCAAGTTGGCTCTGTGCCTGCCCAGCTTGTCTGCTGTCAGGATAGGTGGCTCAGACTGTGGGCCACTGGGGACCAGTGGGGTCCCATTGGGCTCACCAGTCACTGCTTGCCCTGACTGGGTTCCCACTTTCTCCCAAGATTGGGCCTGTCACTCTCCCCCTTGTGGCCTTGCTTTAGGCCACACTCCTCCCCCTTCTGCTGGCCTGGGTTGGGCCTGCTGTCACCTGCCCTCCCCTTCCTGCATACCTTGATTGGATCTGTCCTCCTTCTCCCCCGGCCCTTAACATGTATTTAGGTTAACACCCTTAGACTAAACGTTGTCCAGTCAGTAATGGTACCAACAGTCAAGAATACTTAAAATGTTGTATCTTTTAATGGACTAAATGTTATTCATTGTTAATTTTGCAAGGTATGTGTTCTTTGTTAGGAAATGAACCACTTAACATGAACATTGAATTTAATATTAAGTTGAAAGTTGTTGTAATAAGAATAGAGACAAGTTGATTTACCAGAAACTACAATTTTCTGTTTTTCAGTCAGTTTCTGGTAAATCAACTTGTCTCTATGCTCATTACAACAACCTTTTCTACAGTGTCTGGTCTGAATTCCAATAACAATATTGGTTCAACTTTGTCAATATTAGCAGGAACCTAAATGATTTTGCAAAATCATAATGCATGGAATAAATTTGTACTTGCACTTAGTATGACTTCATTTTTCTGTGAAGGGGTTCTTTGTCTCCTTTATAGTTTGACTTCTGTTTTATTACTTGAATAAAATCATAAACCTATGTTCCCAGTGACCTGATCTGATGTGATTTTAAATAGAAAGATTAGGAAAATAATCTGAAACTTCAGCAACTACATATCTTCATTAGGTAAAATTCCTATCTGAACAATTCTGAAGGAAATATTGCAATTAATAATTGTATTTGTATAACTGAGAGCAGATTTTGGTTTAGTGACTCTACTGAGCCCTGTCGGACATTAGTAACACTCGCTGTTGAATCTGTTTTTGTGGTTTTACTGAAACATCAAAGCAACCCAAACTTTTTAGTAATTTTTTCCAAACATAAAAAGCATTCTTCGGGGGAGGGGGGGGCGTTCTGGAAAGGTATAGCATCCTATTACCTCTGAAATGTTTGTAATTCAAGCAAATGCTGAAGCCATTTTTCTGGTTAAAGTAGTGAGATATCTGTTGATATCTAGTTTTATTTTGTACTGAAATAGAAGTAGGTGCCTTTATATCAGGTATACTTCTGAAAGACAAGCATTCCCCATTTTCTATCAAATTCCATGGAAAGCACTTCTAAAGCTGACAGACTAATATGGGTGACTCAGTTTTTGGGTGTGTAGCAGTGTAAACAGGACTATCTGTAGCTGAGTATCCAAAATCAGTAGACACTATTGACAAATCCTTGACTAAACTGTATAAAGTAGATGGAGGGAGGCTTTGATATAAGCTGTTCAGTAAAGGTCTGGAAGTCTTCTTTGCGTTATACTTGTAAGACCAGACCTATTATCTAGTAGGGCTGTGCAAAATTTCAACAGGTGTTCCATTTTGAAGTTATTTCGATGAGTTTCAAGCTCAAAACAGCAGAATTGAAATGCAACAAAAAGCTTCAAAACATCTTTGAAACAAAATGAGTGCACTTGAAACTTTTTGAGTTTCAAAGCCAGGCTTGCTTGCAGCTAAATGGAAACTAAGGAGAAGGAGGGAAAGGACTGCTCTGATATTGACATTTAGCTTCTGATTTGATTCCCCAGCTCTCTGATTGCTTCCCCCAGCTCTTCCCAGGGGGTGCAGGCCCCCAATCTGTGCATAAGGTTTCAGCAGGCTGCTGCAGACTGCACTGAGTACCAGCACTGTAGTCTTCCTGCTGCTGGCTCCAGCTGGCAGTGGCACCCTGCTGAAGCCCGGTGCACAGATCCAGGGGCCTGCACCCACCAGGAGGAGCTGGGGAGAATCGAACCGGGAGCTGGGGGAAAGTTCAGGTTCCTGTACATTCACCCAGGTTCTGGTTGCATTACCAAGCTACCCAACTCCCTGATCTCTTTCCCAGCTCTCTGATCACTTAACCCAGCTCTTCCTGGGGGAGTGGGCCCCCAGATGATGGGGGATGAAAGCAGGATGCCGCTGCCAGCTGGTGATGGCTCTGGGCTATTTCCTCAGCCGGCAGCAGCAGCCTGCTGAAACTCTGAGCGCAGATCCAGGAACCTGCACCCCCCTGGGAGGGCTGCAGGGCTCTGCCAGACTCCTCCCAGGGGGTGTGGGCCCCCAGATCTGTGTGCAGGATGACAGCAGGCTGCTACTGCCAGCAAGTGATACAAGTTTTGCTTTGAACAGTTTGAGGTACAGTTTCCCAGAAACCCTTACACCTATCTCCTTGCAATTTGTCAGGCTTCATGCCCTCAGAAGGGGCTACCATCCCTACAATGTTCATTGGAATCAGGAAAGAAATGACAAAGTTATAGACATTTCAGTGATTCCCCATTATAGCCTATGGGCGAAATGTCGAAACAGCAAAACAGTTTCCATGAAATAAAACAGAACAGTGCTTTGAAACAGTGAAATGAAACACTGTTTCTTCAGAACAGCACAATGAAAGTTGAAACTAAATGGTGCTGTTTTGCACAGCCCTGTAATATCCAGTCTAGTTGTGGATATCTTTTTTTCCCCTGACAGGATGTTAGGTTGTTAGATTGGAGGGAGGGTTGTTGGTTGTTTTTTTTAAAAATTTTCTTCACCATGACAATCTGTAAGGCAAAAACACATAGAGAAACACTTCTCACCAAATAAGAGATTAATTGTATTTAAAAAAAATCTTGGTCTCATTTTTAATTGCAGCCAGCATTTCTTAATCCAGTACTGGCAGAGGATGAGATATCTTGCTTGAAAGTGACACAAGTTAGAAATATGGAGACCCAATCTCAGTGTCTGTAACTAAAAGCGATTCCTAGGAAGCATACTAGAAATTCAGAAACAGGTGGAAACAGCTCTAGATCCAAAAGAAATTTCCAGAGGACCTTAGTGTGTGTAGAATAATAATAAAAAAAACTTGTGTATTTTCAGTAACATTATATATGTTTAATGGTGTAAACCTATTGCTGTAACCAAGCAGGGTTGCTAACTGTATGTGCGTGTGCAACCATACACATGTGTGCACATGTGCACACACACAGAGATGTATATGGTATTACTGAAAATCTCTAAGCTTTTTAATATGGTTCGCGTTAATCCATAGATTTGAACCAGGGAGGTATGGTGGAAAGATTACACTTGCATTATATAAGTCATATATCAGTAAAAAAAGTTTGGCTGTCTGTAAAAAGTGCAGATTTTAAATTAACAATTGTCTTGAGTTGGCAATCCTGCCCCAGACCCTCCATTTTCTAAAGTTTCTAGAAGGAGCTCAGTATAGCATCCCTAAGATCTGTTCCTAGTGTATTTATCTTGTCACTTTTTTTAATAGAAATATTTTTATGAGGATTCAGATAGAGTAATAGCATTTTGCTTCTTCATGCTTACAACTTGAAGAACAATTGTGTAGCTATCAACTTAGATTCTCAGTAAAATTGACTCTGTTTAGATTTTAGAGCTAATTGGCTGAGATTGTAACTGCTTAGTTAGAGGTAGTATCAAGTACTGGGGAAAAAACAAGAAGCTTCATGGAGCAAAATAAGAGACATTGTGCTGAAACCTCTATGGACTTCCAAAACCAGTGCTGTGCACCACTTCCATTTCTGGTCATTTTAACCTCACTAGTGCAGCATTGCTGGCTGATTAATTAGCTTTGCCTCTTAGAAGGCAGGTATTCATACAGTGCTTAGAGACAGAGTAAACTAGATGGTTTGGGCATAGCTTTGTTTTCTACTACCTCCTGACAGAAATGGTACAGCTACATTCCAACTATGCCAGGCAGACGGAACGGGACTGTGAGCAGGATATACTTTTAGTTGGGATCCTGTGTAAAGGCTCCATATCAGTCTCTACTCCTTACTGGACAGTCAAACTAATAGTAGTCATGGAACTGGCAATTGCTAGTGGGTGTTTTGGATGCTAACACCACAAGTAGCTTGAGAATCCCATGGAGTTGTACCATTTGTGAATACCAGCCCTTCACAAGATGTTGCTTGGGACCAGTTCTTCAAAATTTGAACTGAAAGTACTGTTTCAACGAAGTTCTCAGTGATGTAGCCCTGACATGGACTTTCTGGACTGCTCCCAGAAAGCATGCAATGGTTGTTTTGGTGGTGGAGTAATTAAGAGACTGCAGAATGCACTGTACGTCTTTGTCCACTGTAACCCTTGGCTTTTCTAATTGTGATAAATGGAAGAAATGCACTGTAGGTAGAAGTCAATTCAACATCTTTTTTTGGATAAGCAGTGACACACTGCTATTCATTGGATAAGCTAGTCACATTGTTTTTGCAATAGTGATGTATAAATGCTCTTTTTTTCTTTTAATTCCCCAAATCTAGTTGGCAGATTGCATTTGACCGATTTTTCATGGATATCCAAAATTCAATACTGAGTCAACTTACGTGAGGGCAAGAAGGGAGTCATATATATCACTTGTATTTGCACTATTTTTACACAGCTTGTTAAAAAAAGTCTTCTAACTTCCGTATCTACTGGTTATGTACTGTAAACTTTTACTGGTCTATCTGGCATTGTCTAAATTCACATGCAATCCACTGATATAACTCTTCATTTAAATCTTGAAGATACCGTGTTTGCTTTTTCTGTTAAACTACCAAGAATTTCACCAGTTACTGAGACACAGTTGCATACCTGAGCTCTCTGATCCCAGGCTGGGTGTGTGCGGGTAGGCCCAGGCCACAAGGACATCTGAGGTGCCAGCACTGGACAGGTGATCTGCACCCCTCCGCAGCGCTGCCTCCACATAAGGTAATGGCTTAGAGATCAGGCAGGTGGAGCACTACATTTCTTTCTGCTGGAATGCTGGTGGAACTGGGAGGAGGCTCTTGTCACTGTTTTCGCACTTAGAGAGCAGCCCAGTGAGTCTCTGGGGTGTCCTGCTGTGTGGGGAGGGGAGGCTTTGGGCAGAAGGGTCTCCAGGCTCCTTTGCAGCTGGGCCAGCTCATTAAACCATTATTTCTCCTCTGGGATTAGGAAAACCTGTCTATCTCCTTGGGGAAGGAAGGGAAGGTCCCACTTGACAGCTGCCTGCATTGCCACAGCATCCAATGCCCACTGATCCCACTCAGCTGAGCTCTGACCAGAACGTAGCTAGGGCAGATACCTGGGTGCCCAGTGTCTGTGCTGAATGCTGATTTGGGGGGGTGGGGAGGTGAGGATCCTGTGTGTCCCTAGGTCCCAAGTGTGGAGCTGGGCTGGAGTGAGACTGGATCCCAGTGTGGGGAGGGGGTGCTTGAGCCTCACACCTGCTATGCCATGTTTTTCTCAAGGCTGGACTATCTGGAGAGTGTGGCAGAGATGTGGGATATGTGAAACCATGATTCATGGAGAGCTTTCTTATTGCATTTTACTTATTACTTTATATTTTATTGTTTTTGCTGGCTTTATTTTATTAGTAGAGTATGAAAACATTTATTATAACAAATTAGTTCTGTTAATTAATTTTTATTAATTTGGTACTCATGAATAAAATTACTACTGTCTGCATTCAGTGTCATTAAAAGTGCAAAATGAAAGAGAATTAATATTTTATGATAATAGCCAGCAATAAGCCCAGGATGGTGCCATTTTCCCTGTCTTTGTGGTGGCACTTCTCCTCACTGCTGATTGGCCAAGGGGCCTTGTGGCCCCATCCCTCACTGAAGATAGGCAAAGGAGGCAGCAGCCTCATCCCTCACTGCTGATTGGCCTAAGGGGCCAGTGGTCCCACCCCTCACCAAGGGGATGTCCTGTATTTTGGGGATTCATCAGTGGCCACTCTAACCAAAATCCTCCCAATGTTGGGTTCTTACTTTTTTTCTCCCCTGCTTCCATGCCTTCTTCCCCTACACCCATACATGAGGCCTGTAAGCACATCCCTTTCCCCCCCCTCCTTTTTTCTAAGCCTCAGATCATGAGGGGGATTTTAACATGCTAAAATGAGAAGACTAGCAGGAGTATTATGATCTGGGAAAGTGTGTATTGTGTGCAGCAATGAGGTCTTTGATCTCTACACAACTAACTGCAGAGGTGTTTGAAGCTGTGGTTGTGCTGAATACAGGGCAGAGTTTTCACTTGTCTCCTACAGTCTCACTTCTGGTGCTGATCTTCTTGCTGAAATCCGTGTTGTTCTGGCCTTTGTTGCCTAGAACATCCCCTGACTTTGAGAGGAGATTCTGTTACCAATAGTCACTGAGTGTAGTGGGCTGAACTTGGAAAGGTTTCAAAGTGGTACATTCTCCTCTGGGTGCATATGGGAATGACAATATTAATGGGAGCATCTTGTATCTATTCCAATTTGATTACTCCCTAAATGCAGTACATAAAAGTCTCACATGGAAACTACAAGCTGTGGGAGCGTAATATGGCATAAAGTCTGCCAAAGTGTCTATATTTTAATAAATAAATGTTTCAGTGGAGACAGATTGTATTAGTAAGAGGTTGTATAATGGCACTTCTAGGTTACTTCCCTTTTCCTATCTTTCCCCACTTTCATTGGGTTAATGAGCAGTTTCAGCATTATAGCAGGGTGGCTAAGCAATTCTGACACTTGGACTGAGGCACGGTTCTTTCGATTCATAAAGCATCAGTCTCTCAGCTCACTGGCACATCATTCTCAGCTTAATATTATTTTTTCCTAATTTAAACTTCTTCTCCATGGAGATAGTTACAGTGGAGCAATCTCTTGTTGCAAATGTGGATGTAGGCAGGTACACACCATTTAAACAATGGTTTAACGCATTTAATTTCCTAGTCGCATCATTTCTTATGACACATAATTGAACAGTTTTAAAGATTTTGCTGCTTATTAATATCACACTAGATAGTTATAGCTAATTGCACCTGCTATATTAATAAGAGTATTATGCGTAGTGCCATTGCCTGCAATGGAGATCATGGTATTTTGCTAGTGGCATACATCAGAGCCTGGAATAGGCTTCACCTTCCCTGGAAATCTTCAAGAGGAGACTGGATAGGCACCTGGCTGGGGTCTTATGACTCCTGCCACCCCCCGTGCTCCTTCCTGCCCATGGCAGGGGGTCGGACTAGATGATCTGTCTAGGTCCCTTCCAACTCATTGATTCTATGAGTCAATTGCCAGCTTCACTGCAGAATCTGCTTTATTACATGCAATTCCTCTAGTCAAATTTAGGAAGTTAAAAATATTTAACCACTGAAGTAATTAGAATGATAATCAAATTTAGCAACTGAGAAATATTCACTCAGTCAAAATCATGATGTAAATAGCCTTAAGTGCCGCCTAATTTAATTCACAATATCAAAATTTAAGCAACTGAGAACAAGAAGTCTCTGGATCTTGTTGTTTTGGGTTACTGCAAAAATTGCTGTTATGCTTTAACTATGAGAAAGATGATCCATAGCAAGATACTCTACGTTCTGGAGGGTAATGGGGGAAAAAAAGCAAGATGTTATGCATCTGGTCTTGTATATTGGTAAAAGAAATTACCATTAGTTTAACAACTGGTACTAGTGCTGAAATTAAAGCTGCTAACTGCTATTGTTTTGTCACTTCTTTCCCTCCCAGATGCTTTTGAAAGTTTTAAGGGACTCTTGTTACTTCTGTATGCAAAGCTAACAGAAAAGGCAAATCAGGTTAGTGGATTTCCTGATTCTTATCAATGCTTTCAAGCACAGAAAGCGATCCTGAGACTCCTATGTTTATCTGATATTAGGGAAAGCGCTTGAGGCAGGTGGTAGCATTAGCGAAAACTTACAATTTAACATATGTCATAATAAAAGGATTAATGAGTTAATATTGCCAAAAATAAGAGGATATTGTTTTAGGTCATGGCATAAGACAGTGACTGACTCATTTTGAGAGGATCTGTGCATATCTGTTCAATAAAACAAATAATATTTTCTAAAGTTTAACTTTTATATCTTACCAAATATTTCATACAACTTTAAATATTTTTTCTTAAAATATCTAGTACTTTACTTCAATGCAATAAAATGTATGAGGAAGTTCATAATGTATGAGTAAAACAAAAATAAGCCATTTGAAATCTAAAAGTAAAATTTAAGGCTTAGTTATCACTTTTCTTCTTAATTTTACATCTGACAATAAGATCTTATTTTCTGAAATGTGCAGTAATTGCATTCTTCTGACAAATTCTCTATACTGAAAGTAAATGTGTGGGACTAGGAAATATATTAACTTGTTTTCACAGTGAAACAAAACGTTATGTCCCAATCATTAAAATAGAAGGGGAGGAATGCCATTTTCAAAGCATATAGCCTTAAATATTACGTGTGCAAAGTTTTTTATGTTATAGGAGGCAAAAAACCTTGTATCACAATAACTTAGAAGCTGTAAGTGGCAAATAGTAAAGGGTCCCTTCTACGCACACATATGCACAGCCACACGCAGAGAGAGCCTATTCTTTGTGTATATAGAGCATGTTCTTTGTTTACATTTTGTTCTTAAAATATATTAATATTCAGATAATATAGTAAGTCTCTAAAAATGAAGGTATTTCTCACTTGGCAGGTGTTCTTATAAAAGGACATTACCTGGCAGTCTTCTCAAACTTTGCATTCTAAAGGTATCCTTAGAGAACCTAGATGTTTTCAAGTCAGGAAAGCAAAACCAGATGCATCCTAGGGTTCTAAAGGGTTTGGCTGAATTAATTTCAGTGCCATTTGCTATACTCTTTGAGAATTTGTGGAGGTGAAGTGGAGTTCTGGATGACTGGAAAAAGGCAAATATAATGTCCATCTTTAAGAAAGGTGAGAAGGAGGATCCAGGGAAAACAGACCGGGGAGCCTGATTTCAATGCCTGGATTCACCAAGAACAAGTCATGCTTCAGCAGACCAATTTCCTTCTTTGATGAAATGACAGGCTGTGCCAGTGGGGAAAGGACAGTGGATATGATATACCTTGACTTGAGCAAAGCTTTTGATGCTGTTCCTATGACATTCTCATTAATAAACTAAGGAAATACAGACTAGACCAGTAGTTCTTAACCTTTTTAGACTCAGGGTATCACTGAACAGAATTGTGGCACCCCTCAGAAAATACTAGCTCTTGGATTTCACTTTTTCCTTTTTTTACTGCAGAAAAATACTAGAGCAGCTTTTCTGTTGCAAAGATTCAGAAAAACCACAAGCATGGATTTTTACTTCAAATGTCTGGGTTCATTTTGTGAAACACATTTGCAGACCTAACAGTGCTTAAATTGTATGGCATCCTGCATCATCCTTTAAAGGATCTCAAGTCACCCCAAGGTTCCATGGCACCCTGGTAGAGAATCACTGGACTAGACCAAAGAACTGTAAAGTAGGGCTGTGCGAAATGGCTGTTTCAATTTGGTTTCGGATTCGGCTGTTTCGGAGGGACAGTGATCCATTTCGGTATTTCAGATCACTGTTCCATTTTGATTTGGCTGACCAGGCTATGAAATCTGAGACTGTCCCAGCCAAACCAGGATGTATGGTTAATTTACTCCTAAGTGATCTCTGATAGGGATAATTACTAATAGGTTTAGGAGGTGAGGAAATGCATTTTATCAGTGGTAGGGAGGTGCTTTAGCCCTGACCCAATTAAGCAATGAATCAATATCTCATGCCCCTTCTATCTTCTGTCATGCATTTGCATTGAACAAATAGGATAGCATAGAGAACAAGGATACATTTCAAGGGCCTCATCCAAAGTTAGTTATAAAGAGCCTTCATTTAAAAATCCCAGAGAAACAACTCCACATATATTCAACAGCACTAGAATGCGAGATTGGTTCTTTTTTTTTTAGAAAATTAGGGCTGGAAGGGACCTCAGCGGGTCATCTAATCCAGCCCCCCTCTCAAAGCAGGGCCACTCTGAACTATATCATCCCAGGCAAGGCTTTCTCTAGCCAGGTATTAAAAAACTCCAAGGTGGCAGATTCCACAGCCTCTCTGGGTAGGATGAGTCAGTGCTTTATTACCATCCTTGTGAGTTTTTCCTGATATCTAACCTAAATTCCCACTGCTGCAACTTGAGACCATTGTTCCTTGTTTTGTCATCTGCCACATCTGAAAACAGTCTAGCTCCATCCTTTTTGGAACTACCTTTCTAGTACAGGCAATCCTTGATTTCAGTGTTTCAAGTCACACAACATTTATAAATTGATACCCTGTTTTGACTTTACAACACCAGTTTTGACTTTACAATGCTTGATCCAATGCAATGCCATGCCATGCCAGCGAACAAGTTTGCTGTGTTGCTTATCTCCCTGGAGAACATCTGTCCAAACTTCCTTGGACACTTTCTTTAAGAAAGCAGACAAGACTCCAAAAAAACCTGCAGCCAAGACTCCTGAGAAGACTCCAGCCAAGGACCCTTCAAAAAGTCCAACAAAGAGCCCTTCAAAAAGTTGAGCAAAGTCACCTCAAAAAAGTCCTTCCAAATAAATATGATTGCTATTTACAATATAAATACATTAATGTAGCTATATTATTCATCTATAATTGATCGAGTACAAAATTCTGGGATATTTTTGGTGAAAATAAGGTATCGGGCCTTGGTTCAGGAACCAATCCCCCATTTATAACATTGTTTCTTATGAGGACACTGGTTCCAAGTTATAGCATTTCGACTTAAAGATGTGGTTTTCAGGAACCAATTGTGTTGTAAGCTGGAGGACTGCCTGTAGTGGAAGGCTGCTATTAAACCCCTGTTCTGCAGCCTCATTTTCAGACTAAATAAAGCTAGTTCCCTTAGCCTCTTCTCCTAAGTCATGTGTCCCAGCCCCTTCAACATTTTTGTTGCCCTCCACTTGACTCTCTCCAATTTGTTCACATCTGGCAAGCCCTCCTGGCTTGATAGGGACATTGTGGTCCTCTTAAAAAAGAAAAAAGAGGTGTACGCACAGTGGAAGCTAGGGATGGTCCTCTAGGAGGACGACACAACAGTGGCCAGCACTTGTAGGGAAATGATCAGGAAAAGCAAGGCAGCAACAGAGTTTAGGTTAGTTACGGGAGTCAAGAACAATAAGAAGTCCTTCTTTAGGTATGGAGGCAGTAGAAGAAAAACAAATAGAAATGTGGGACCCCTGCTTAACACCTTGGGACAGCTGGTAACTGACATTCAGGAAAAAACTGAATGACCACTGTGCTTTGGTATTTCACCAGACCATGGGGAAAGTCAAGTGAGATAAGGCTCATAGAGGACATAGTAGAACTGACAGCCTCCCCACTGTGGATGCTGAGCGGGTGCAACATCAACTAGAAAAGCTAGACATTTCTAAGTCAGCGGGACCGGATGGACTCCATCCAAGAGTGCTGAAGGAGCTGGCTGAGGTCATCATGGAACCTTTGGCAAAGCTCTTTCAGAATTTGTGGTGCACAGGGGAGATCCCTGAGGATTGGAAGAGGGCCAACATTGTACCCATCTTCAAGAAGGGGAAGAGGGAGGACCTGGGCAGCTATAGACCAATCAGCCTAACCTCCTGGAAAATCCTGGAAAACCTCATTAAATAATCTATGTGCGATACACCTGCGGAAGGTAAGATCCTGAACGACAGACAGCATGGCTTTGTTGTGGGTAGATCTTGTTTTCCCCATCTCATCTCCTTTCATAACCAGGTCACTTGCCACCTGGACATGGGAGATGAGGTAGAAGTTACATATCTAGACCTCCAGAAGGCTTTTGCTCTAGTATCCTTCGATATCCTTGTGGGAAAACTGGAAGATTGTGGGCTCAGCTGCTTGATAGTTCAATGGGTGGGAAAATGGCTACAGGGTAGAACCCAAAGAGTTCTCATGAATGGATCTGTGTCATCCTGGTGCAAAGTGGCCAATGGTGGCCCTCAGGGGTCCGTGTTTGGACTGATGCTTTTCAACATCTTTATCAATGATTTGGATGGGGGAGTGAAAAGCTCGCTGGCCAAGTCTGGGGATGACACCAAGTTGTGGGGCAGTGTGGCCACACCAGAAGATGGGTTGTAGATACAGGCAGACTTGGACAGGCTAGAGAGTTGGGCATACTGGAACTAGATAAAGTTTAACACTACCAAGTGTAAGGTGCTCCACCTTGGGGCAAACAACCCTCAACATACATACAGGCTCAGAGGTGACAGCCTGACTTGCACCACGGCCAAAAGGGACCTAGTGGTAATGGTTGACCATCGCATGAACATGAGCTGTCAGTAAGATGCGGTGGCCAGCAGTACAAACAACATGCTGGCATGCATCAACTGATGCATCTTGTGTAAAACTAAGGAAGTGATACTCCTGCTGTACTGGCTGCATACCATCTAGCTACAGCTTTTCCCCCACCTGGCTGGGCATGTGGTTCACACCCTGCATCTCCATGGCCATTGCTATTCCATGCACTACCTGCTGACTGGAGTAGTGCAGCTGGAGGAGGAGGAGCTGCTGAAGCTAAGTAGCATGCAGGCAGTAGCTGGAGCACCCCGCTAGGCAGCTGTGTGCGTGGGCTGAGATGTTGACGTATGTGGGGTGGGTGCAGGTGGGAGCAGGGCACAGGCTGACCTGGGTGGGAGTGGGCATGGCTTAGTCCCATGCATAGTGCTGTGGGGCAGCCACAGACCAGGTACAATCAATTGGTGGGCTGGATCTGGCTTGTGGCTCATATTTTGCCCAACCCTGGGCTAGATGCAACATGGAGAATCTGTCACTCAAAAGGATGCTAGTCTTGGATGACCAGTTCAGATTAAAGTAATTCTTAATACACTGGTTTTAGGAAATTTCTTCTTATTTAGCTTTCATTTCTTAAAATACTGAATTATTGTATAATGGAGTGAAATGGTATATGGGAGAGAAAAATGGAAGATGCTTTAAAGCTGACCACTGTAAAAGGGGAAAAAAATGAAGTAGCATTTTGCCAGAATAATTTGCTCTAATAAAACATTATTTAGGAAATCAACTGTTTAAAACAAATTAAGAGTGACAAGGGATCTCCCCACCCCCCCTTAAGCTGCTATTTTAACACTGTTTTAAAATAACCTTTTGTTTAAAAAAAAGTTTATTTATAGAAGTCTTCACTGACTTAGGGGGCCTGTAACAAATGCCAATAACAAAACCCCTAATAAATCAGTTCTTCATAAATAACATTTTTAAAAAGGGCAGATTCAACTATAGCTTACAGGAAGAAAAGAAACATTGAAAAATAATCCTTTTGAAAGCAGATCTCTGTACTACCTCCTGCTTCCTGTGAGCAACCAAGAACTTTAAATGTACTCCTCCAACTGCCAGTTTTACTATGGGACACATTTCTGGAAAACATTAGAAACAAAATCTTTCAATTTTCCATAACTATAGCAAAACATAATCCAGACTTCAAACACAATCCTCAATATGGCATTCTGCTGTTTGCTTTGGGATTTTCTCTCCATTTTTTAAAAAAAGATGAAGGCACTCTTATAGCTAAGTTTCAATTGCCGAGTCAAGTTTCCATTGACTTGGCTTTGAAATGCGCTCTTGTTCTTCATGCTGCCCTGCTCATCTGGTGCAGATGTACGGTAAAAAACATCAGGGGCTTGAGGGATGGATTCATTGCTTAATATTTGATTGGGCAGGGATGAAGAGAACTTTTAATGGAGTTCACTTCTTCACTCATTAACCTTGATAGTCACTGTTCCCATCGGAGATCACTTAGGAGCCAGAGATCATAAGGTAACTTTAGAATGCAAACTGTATACAAGTTGTTGTTGTTTTTTCCCTTGACTATTATTGTGGATCATTGAGGTTTGTTTTGATATAAAAATAGGAATTGCATGGCAAAATACCAGTGGTTCATCAAAATATGAAGTCAGGAAAAACTTGTTCATGCACATTTTAATTTGTGGTATTCACTTAAATGTTTTTTCTATTGTGGACACTAAATAATATATATGATGTAGAGTAAAATTAATCTTTCTTGAGAGTGGACAGTCTCAGAGTGTACAGTTAAATCTGATTTAACCTGTTAGACCACCGAACAGTGAACTGTGCTTATTCTTGCCCTCTGATGCCCGGGGGTTCAATGCATGGTACAACAACATGGGTTTCACCATGCAATCACCTATGGGTTAGCCTGTCCTTGGCTACCTTGATGTTCAAAGCCGCCTTCTCCTCCTTGGAAAGGTATGTTCTTGTTGGCATCCTTTTCCAAAACAAGGCTGTTTCATTTGTGTTGAACACTTGTTTGGGCTTGTACCCCTTTTCCTCGATGATTTTAAGAAGCCGTGGGGGACAATCCCACACCGCCTCATGGTCTGCTGACACTGATTCCCGATTATGGGATCACAACTTGCATATGACACTTCTGCACTAGATGGAGCACTTGCAGCAACACTATCCCTTATGTTTTTCTCTTTTTTCTTAATGTATTGCACAGTGGACTCATTAATGTCATACATTCTACCTACTGAGTCTGCACTAAGTCCTCTCAAGCTTATCCAACAATTCAACTTTCTAGCTTAAAGTCATTACTTTTTTTCCCTTTTAGCCTCTTGTCCACTCGCTGCACTATCATTCACTTTTCTTTTAGGTGTCATGATTAAGGGTATGGATCAATACTGCAATGTACTGAATGTAAAGAGCGCAGCAGCAAAGTGTCATCACGCCACGTGGAGAGAAAGCACGGTGCACTGTGAATATTTGAATCCACGAATCACAAGTTTGCAAATAGCAAGGGTTTCCTGTACTGACTTTTAAATGTATGGTGGCATACAAATGTTTTTATTCCCTAGAATTAGTATGAGTAGAATTTCCAAATGGATGGCACAATAAACATTCAGAAACACATTGTATAGGTTGAATCCTCTGCCTAGGAACTGGAATGGTACTGTGTTTTGTAAATATCAGTGGCTGAATGATATGGGAATAGGGAGATTGCGGGGAGTTAGAGCCTTGTTACCTTACACTGTGTACCTCTTAGATTGGTGTTAGTGCTACTTTGCATTTGGAGGAGTTGCACTGCAGGCCAGCAGGGACCTGGAGGACTGGAAGGTAAGAATGTTCGGCCCCCTTCCTCCCCATCCCTTGCAATCCAGGTTTCCCCTTTGCCTCTTGGGGTTCTCTCCTGGCTCCCTCCACCTATGGGCCATAACTTACTTGTGACTGCCTGTCCAAGTAGACCCAGAGAGCAGAAGCAGTGGTAGCAGCTGAGTAGGCAT
Source organism: Crocodylus porosus (assembly GCF_001723895.1). Taxonomy (NCBI): domain Eukaryota; kingdom Metazoa; phylum Chordata; order Crocodylia; family Crocodylidae; genus Crocodylus; species Crocodylus porosus. The sequence continues at coordinate 64,030,672 of NW_017728950.1, read as the reverse complement.
TTTAACCCTTCCATGTTTGCTGCCCTGGACAGACAGCAAAGGCAGCCACAAGTAAGTGGGGAAGGAAGGCAGGGGGTGGTGGTAATAAGCAGGGATTGGGGGTATTGAGGAGGACAGAGAGGGGCAGTGGGCCTGATATGGGCCAGCAGGAGAGGGGAGTGGGGAGGGGGTTTACACTAAGTTGTAGCCTTGAGTGACTACACCTTAGTGTAATGAGCTGGGTAAGATGGATCAGAGATGATCCTGCCCTGAAGTGATGTAACTTTTGAGCTGCCTAGCAAGTGCTTAAAACCTAATTTCAGATGTTAGTGTGCAGACAGTCCAGGGATTAAGAGCTCCAACAGCTACCTAAAATTACCATGTAATAAAAATCTGAGAGCTTAGTTTAGGTAAAACTGCAACTTTTAAAAATTGACTTAGTCTTAGCTTGTGGAAGGACTGCAACAGCTCAGTTTGTTTAATGTGGAAAAAAACATTTATCATACATTGAGGTTTACTTACCACATCTGGGAGCTTTGTTGTTGAGCAGCAAGCCCAACCATACATTTAATATTAATTTAGAAACCATGTCATGGGCTAAACTGCTTGTAAAGGGAAGTCAAGTCATTTAGTAAGTCAAGTGACAAAGAGTTTGGGATGTAGAAAAAAGAACAGAGGTGGAAGAAGAAACCCCAGAGTGGGAAAGACTGCAGAGTGGAATTAGGATTAAAACAAAGCATTCCTGGGAGTTATTCCAGAGAGATGATCCTGGGAGGTGGTGCTCTTTATAGTGGGAGGATGGGTGCTAAGAAGGCTGGTAATACAGTGAGATGTTGAAAAGAGAACATGTTGTGCTTTTGGGGGCAGGAGATTGCTGGAGCTTTCAGACCTCCTCTTCTCCCCTGTCCCACCCTTTTGTTTTGTGGCAATAATATTTGATTAAAAAAAAATTAAAGCACTTCTCTGCTGATGGGAAGGACCCCAAAACCAATGAGAAAACAAAGCAAAGCAAAAACTAAATAACAGAAATAAAAACCTTTCTTTTGAAAATAAAGGTAACATTTCTTTTGACCTGTGGACAGAAAATAAAATCATTTTTTTTATTTTGGGCATTTAATCAACAGTAGTAGAAATGAGGCGCTTGACCTATTCGCCCTTCACAGAATAGGGTGGCTCTGGTGGTCATGCCATTTCCCTTTTTCTATCTAGTATTGCACTGATTAGAAACTCGCCCAGCACTTTGGAGGCCTGGATTCAAATTCCTCTTAAGGGGCTTTGAACACACATCTCCCACCTCCTTGAAGAATGTCCTTACACCAGCAAGTAGGATATTCTGAGATGGGTTGTCATCTAAGTCTAATGTTGATGCTGTTTCACTTTGTGTGAAATCCTTTGTTCAAGTGCTTCTAATGAGTCAGGTGTCCTACTTCCCTTATCAATTCTCTAATCACCAGGCTGTAGAGGAACTTTTATACACTGTTCCAGAAGAATAGTGTGTGTATTTGTTCCAGCTTGTATAAAACAAGCTTCAGCAGAAGAGAATTGGAGACACAGTTCAGAATATCCTATAGCCTGCTATCCTGAGAGATGGAAGGACCAAGTTCAAATTTCTGCTCTGAATCAGATAGAGTAGGTTTTAACTTGGCACATGAACATAACATGCAAATGCCCTAATGGGAAGGGCAAAAGAAAAGACAAAGAATTATTACTCAAAGACAGCTTGACTTCATCCCCACCATACCATTTGAAACCTTTTGAATTTGAATCAAATGTATGTCATTGGTCATGCCCATCGAAACCAAGACAGAAGATTCTCTTGTTTTTTGTTTTTTAAACAACTGGACGGAACCATGGAGTCTCTGTAGGGCTGAACTAGAGTTGTGAGATGCCTTTGTGTTGCACTGTTATGTCTGCCTAGCCAAACTTTGGAGGCAGAGATAAGCAGTTTGTAACCCTTAGCACTGGCTTCTTTTTAACTTTAGAGTCTAACTGAAAAAAGCTGTGCTGGTACATCTGTGTTCTCAGGGAGAAGTGGCAGGGAGAGGATGTCATAAGGTAGGAAGCTCTGAATTTGGAAGAAGAAAATCTTAAGGCAGCTTTAAACCTTGGTGGTATCCACACACGGGACTAGAATGCTGCTGAATAACACCTCCCTTGAGCCTAGATGTCAAGTACTCATTCTAATTGAAATATCCCCCGTGGCTCACACATCTGTTGTGTGCATGTATGTTACACTCAGATCAGAATGGATGAGTATAGAGACTAGCCCTAACAGTAAAGGGACATGGTAACAGTACTACTTTATTACTCCCCGGTTGCCCTAATGATTCACAAACTATCAATAAGATCTCTAGTCCATAAATCCATAACAGGATTGCTCACAAAAGTCCCTTATCACTTTAGAGGTTTATAGACTGTTGTGTGTTTTCACAGCAGTTCCAGCCAAAGTAGAGGCAGCTCATATTCAGAGCACTGTTGAGATAATATCCATAGGTCTCTGGTGATTATTGGCAAGTATTCTTCTATTTATGTGCTTTCTTCTATTTATGTGCATTATGCACAGGCTCACAGGCTGTCCATGGACCTAGTCTTGTCAGCCTGCGACAACTTTGGACTTACTATCAACACGAAGAAGTCTGAAGTGATGTTTCAGCCTGCACCTGGGACAACACCCCAGGCAGGAACCACATGTCTCAATCAAAGGCTAATAGCTGTTGATGGCCAACAAGTTTCCCTGTCTAGGCAGCACGCTCTCCCCTGCTGTCCACATCGCCGATGAAGTCAAAACGAGGCTAGCAAAAGCTAGCATGGCCTTCAGCAGACTCCGTAAGTCAGTCTGGGACAACAGAAGCTTCAGAATGTCAAAAAAACTGAAGTTTATAAAGCCATTATTCTCCCAATCCTCCTTTATGTCTGTGAAACCTGGGCTGTCTACCAGCATCATGCTAAGAAACTAAACCACTTCCACCTGTGCTGCCTGTGAAAGACTAAAGATCAAATGGCAGGACAAGATTCCAGACATTGAGGTGCTCAGAAAATCAGCTCTCTCCAGTATCTACATCTTACTGGTGCAGCTAAGATGGGCCACCCACCTTTGAAGAATGCCCAACACTCTCCTGCCAAAGAAAATCTTCTATGGCAAACTGTCAAATGGAGTACGCTTTCACAGTGCACCAAAGAAGTGGTACAAGGACACCATAAAGGTGCCCCTAAAGAGTTTTGGCATTGAGCCGGAGTTGTGGGAGCAAATTGCTCATGACCATCCATCCTGGAGGTCATTGGTCCAGTGGAGCACTGGCCTTTGAGCAGTGGCACACAGCAGAGACAGTGAGGAAGCATGTAGCCAGGAAAATGAGGACTTCTTGTGTCCAAGCCTTGTTACTCTCCTGCCCCTGCTGCAACAGATTGTTCAGGGCAAAGATCAGGCTTATAAGTCCCCTACATAGTCATGTGACCTAGCCTCCTTGCCCCCACCTTTCTTCTCTCTTTTTTCACCTTTTTCCTCTCTTTCTCCCTTTCTCTTTTCTCCCTACCTTTTTTTTTCCGCTTCCTTTCTCTCTTCTCCCCCCCCCCACTGGATGTGGTCATCTTCACTCGTGAAAGACCAAGCCATTTATGGTGAGAGAATGGGGGCTCTAAGACCTGTGTTTCAGCATCTTGCAGGCAAATAAGGCAGGAGTTGGCAGATCCTTTCAGCTGGATGCAACATAGTATCCAAGTGCTGGAGAGAATAAGGCTGCAACTGACCTATGGTATGTAATCACACTTTTGGCTTTTTTGGCATGAACCAGGCTGGTTATTTTATCAAATTCCCATGCAAGAAAAAGGAAAAACAATTGCATGGTGTTTCTAGAACCAGAGCTTCTGATCTTGCAAGTGGTTTAGGCTAAATCTATTGAATAATAGAACTGGGAATCTTTTCATTGAAATGGTTTGTCAGAAAATATCAGTTGATCAAAATTGAAACTTCTCATGGGGCTGTATCTACCAGTTTCAACAGGAAATGTTGTATCCTCACCCCAGAATGGTCTGGAGCCCTGTGCTTGGCGGCTCACTAAAGATGCGAATGATGCAGCCTGAAGTCCCTACTCTGCTTCATTCAGATCTAGAATGCAGGCTGCAACCAGAAGTCAACTTTATGCTGTCATAATTTTTCTTATAGCAGCACAAATGCTGAGTGAATGGACATCACATCGGAGCCTTTGTGTCACAAGTTTAAATTTTGTGGTGGCAATAAACCCAGTAATAATTTATGCCACCTTTTTGTGGATGGTATCTGTTTTCTTAAGGTGGGGAAGTACAGGCAGCCTGTGGCTGCCCAGTCTCTTAAACTGCTCCAGGCAAGACCTCCCTTAGCCTCAGAGGCCCAATCCTGTGGGGCAACAGCCTGTAGCTGTCTGTGAAGCAGACTGTATTCCAACAAGGATGTCCATTTTCAGCCTCAGTCTCCTACACTTCAAGTGAGCTCCTTTAAAATGTAGGACTGTTGACTACTCTAGGCTATTCTCTCCCTCCCTTTTTTGTGTAGTGCATGTTTTTGTTTTAATAAAAAAACCTCAAAGTCTTTTATGCATTTTAATGCAAAAGGAACAATATTTGATGCCTCGAACTTTCATTGGACATGAAAATTTCTTGCCCAGCTTTACTAAGCCATTGCCAGTTACTGAAGGAAAACTGTTACTGATTATTTATTACTTTTTGCATTGCGGCATGAAAAACATCTGGTGAAGGAGGGAGGTAGTTGCAACAGGAGTAAACTATAACTGTGTATTTGTACTTTGAAAGGTGTCTGATTCTTAATACCTTTTCTAATAGAAGAAAATCTAGAACCAATTTGGCATCTTGAAATTAGCATTTATTGTATCATGATAAATAAAGATTATAGATGGGGGGAAAAAAGCCAGGCAGGTCAAATGAGACTAGGGTAGCACTCTATTCTTTAAGTATCACTTTAATGCAAATGTTAATAAGTGCTCGATTGTATAAGATCTAGTTAGATTTCTAGAATATTCTTAAAGGTTTGATTTATTTTTGGCATGAGTAAGCCTCAGCATTACATAAAATGCTATATTCTTTGTATATCCGGACATTCTTATTTGTGGAAGGGAGCATATGACAGTTTGGTTTGCATCTTCTTTACTGTCTTAGTCAAACTGAAACTGAAATTGACAGAAACAATTTCTGCAAGTAAAATAGCATTAAGACAATTTAACAAACCTGCTGCTCCTTCTGTATTTGAAACAGATCCTGCCTTTTCCCCATAATTTGTCTGTGCTTTGAGCCCAGTGACATTGACAGAGATATCAATCTGTATTCTGAGGGGTCTGAATATGGATGGTGAGGGGGCAGGGCTTGCTAGCACCACAACCAAAAGAGACTTGGGGGTCTTGATTGACCACAAGATGAACATGAGCCACCAATGTGATGCTGTAGCCAACAAAGCAAACCAAACTCTGGCATGCATCGACTGATGCATCTTAAGTAAAACCAAGGACATTATCCTCCCACTTTATTTGGCCTTAGTGAGGCCGCAGCTGGAGTACTGCATCCAGTTTTGGGTCCCCCACTTCAGGAGGGACATGGATAAGTTTGAGAGGGTCCAAAGGAGAGCCACACACATGATCAAAGGCCAAGAGAGCAAACCTTATGAGGAGAGGCTGAGGGACATGGGACTCTTCAGCTTGGAGAAGAGAAGGCTCAGCAGGGACTTGGTGGCAACCTATAAGTATATAAGGGGTGTGCACCATGATCTGGGAGAACAGTTGTTCACCAGGGCTCCCCAAGGGATAATAAGGTTTAATGGCCACACACTTCTGGAAGGCCAATTTGGACTGGACATAAGGAAAAAACTTTTTTACAGTCCGAGTGTTCAGGGTTTGGAACAGACTCCCCCCAGAGCTGGTGCAAGCACCTACCCTGGACTCATTCAAAAAAAAAAAAACCCAAAAAAACATTTGGAAACGTATCTTGCTGGGATCATTTGATCCCAGCAGACTTCCTGCCTCTGGCAGGGGGGCTGGATTCAATGATCTTACAAGGTCCCTTCCAGCCCCTAATGTCTATGAAATCTATAAAGTGCAACAGGAGCCAATGCTAAGGATTAAAGCTGTCAATCAATGCCTTTCTTAGTCCCTGGGCAGCAACACTGAGCAAGTAACTTCTTGCACATGACATTTCCTTGACAGACGTATAGGGACAACTCTTGTGCTTGTCGGGAGGGAAGCCAGGCAGGGACAGAGTGAGAGGAATTTTTTTTGTTTTAATCATATAAAGCAATATCATTTTGTAATTCTTATTTTTAACATATTACTATATATTTATAAAGTGGATTTCAGGCACTTATCTCAAAGTGCTTGATGAACATGAATGGTTTGTCTTGCTGATTTTCTATGAGATCTGTAAGTGCCATATTTTTTCATATACCACACACATCTTGTTTTGGGAAGGCAGCCTGGAGAGAGAAAAGATGCTCCCCCCCCCCCGGGCTTCCCCTTTGTGACTAAAATCTGACTGTATGGACCAGAGGCAGAACATGCTATTCAGTTTATATGTGATTACCTTCCCAGTCAGGAAAAAAATGTTGAATTATCTCAAAGATTGTGCTCAGCCAAAGCTACTGCCATTTCAGCAATGGCTGTGAGAGGGTTAAACATCTAGCTGTGTTGAAGAGTGGACTCTGCCCCTGCTGCTTGCTGGAGGGGAGTCAAGGGAGAACAGTAGGGCCCTCAGCAACTGTTACAGTGTTCCTTTGTTCCCATTCTGGCACAGAAATCACCTTCCCAATTTAAGATGCGTATTCCAGTTTTGGAGGGCTAAATATTTTGGGGAAAGTGCATGAAAGTGTAAATGAGGTAATGTTATACCTCAGCCTTTTATATATTAAGAGGTGTCTTAAGGGCATATGGCTAGTTCAAGCCTCTGCAGAGCTTATAACAAAACTGTGAAAAGTCTAAGCTAGTGATTCAGCAAAACACTTGGGGCCAGATCAAGGAAAGGAATTAGTACCTAAAACAGACTTAGGCAAAATTTTTCCAGTTCGAGGCCAAAGTCATGTTCTGGAAGCCCATTCTCATATGGCACTTGATCCTTGAGGTACATCAGCTTTGGATGCTAAAGTTTGCTAAGCTTCTGTCCTTTCCTGATGAATGTTAACATGTAATTGATGTCAGTCTCACCTTAATTTAGGTAGTCAAATAGTCTTGGATAGTTATCACCTTCTCCATAAGGTTTTCCTTTTCTTTTCTTTTTTTGTACTAAGGCAGTCATTGCTCTTCAACCAGCTGGCTGAAGACTGCCAGGACCTTTCTTGATGTAATGTTCTGCACACCCACAGTCTCTCCTGCCACGACTTGCTGATAAGGGAGAAAAGATGAAATGCCTGGGCATGTCGCTTCTTGCAGAAATGGTCCTTATATCTGCCTTAGTAAAGCGAGAGCTCCACCAACCCCTACACCCTCTCTCCCCCTCACCCATCAGGTGTTAACTTATAGTCTGTCAGAGTCCTTCCTATGCCTCTGGCTCAAGTAAGGCACAGTTAACTTAGTCTTGGTTAGCCTCCACCAGAGATTTAGAAAAAAAAATTGAACTGTCTCAAGATTAAACAACCTCCCGGCTTGGATGCTGATAGTTACTCTTCACTATCGCTCTGCATCAAAGAAGATTCTTTCCCTCTTCCCTCAGGTGGAGAAAACAAAGTCAGTTTATCTCTGTCCTTCTATTCAGGTCTTTATGGTAACCCCTTCTCAGTCTTGCTATTCAGGCTTTTACAGTACCTCCTTCGCAGTCCTTCTCACTGGGCTGTTGTGCTGAGGTTTCAGGTTACCTGAAAGCTGCTTTGTCTCGGCTTCTTCCCTGTCAGCTTTCTCACTAGAGCTGACTCCTTGAAAAGCCTTCTTTGCAGCCTCCTGAATGCTCTCAGCCATTCTGGCTCTTACTTTGTTGGGTTCAGGAACTTTCAGTTCTGGTGGTTTCTCCCTTGTCTGCTCTGAGTCTCTCTATATGGCAGAAGTCATGTTCCTTCCTCCTCCCCTTTGGAAATGCCAGGAGAAGAAGGATCCCTGCAAGGCTCTGTGTCGCTTTGCAAGCACCCTGCCAACCCTGGTATCTTACTTTCTACCACCAGTGTCTCTTCTCTTCCTTTACAGCTTCTAAAATTCTGTTTCTGTGCATATCCAGAAATGCCTTCATCTTGATATAGCTGAAATATTGGTGCTTACTCTTCTCCGGGGTTCAGAAGCCATATTTGTCTGGTTCAGTTTGGCAGGCATTCTTACAGCACACCTAATGGACTAGGCCAGGGGCAAGCAATTATTCCAGTTGGAGGGCTGCTTAGCAATTTTTGGTGAGCTGTCAAGGGCTGTATCAGTAGCCTTGCCCCTGGACAGTTGCCCTGCCTCCTAGTCACCATCTTGGGACCAAAAGTCCAATCCTTAACCCCTGCACTTTTCCACCAGAAGTCCCTCCCTTTGCCCCAGACATACTTCTTTTGGAAGGGGGTAGGGTGCCATTTTGAAACTGGAAAAAACCAAATCGTATATTAAAATATCAAACATCTACTATAATTCCTGCTGCACTGAGCCACTCCAGACAGGTGGGTGGGGGGAAGCTTCAGCAGGAGGCTCCTGCCCCATGCACAGAGATCCAGCTCCAGGACCCGGCTGCCTTCTACCCGCTTCATCCTCCCACAGGGGCTGCTCATCAAGATTTAGATGACCCATATTTGCATTTTAGCCGAATTACCGTTTCATCTAAAATATATAGATAGTTATAACCCATATTATGCAGTGGGAAACAGTGTCTACATCTCCTGTGGAAGGTGTTCCATTTCTGCCTTTACTTTTTCAGGAAAATGAATTGAGATTGTATTGTTCTAGAAACACTGCAGGGTCAGACCTCTGTAGCTTAATGGCTAGGGCACTGAGGGGGCTGTTGAAATGTGGACTAGAATCCAGGACTCAAGGGCCATCTATATATTTTAGATGAAACCAGTAATTTGGCTAAAATGCAGACATGGATCATGTTTAAAATGTTATGGAAAGATTTCATTGTAAAGTGTGAATCTTTAAATAAACAATCTTTGTTCCGTGCCAAACCCCATAGCTGGATATGGTGTTACTCCAAATACCATATTGTGTTTTAATTGCTCTTAAATTCACTAAAGGAAGCATGTGTCTGTAACTCTGGTGCACACAGCAAGAAAATGGTCCAAAAGACTTTAGTAAATAAGTTTTCTATAAGTCATTTCTACATGGCAAGTTTATTGTGCCAGCCAGCAGTGTCTTCAACCATGATGTACTGCTTTGTGCACCCTGCCATTTAAATTGAAAGCAGTGTAGCAGATCTGTAGCAGCTAAGTAAAACAGGAGTAAGTTCATTGGCATTGTCATTTAAGCAGTGCTAATTAGCTCACCTGAATGACTGTGCAGCCACAGTGTGCTGCTTCCAGCTTAGAGGCAGCTCACACAGAGAATCAGGGCACATTTGGAGATGCTTGGAATGAGAAATTTATCATGTAGGCATGCCCATAGATAATTGTGATTTCCAAGCTTAGAAATCTATGCTAATAGTCAACAGCTTTTACCCTGTATTCGCATAAAAGTCCAAACATTGACAGGGAATAAAAACTACATGCATTGTGTTTCTTCAATTATCTCAATTTCTGTTGGAAGGGTAGAGCCAGTGTACAACATTGTGTGCAAGAAATGGCTAGAAGTAATCTTTCTAGCATGGTTATGAATCTTGATTTTTGAAGCTCTGTTCTCTAGAGCAGAAAGTCCCTGTGGAAAGCCCATAGCCAGGAAAAGATCTCTTGTCAATGCATACTGTAGTTTAATTTAGCAAACAATCTGTGTTACCTTGGCATTGTGTATAATAGTCAACAGACTGTGCAGCAGGTGTTATAAAGCACAGCTGTTAAGATACAGCATTTAAAATAATCAAATAAGACAAAGACAGGCTATCCTTCTGTGTAAGGAATGGAAAGCAAAGATTGAGGAAGCCACTTGTATTTAAAATGGCTCTTTGAAGAAAGTGTTTCAGCATGGAAAACAACATTAGAATATTATTTGAGCAGATCTTTTGTATCTCCATCCTATGGCCCTTTAGAAAATGTTATCTGAAACTTATATTCTGCTTCTACTGACAATGGTATGTCAATTGCATTAAATTTTTTCTAGTGCAAATCATACACGGGTGTCACTTTAAAGCCATTTAGCACCTTTTCAAGCATTTAGTGTAATTCAGCATAACAGAATTGTAGTAATGCTGCAGTTACCTAATAAACTTTTTTCAATTAAACTCAGTTTTTGGAAACCCAGCTTTACTTTTTATCTCAAAAACTTACTTTTTCTCTACAACAAACTGAGCAAAGATTCAAGCAACACTTAAATACTGGCATTGTTCCAGGAGAAGACAGAAACTTGACTTGGAGCAGATGCTTTGATTATTTTTTCCTACATAACTGCAGACTTCATTGTTTTGTCTTGTTTGTTTAAATATGTTATGCAGTATGCTAGTAATGATTTAGCATACATCTTGCAGGCATTCCCCTGTCCTTTTTTAAACATTGTGATAGTTGTATCTGAAAGTGTAACATGAATCAGTCATACACAAAAGAGAAATATGTCTCTGAACAAGTTATAGGCATTTTCTATTTAGTATGGACAATACAGTTGTTCCTCCCTTCCTTTTTCCCCCCTTGGCATAAAATAAAGCTGCCTTGAGCAATGGTAACTGCCCTATGCTTGGTGTAACATGGCATTTTTGCTTAAAAGCATAGTATCTAAGTATAAACCAACCTGTCTGTCATATGCGGTGTATTTGAACGGGCAAAGTAGCTCTTAAAGCACCATGCTGTGAAAGGAAATGGCCAATCTGTCTCAATGGCTTGAATGTCATTGTGTAGATGTACAGCTTCTACATCAAATAAGCAAGGAACATAAGGAACATTTGCTAGCTGATGGTCTGAACTCCTTTGAACCTGCATCTTGCAATTTTTTTTGTGTCTGCTGATAAGTCCAGTGGTCTGTCTTAAGATATTGCAGCTGATACATACAGCTCCCTTTTGTTTGATATTCCTAATCAACGTAATGGGGTGGGAGTGGGTGTTTGGTGGCACTTGATTTCCTCCATCCTGGTATTTTCCAGTATTCTGCCCCTCCCCTCCTCTTCTCTCTCTCCTCCATTTGACTATGTGAAAAGGCTTGTGTAGCTGCAACTCCAAGAATGAGAAACCCTATATTTAGGCTTGGCAGGATGAGATTTTTATCAGTAAATGCTGATAAATGTTGATGCCACCTCATACTCACTGATGAAAAAATATTTCCATCATTAATCAAAATTTATAGAAAGGGGGTGTAAGAAAATTATGGCTCATGGAGTGCATGACAACAGGGGGAACAGTACTATAGAACCATGCTGACTGTAGTTTGGACTGCAACTCCCAGAAATCCCAGGGGACTGGGAACAAAGAAAAAGCACATGAAAAAGGGGACCAGGGAGCTACAGGCAGGTGGAGCTGGGCTTGATGTTAGCTCTGCTATTCAGCAGCAGTTCTACATTAGTTACATGTGTTGCAGCCAGCATTTAAACTACACTGTAATAATAGTATACTGTCATTATTAAATTGCCTGCCCCTTACCCTTAATTTATGCCATCCTGAAAATTTAAATCAATAAAACTTGAAGTAAATGCTTAAACCAGTGGCGATGCATTGGGGGTGCACATGCACTCCCTGAGAGTGCTGGTGCATCTCCTGACAGGCCGCGCTCCCCACTTAGGCGATGGGTGGGGGGCTGGCAGGAGTACCGGTGTGCCCCCCTCGGAGCGCTAGCCAGGGAATGGGAGAGCCAGATGAAATGCTGCAGCCACTTCCAGGATCACCGTGACTGCTTCCCGGTTGTCGAAATTTGGGGCCCTCCCTCCCCCAGTCGGCAAGGTCAACTGTGGGGGGATCCCCTAAGGTGGTACTGGTTGCCAATGGCTTAAACATTGATATTTTTAAATAAAATTATTTTTAAAAAAAATCAGTCTGCCTAGCCTACCTATGTTGTGGGATTCTGGACTACGTCTCTTGGAGATGCACCACATAATTCAAAATTAAGTGGAATAAGAGCTTAATTTCAAGTCACTGCTGTGTGTACCTCATAACAATCAGCTTTGAGGCTGGGGTGTTCATCTGGGTCTAAGTTGCTTGAAAAGGATACTCTTAGTTCGTGAACAGCTCCAGCTGCCTCTGTAGCAGAACAAGAACATCTACAAACCACTCGAGACTTTTTGTCTCTGAAGCTAAGTCACTTCAGGGTACATATCCCAACTACCAAAAAGGATTGGAGCAATAGTTCTCAACCTTTTTAGACTTGAAACCCCCTTGTTTGACTTGAGGGACTTGTCCCTTGACTTGAGGAGACCCTCAGAAAGTGCCAGCTATCAGTTTTGTACTAAAGAAAAGTAATAGAGGAATTGTTCTGTTGCAGGGAACTTGGAAAGACAACAGGTCAGAATGTTTTTAGTACCATGAAGTCCTATTTGAAATCTCTGGGTTTATGTTGTGAATCATGTTTGCACACCTAAGTGTGCTAACATTGTGTGGCATCCTGCAGCACCTTAAAAGGATCTCAGAGCATCTTAGGGTGCTGCGGTATCCTGGTTGAGAATCTCTGGACTATAGAGATTTCTGTAGAAATTAGACTATCTTTGGGTGAGTGGGAGGGTCAGCATGCAAGGTCCTGGGCTCATGCCTGTCCTGTCCATTTGCTAATTTGCTCCCAACTTGGAAGTATGTCAATAAGGCTACTCCTGGTTTGTTCCCAGAACCTGCAATCAGGCCAGTCAAAGACAGAGTTTTGTTTTGTTTGTTTGTTTTTGGCATCCGTACATCATTGAGTGATAGTGGATATTGCAGCTTTCTACACTTTCTCTTGTGCCTGTACAGGCCAATGATATACTTGTAGGTCCTGCCATAGTGATCGCAGGTATACATGGTGTTAGGGACTATTGTACTGACAGGCTATTTCTTTCAGTCACATTTCTGTTCTAATTCAAGTGACCATTTCTCATTGTGATGTTGGACCCCATGATTGAGAAGGAAGTGCTGCTTTGTCACTTTGCCACTTAGTTTCCTGCTAAGACCTTCCAAAGGTTTACGTCTATTCCAGAAGCCTTCATATCCTGCTTGCAGATGTCTTTGAAGCACAGTTTTGGGTGCCCTGCGCTTTTCTCCCCATCTTCAATTTGTCCATACAGGATGCCCTTTGGGATTTGCTCATCTTCCATCCTCCAAAGATGGCCAAGCCAGCATAGATGCCACTGGTTGAATAGTGGGTAGTGATGGTTGGCAGGTTGGCTTTGGTGATGACCTCTGTGTGGGTGATTCTCTCTTGCCACTTGATGCCAAGCATGCATCATAAACAGCATAGGTGAAAGCTGTTCAGCTTCTTGATGTGCAGATGTTGACCATGTCTTACTGTTATACATAAGGACACTGAGGATGCAGTCTTTGTACACAAGGAGCTTAGTTTTGATTGTGAGTTATGTATTGTTCCATACTTATTTGGTGAGCTTACTGAAAATGTTTTATTGTTTTTCCAATGCTCACATTTAGCTCTTCATCCAGTGATAGGTTATTGCTTACTGTGGGTCCAAGGTAGCAGAACTTATACACTGCCTTGAGAGATGGGCTGATAGATGGTGACTGGCAATTACCCTGTTCTAGTACTACAGTCTTCCTGATGCTGATGGTCAGGACAAACATCCTGTAAACATGGGAAAAACAATTCATGAGTATTTGTAGTTGGCCTTCTTCATGGGCGGTGAATGCAGCATCAGCATGTTGCCGGCACAAGGTGCCCAAGGGAGGCAACAATTGGGTTTGTTGCCCGGTGTGCGTTGCGCCAATAAACACACTGGGGGGAGAAGTAGACAGTTTATTTGAGCTCAAGTAAAAGGCACAGGGAG
>NW_017728950.1:64011011-64016729 GCF_001723895.1 Crocodylus porosus | reverse complement strand
TATTACAGGAGGTTACAAAAAGTTCAAAGAAAGGGTTACAAAGGTTCGGGGGGGTGGGGGCCTGGCTCGCCTGGGCCTAGAGCAGAGGGGCTTCATCGACACTCGTGGTCTTCCATCCCTCTGAGTTACCTAGGGTTATGCCCAGTGACACCAACAAGCAAAAAAGGAGCTCTATTAGTATACTTATGGTTTTAAAGCATGCTTGTGGGCACAGATGGGTGAAGAGGGAAAAGGCATGCTCTGGCTCCTCAGTGCAAAGACTTGTCATGCCTTCAGTGTAAGTGACCACCAATCAGCCTGTCTAAATTCATTGTGCTGAAACACAACCCAGAATCTCTGACGTGTAATTCTGCATCTAGCATGCTTCCATTTGTCAGGCTTGCAAAAGGGTTCTGAAGGGCAGCCGTTATGCTTCTAACATTCCTGAATTTGGGAACTCTGTCACCATCAGATATGGGACTTCAAGGACCAACCTGTATCATTTCTGCCTTTTTGAACTGTGTTGAAAGGTTTTAGTGGGCTGTGTCACGGGGCAGGGTCCCAGGAGCGGCCGTGATCTCTCCTAGCGCCCCCTACCATGCCAAGTGGGTGTTCATGCACCCTCGTTCTCGCCCGCCACATCTTTGATGACAAAAGTATTAAGGGAGGCTGCCTTTTTGCCCCCTTGGACACAGTACCCCTGCTGTATCCCAGTTTGAGTCCCGTCGTAGCGGACCCCATTCATTAAAGCCTTAAGGGCTACGCGTGGCTCCTACCACCCCTAATACCATGCCCCAAGCCTCTCAGATGTACCGGACATTGTCTTGTCAAACTCTTTTGCTGTGCCCTCACGGCGCCCCCTTGCTATAGCCTGCGCCCCCATGGATGCCCTCTGGGCTTGTCTTAGTCGCCCCACTGGGGCCTTTCTCCATGCTCCCCATGGATGCTCTCTAGCCTTTCTCATGGCCATGCCCACACCGGGGCTCCCTCTTACAATCCCACCTGCACTGGGCTCCTGCCTTGCGCTCCCTGCCTGCACTGGGGCCTCTTCTCGCAATTGGGGCTCAGGTGGCCGTAGCTGTGCCTGGCCCCCAAATTCCCCTCCCTGGGGCTTCTGTTCCTCTGTGCGCCCTCCCTGGGGCTTCTCACAATTGGGGCTCAGGTGGCCATAGCCATGCCTGGCCCCCAATGCACTGTGCCCCTTCTCAGGCCTCGGGTCAGTGCACCCCCTCCTTGGGTCTACAACCCCCACCGAGGCTCAGGTGGCCGTAGGCCCCCAGACCCACCTTTTCGGGTCGCTGGCCCACACTGGGGCTCCTTGCCTGTGCGCTCACCCACACTGGGGCTTCCCCTGCATGACACTGCCCCACTGGGGCTGGGGTCTATACATCCCCAAAACACGGCACCTTCTCCAGCGCCAGGAACCCCCACGCTACTGGGGAGCTCCCATGAGGCCTCCTCCAACCCCTACAGCCTCACCCAGTCCTCCGGTGTAAGAACTACCAACAGAAAACTCAAGCCCCTGGGCTAGAACATAAACTCCAAGCCATCTGGCTAAAACACAATTTCTAAGCCCTGTGGCTAGCCATCGTTCTTGCTCCACCCAGTCCTCAACTGAAGCTGTTCAGGCCATCTAGCTTCTACAGGCTGTAATACTCTCCAGCACAGCTCCTTCATCCTTCAGTGTTAGTGGGGAACTACCTGCTTGGCCTCAGCCTAGGCTGTTTATATAGGCCAGGCCCTGCCCCCTTCCGGTCAGCTGACCAAACTACGGTTGCTCCAGCAACCGGCACCTGTACCTTTTCTTAGGAGCAGGCACTTCAGTGCCCTGCGACACACCTCCCCCTCCTTAAGTTCTTAACTCCCTAGGAGCAGGGCACGGGAGTGTCCTGTGACAGGCTGCATTGGCGATGTGTGGGGGGTGCATGTGCATCCCCTGAGATTGGGAGTGTACCCCCTGAAAAAAATGCTACCAATGCTGCTAACAGTGCCTGTGGCTGGTTGCCGCTTGCCTCCCCAACCTTGTTGGTGTTTGTAGGTGGTTGTTGACTGCACCTCTCCACACCCTGTCACTGACACCCCTGTGGCCATCTGCGGGAGCTCCCCGTTTGGCTCACCCCTGCCACTGGCACCACCACAGCTGCCTGCTTGCTGCCGCCATCTGCAGGTGGTCGCTGTGCCCTCCCAGCCTCCGGGGGCACGCATCATTCATAGTGGGCTGAGTATCTTTTCTTTCTCTTTTGCTGCTGTTAATGCAAGATAACAAAGAAGTTTTAATATTTAGCTGCTTTTATATGCTTACCATTAATTTACAGAGCTCAGCACTTGTCAGAGAGCTGGGCCCTTTGCCTCTGGAACCCTTCAGTTTGTGGCCAAGACAAATTGAAGGCTTCTTCTGGATTTTCACAAACTTAAGTATAAATACAGCCCATGTGTACATAGGCGCAGAACTGTTCAACTAAATGTGTCCAGCTGGCAAACATGTGAATCCTTGTTCTTTCTTTTAAACTGAAGAAATTAGGTGGCCAGTCTGCTTTTTCTGTGCGTCATTAGTGAGCGCACTTGCAAAGCATTGATTGCATTTCACTGGAAATCATGGTAGGCAGAAATTTTAAAATGCTTTACATCTTCTCTGTTTCTGGAGGTCACCTAATGTTTGTGAATCCATCTCTGAAAATTAGCAGCACATACACCCATAGGCTTAGAATTAACTTTAAATTCTGAAGGTCTTGTTACACTTTACACTGTGAGACAACCACAAGTTGATAGGTGTTAGTGCTAGCTCAAGCTTGGAGCAGTTGCACATTTATGCCAGCAGGGGGCTAGAGGACTGAAAAGTAAGAATCCTACCTCCCATTCTGGAATTTTATTCTGTCCCAATAAACTTGTGGCTGCCTGCACTGTCTCTACAGGGGAGAAGGCAGTGAAGGGTTAACTTGCAAGCATGACCACTGCTGATGTTGCTGCCCTCTGGTAGGGGAAGGTAGGGGATGGAGTGCAGTGAGCAGGGTTCTAGGGTGCTGGGGGAGGGTGGGAAGAAGGCAGTAGATCTGATCTGGGCCAGGAGTTGGGGCACAGGTGGGATGTTTACATAAGGCTGTAGCCTAGAGTAGCTACATCTTAGTGTAACATGAGCTGGGTAACACAGGTCAAAGGTAATCCTGTCCTGGAGTGGCTTCACCTTAAACCTCATAATGAATGCTTAAACTAGTTTCAGGTGTTACTATGTGAACAATCCAGGCAATAAGAGCTCCAAGAGCTGCCCAAAATTACTGTGTAACAAAGCCGGAAAGCCTTGGCCCAAGTCAGGCCAGTGGGGGTGGGGGGGGTAGCCAGGTGGAGTATAGGGTGTTTGAGTGTTTACATTAATATGTTGCCTAGGAGGGTTGCATGTTAGTAGAACCCGAGTTGAGTAATGTGGATCAGAGAGAAACCTAGACTGGAGTGGGGTAACTAAGTCACCTAACATGTGCTTAAAATTAATTTCAGGTGTTTAAGTTGGACAGTCTAGTGGTTAAGAGCCAGGAGCTGCCTTAACACTCGTGTAACGAGTTGTGGCAGTTGTTACTCTTCGGGACCATCTATTAGTGGTCCTGCAACACTGATCAAGGGCCAACCGCCCGCCTTCTCATCTGCCACGCCTTGTTGTTCTTTGATTGGGACATCTTAATCAAAACGGGAGGCTGCCTATTCCCTGTCTCGGTGCCTGAGGCACTATCTGCAGCTCCTTTCCTTCCCTTACACCGCAGCCTAAGCCTCGCAGATGTATCTGGTGTTGTTCTGGTCTGTCCTATTCTCTGTGCTGTGCAGACGCTCCCGGGCTTGTCCCTCAGCCTGCACCCTCACCAGCGCCCTCTAGCTCGTCTCATGCTGCACGTCCCGGGGCTTCTCAACAGTGACAGTTCCAGGGCTCCTCACTGCCCCACCTTCTGTCAGGGCTCCTCGCTGCCCCCTAGCTCCGGGGCTTCGCCCTGCCCCCTAGCTCCAGGGCTGGGGCCAACATACCCCAAACAATGCTGCACCTTCTCTGGCACCAGGGACACCCCCACGCTACTGTGGAGTCCCTATGAGGCCTCCTCCAACCCCTAATAGCCTCACTGGGTCCTCCGGTGAAACAGTAAACACAAAAACACAAAGCCCCTGGGCCATAACATAAAAAGCTAGACCTTCTGGCCAAAAATCTAAGAATCCACCCCTACCAGAGACAGCGAGTGCACCAAAACCCCAGCAGGAATCAGGGGATGTTCCCACTATCACAGTTCTCCACTTGTGCTGGCCGAGTTCCTCCTCCCTCGGCCGCCAGAGGGAAGCTGCCCTCCTGGCCTCCTGCCTGGGCTTAAAAAGGGCTAAGCTCCACCCCTTCCTGTCTCTGAGCTTCCTGGTTGCCCTAACAACCAGCACCTGCACAGTCCTGGTGATTGGCAGCGGAGCTTCCCCCTTCCCGCCACTAGGTGTCTCTCCCGAGCCGTTTCTGCTCTCAGTTGCAGGGCACCTGGGAGCTCTGCGACACGAGTGTTAAAATTGATATGCCTAAAATTAATGTGTAACATACACCCCTGTGTAACAACTGTGATTTACTAACCTGATTCTTTCTTTTTTTCACCTCAGCTAATAAAAAGTCCAGTGGCTAACAAAGGGTAGTAAAATAACATCTTAAAAGGGCAGGTATCAAGAGGGAAACATGGCAAGATTGGCAACCCATAGTCTCCATGATGGCAACAGAATGCCCTGGGCAGGGAAACTTATTGATTTCCACCAATTTATGCACCAGAGATTGATTTTCAGGACAGTAGTGGTACATGTATGGTGATAAGAGGAAGGCTTATGAGATCTCTTTTTGAAAATCAATTGGATAATTAAAAATATTTCTCTGGCAAATCAGTTTATGCCACTAATGCTGACTTTCCATCAGTATGATGATCTATTGCTAAATATACCATTTTCTGCTTAGAACACATAAAGCTGTATGCAATATGCTTCTTTTCCATACGCCATTGTCTTACAATAGCACTTCCCTTGCAAAATTTTGTAGAATGATGCACTCCTGTGGTGGAACGTTAATGGTATTTACTACTTTTGATAAAACACTGAAACTTCTCCTGGCTGGCTATAAAACACAGGCTACAATGAGAGAAAAAATATTTGGGAGAGTTTTGTGTGTGATTAAATTTCCTCACATACCCAGATGGAATATAAACACAAAACAGTGATTTACTGGAAACTTTACTTTTGCTAAGAAGAAGGTAATTGAAAATGATCCATACCTGTCAGTGGCTATATCTTTAAAGCTATATTACAATTCAATGTTAGTTTAGTTTTTAATTTTTCTTTTCATAATTTTTCTTTTTAAGTGTTTGGGGTGTTTTTGGTAACCCATCCACTTGTTCATCTGGCATGTAACTTGCAACTCAAAATCTGTACTTGTGTTTCCATAACAGAATTATAGAATTATGTAAACCATTAAAATATAGTGACTTCTTTAGAGGTGCACTGATACATTGGTCCAATATCAGATCAGCACCAATATAAAGAAAATAGGCTGTATCAGAAATTAGCCTAATGTAGCCAATAGTGTGGCTGATAAATGCCCTGTGATTATACGCAGCCACAGCACAGCACAAAGGCAGTGAGCAGCACAGCACAGCAGTGTGGAGAGCTGCATGCAGCTGATAAGTCTGTTGTGGTGGAAGGAGTGGTGTGGGGGGAAGGAAGGAGCATGGGGGGGAAGCTTAAGGGCCC
>NW_017728950.1:63992898-64010911 GCF_001723895.1 Crocodylus porosus | reverse complement strand
CTTTGGGAGGCGGGGGGAGGGTGTGCCCCCAGCTCTGCACAGGGTGGAGCAGGCTGCAGCTGCGGATTAGAGCTGCTGGTGTGCTGGGCTCTTCCCAGCCAGGGCTGGGCCAGGCTGCGTATAGGGCAGGTAGTGGCATTGGGAGGGCTATGGCAAATTTTGGGGTGGCTTCAACCCCCCCATAACTCCCTCCCACTGCCACTGCTGTCTGCCCCAAGTGCAACCTGGCCCAGCCCCCACCAGGAAGAGCCTGGCACAGCCCTGCCTTCAGTTCCAGCCTACAGCAGCAGCCCAGCCCAACCTGTGCAGATCTAAGGGGCATGTGCCCCACCCCATGTTCTCCCAGTGTGCGCACAGCAGTGGGAGCCGCCCCCTCCTTCCCACATTCCCCAGACAAGCCACTTGCAGCTTTGTCCCATGGCATGCCCCATTCTGGCTGGGCTGTTCCAGCCCCAGCCCCAGCCCGGCCCCAATCCCTCCCTCACTGCAGGGGCCTTGATCACCCTTCCCTATGCCCCTTACCCTCCCTCTCCCCTTCCACCACAACAGACTTAGCAGCTGGACACTGCTCTTCAAGCTGCCAGGCTGCATATCAGAAATCGCATTGGTATCGGCCAATATGCCTCCTTTAAAATCACCTATCAGTATTGGCCCCAAAAATCTCTATCGGTGCACCCCTAGATTTTTTTAAACCTTCTAATGCATGATGCTGGGATAGATTAGATTGTGTTTTGATAGCTAGCTCACGAGCTTTTAAAAGTCTGAAGGACAATTTATAAAACCATTTTTGGTAAATCAGAAGAGAAAAAGTTTGGCAATTCCGTGTATTGGAGAGTTATTTCTTTCTTTTAGGTTGCAGGAGGAATTAGCCCAGTGCGATGACCAATACAAATTTCTGCAGTTTAATTAGCAGTTTGCCAGGTTGAACTCTAACTGTAGATTGTTTGAGACATAAGTAAAAATATTCCCTAATTTCATATTAATATTCAGCTAACTGCTGTTCTAGTTTGGATGCATTATAAACTGAATTTGTTTCTTCATAAGTTATTGTATTTATGTAAATATACATTGTAGAACAGCATGGGCAGATCTAGAATTTTGAAAATGGGGGTGCACATGGCAAGGTGAATCATTCACACCAGTTAAAAATAAACTAGAAGCTTTATTAATACACTTGAAGCCTAGGGCTGTATTATTCAGTTTAAGATTGAAGCAAAGACAAATATAACTTCATTGGAATGAGTTTAAAACTTCAGGACTGTGAAATAGGAGTTTCATTACTAGGAACCATTGGTACAGCAGAAGAGCAGAATTGCAGAACTGAGGACAGCTTGATTAATAGAACATCAAGACAATGAAAAAGGAGAGAGTTGGTAACACCTGTGGAAAGGAGAGATGAAAAACGATCAGGTAGACTGTAATGAGCCATGTAGTCAAGCAACTCCCTCAGTACTGCCTGACCAGTAATGCTGCTGCCACTGCCAGGCAGTTGATTTTAATCTTTGGATGGAGCAAGAATCAAAGCGGGGTTCAATTGCACCAGTGCAATAGGGGTGTGTGCAACAGGCCCTATTCGATTTGGATTCAGCCCAAATCAGGGACAGTGATTCAATTAGTTGATTCAGATCACAGTACGCAATTTGATTCAGGGGGACCAGCAGGGAATGGGACACTGAGCACTACCAGGAGTAACTAGGAATAACGGCCACAAGTTGACTGAGAGTAGGTTCAGGCTAGTGATCAGTAAGCACTACTACACAGTCAGGGTGGCTAGGATCTGGAACCAACTTCCAAGGGAAGTGGTGCTCACTCCTACCCTGGGTGTCTTCAAAAGGAGGCTAGATAATCACCTAGCCGGGGTTGTTTGACCCCAGCATTCTTTTCTGCCCATGGTAGGGGGTTGGACTTGATGATATGCTCAGGTCCCTTGCAACCCTACCAACTATGAAACTATGAATTGCCAAATCTTTCCAAATCTCTCTGAATCAATTCAGAGGGTTCCAATTCAATTTGGAGAGATTAGAGGGTCTCTTGATTTGATTTGGATTCAGAGATTCAGCCACTGAATTGGGCCGAATCTCCATCGAATCGAAACGGGGACCGACGTTTCACACAGCCCTACAGTGCAGCCCTGGATTCATTCCTGCAGAACAAATATCATGTAGGATTGCTCTACAACAGTCAGAAGTGTGCCTTAAAATAATACAGATAATGTTTCAAGTTACTATTTATATGTCAGAGATTGATCTCTAGGATGAGTTTGGAACCTATTTTTGAAATGTGGATCATGGATAATAAAGCATATTGTAATAGATATTAATCTTCTGTATAAATAGGCTTTATAGAGCTTGCTTGGGTGCCCCATTTCAATTTCTTCCTGCTACTATTTTCTTCAGCGTGCTGATCTCCTAGCATAGCAAGATTATCTGCATTTTCCCTAATTGTTAGTGTTTTATTTTAATGTTGACCCCTACATTTTGCCTGAATCTGAGAGAGAGGAGTACTCTGTAGCCCATTTACAAAGGTCTGTGTAGGGGTGCTATATGGAACACTGCTCAAACTCTCAATTTATCCATAAAGAAGCAAATACTTAAAAAAAGAAAAAAAGAGAAAAAAGGACAAGGATTAAACTTAGTATATAATATTGCTCTCTAACATAAAAACAGGGAAAATAAAGAAAACCTTGTTCAGTGAAAGCTTTTTTCTTAATTGCCATCAATTGTTCCCAAGTGATGCATAATATCAGATCAAAATTCACTACTATAACTTCTTTTTCTAAAATTGCCTTTGAATTTTCAATACAAAAGCAAAGTTCTTTGGGCCAAGTCCTTGAAGATCTCTTCTCAACAGTGGTATTTTTTCTTGCACAGAAAACTGTGCTACTCAATTAGGAATCCATAAGTCTTTAAAAAATCATAAAAGAAGTGTTTCCTTCCCAGGAGGTCTAGTTTCAGAACACATGATGGCAGCCTCAAGCTCTTAGAACAAACAGGGCCTAGATGGAATCCAATCCACAAATGTAGTAAGATATAAGCATTTTAGAGCTAATAGTCTATGCATTACTAACACAATAAACAGACCGATTGTATCCAGATACAGTGACTGCCAAAGCTGAATGAAAAATAAGTGTGGCAGACTTACCAATACAGCCTGGCATGTCCAGGCTCACAGAATCTTCATTATGATTGGTGGAGCCCGTCCACTAATCAGGTAAGCTGGGAAGGGGCTTGCCCTGCCCCTGCTCGGGGGATGGGGGGAGAGTGGAGAACCCGGGACCTGGTTGTAGCTTGCTCTTTGCAGATCCAAGAACGCTCCGGGGAGGAGCCTCTGGAGTGAATAAAAGGAGCTGCATTGCCCAGCACGTGGGAGATGCATTGAAGGACAGAGAATAGAATAGACAAAGAAGAGCTGGTGTGAGCTGGCTAGCAGGCAGAACCAGTGCCCTCGAGAGCCTGAAGATGCCTCTTTCCAAGAGGGAGCGGCTAAGTCCCCAGCTCCACTGTGGGGAACAGAGCACAGACCCTGGGAGCTGTTAAAGGTGGCTCAGGTCTTCAATCCTTGGTGTGAGGCAAGGGATCCAGTGCACTCAGCAGTGCACGGATCCCAGACCCTGGGAGCTGCACAAGGCGGCCCAGGTCTGCAACTGCCGGCAAGCAGCTGGGACCTTGGTGCACGCAGCAGCGCATGAAGCTTGAGACCTTGGGAGTAGCTTGAGGTGGCTCGGGTCTGAGATCCCCCAGCATGTGGCCAGAACCTCGGTGCTTGCAGCGGTGCATGAAGCTGGAGACCCAGGGGGCAGTTTGAGTTGGCTCAGGTCTGTGATCCCTGGCAAGCAGCCAGGGAACTCAGTGCAGGCAGCACTGCACAGAGCTAGTCCCTGGGAACCACTTGAGGTGGCTCAGGTTTGCAGCCACTTGCATGAGAGCAGCGGCTCAGTGCAGGCAATGCTGCATGGAGGGTTCGGGAACAAACTGAGCCCTGGCACCACATGAGGCAGCCCAAACCTCCAACCCCTGGCAGAAGGCAGAGCACAGGGCCATTTGTGGGCAGCAGCCCAAGGGGAGCCAGTAGCTTGGGAAGCCTTGTCTGTGAGGAGCACCTTGGCCAAAGGGACAAGGAACCCCATCTAGGCCTTGGAGTCATGAGTTGTTCAGGAAGGGATTCCCACAGGGGAGAAGAGCTGCCATGGCTGTGAGGCAGTTTATCCTTGGGAAAGCTTGACAACTGTTTGTTGAGGTGCCTTATATTTTGTGGGAGGGTGCCTCCTAGTCTGTAACACTGCCTTGTATTTTGTGGACATTTTAACTTTGTATATTAGTTGTTTAATAGAGTGTTAAGTATAAACTTCTTAAGAGACACTCTTGGGACCCCTTTCCTGATGTTTATATATACTTACCTATACTTAGCTGTGTATATTTGTGTTTTGACTGTTGTTTAATTGTATGTATACCTACTCACCTGTGCTTAACTGTTGGTTGTCTGTTTTAGACCTGTCTATCAACACATTGCTTGGGGTTACCTGGAAGGGTGTAATCTTTCAGTCTTTATTTGTAGGACATAGTATTATATGATAAGTGTATGTTTTTAATTAATAAATATTGCTATTAATACATTATTGCTATTAATATTGCTATAAACATGTAGCTGTAATATTAATATTAACATAATATTAATATAAGCATCATTGCTACTAATATTAATGTGATATTGTTATTAATATTGATATTAATAAACACACCTGTATTTATTAATAGTGCATATATTTATTGATAGCAATTTCTCTTAATTTTTGTATATATCAATAAACCTGTATATAGTTAAGTAGCTCTTGTCCTGGCTTGGCTTTATAGGGAGTAGAGGGATCTGGCCTGCATATGCAGCTCCCTTGCACAGCACTCCTGTTTGCCACTGATCCCTTCTATCTGGAGAGGGGAGAACAATACTTGGGTGCATGCAAATTACATAAGAAAAATTATCTCTGATTTCTGGCAACAAATAAAAACTCAGTATATATCCCTTTATATTGGAGGCTATAACATTTTTGTTCTAGGTTTATGCAACACCTACCAAAATGGGATTGTGGTCAGGGACCGGGGCTTCTTGGAGCTGTTATAATACAAATGATGTATAAATGTTACACAAAATATATTATGGTAGAAAAATTCTGGTCATACTATTCTTCATAGAAAACTCTTTTGATCCCATAGCCAAGATTTTGTTTGCCTCAGGGGAGGTAGATAAACTCATAAAAGCTAAGTCATCAGATTCAAGAGCCAAAACCAATACCGTATGACTAATCTCACTGCTTGAGTGATCAAAAATATCTAAGATGGAAAACAATTTGTTTAGAATCTGTGAGTTGAAACATGTTTATCTGATGTGTATTGACCATATTTGGTAATAAAGAAATAATGGGGATTGTAATCTATCTACAGAAGAACATCTATGAGAAGGAAAGCAACTCAAATCAATGAATAGTTTTGTCATTCTTTTAGGTTTAAAAACACATTTCAGTTCAACAGTCATTCTGTTTATAGCTACACCTGGAGCAGATTTACATCTTTCTCAGCAAACTAACTTTCTGTAGATTGAAATATTATTTTTTTGGAAGAAATGTAATAATATTTCTTATGGGAATTTGTAGCAGCTCTTCTGTTACAATACTATCTATTGACAATAAAATTATCCTAAGTAAAATATTTCAATACTTATACATAGCTTCTGTTGTTTTTATATTTGATACTTCAGATTTTAATTCTAAAAATATGCTATTATTTTAATATTGCTAATATTTTACCTATCTGAAGTCTCTTTGTATACAATGTACTCCTGATCCCAAGAGATGTTGAATGTTCTGTAATAATTTTCAGCTCCCATTAAAGTTCTTGGCAGTCATAGGTATGTTGTACCTTTCAGGACTGCGGTCTGTTGTATATGTGTAGCATTTGAGAGAGATTTTTCAAACACAAGAGAGAAATGATAGCAGGGAACTGAACTCCCTAACCTAGGGTGCTCCTTGTAGTCCTGTGTTCGTATAGATAGGGTGACCATATATCCTGGTTAGCCCTGGGCAGTCCCACATTTGGATGCCAGTCCTGGCTGGCAGATGAAAATTAAAATGAGCATCCCAGGCTTGGGGCAGGGAGGTGAAGTAGTATGAGTTGTAAAATAACAGCAAAATTGCCCTAAAATAGATTTGCTTGATTAATGGAATAACTATTAAAAAAAGGAGATGATTGTTAACACCTGTGAAGTAAAGAACAATAGATCATTAATGGGCCAGTACCTCATTTAGCTGCCTGAATACCAGAGCTGCAAACACGCCACCTCACCCTGCCCTGCCCTACCCTTCCCTACCCTGCTCCCATCTCCGTCCTCAGCAGTGCTGCTGACTTGAGAGGTGGGGGAGGGGGAGGCAGTGTCCTGGATTTCACATTGTCCCATATGGAACATAGATATTTAACATGGTAATGCTTCATCTAGTTTAATTTTAGTCTGTACCACAAACACTCTGTTTGAACTAACTCTGAAAAATTGCACCTGGTTAAAGGAAATAATTGAATTCACATGTTCTTTAACTATTTTCCAAGACCCAAGAACATACCATTTTGGCTAAGTACGGACCGTCAAAAAGCCCAAGGGGGAATCAGTTCAATCTATGCGGGTTTCTCCAAGCTGTGTAGATTGGATCAGGAGAGAATAGAAACACATTTTTCGTTTGTGGGGGGCTGGGCGGGGGGAGTGGGGGAGGAAACATATGCTTGTACTGGCCAAGGTCAGAAGCTGAGGGAGCACTCCTGCACATCTCGCAGCATGCCAGGCATTGTTGAGGGCAACAAAGCCAAGGCCATCTTTGAATGGCTGTGGGTCACATGCCCCCAACCCCCTGCTGTCACCACAAACCCTTCCTGCACCAGAGCAGATCCTGGCATGGCTGGTGTTTGGGCCACCAATGATGGGGGAATGCTGGAGCAGGTTTTGGGGAGGGAACTGAGACTTCAACTCTGTCAGACGACAGCCCTTCTGCTCAACCTCAACTCACAGCTGAAACAGGCAGAAGGGGACTTGGGGAGCAAATGTGGACACTTCCCTAAGGGTCCATGCAGTCCAGAGCTGGTGGGGCAAACTCAAGGGGAGCCAAGATGAAAGCTTACCTCAGGGTCCGCATAGCCCTGGCTCAGCCAGAAAGCAGCCTGAAGCTGGTAGGGGGAGCCAACAGGGATCCTGAGGGAAGCTGCTGTGTTGGCTCTCCCCATGCCTCGCTGAGATCCAGGCTGCATGCTGGCTGAGCTGGGGCTTCACAAATCCAGAGGGAAGGCTCCTTGGTGGTTCCCCACCATGCCCCAGCAGCTTCTGGCTGCATGCTGGCCAGTACAGGGCTGTGTGGACCCTGAAGGAAGCTTCTATGTTGGCTTCCCATGCCCCCCACTCTGAACTCCCTTCCTGCCTTACTCCAGGCTGCATGCTGGACAGAGAAGCTATGTAGGTGGCTCTGTGACAGCCTGGGGGTAGGTCCAGCTAGGTGCTGGGCTGGAGCAGCAGAGTGTGGGGGATGCTGGGGGACTGTGAGGTATTCTGGGTTGGAATGGGATCTGGGACAGAAGTTCAATAGACCGGTTTAACCTAAATCAGTTAAGTCTGATAATACATCCATCCAGGTCTCTCTCAAACTGGGCTTGCCCATTTAGGTTTATGTGCACTGAACATTTGCTCTGTTTCACGTTTAAAGCTGTTTCTGATCACTTATAACAGTTTATGTGTAATGCCTGTCCCTAGCTTTTAAGTTTAGGAGATGTCTTTAAAAAGATCCATAAACTGTTGGTGTTCCAGGGGGATGAAGGAAAAGTGGTGGGAGACCCCTCCCATGGTGGGGGTTGAGGTGGAAACAACCTGCCATTACAACAAAAAGAAAAGCCCTGAAGACAAGGCAAAATTACAATTAAAGGAAATGCAGCCTCAGATGGTGAGGGAGCCAGACTGGGCAGGAAGGTGGCAAGCGATGACAGAGTCCACAGGTGCTGGATGCATGAGTGGGAAGGGCTTAGCCCGCTCCCTAGAGTCTCAGTTAATTATTTCTTTTCTCAATTTGCCCTAAAGCTCTAGGGCAGGTAAAAAGGGTTGCAAGCAATGCTCAAAGGGCATAGTGAGCAAGGACCACTTCGGGGACCTCGGCACAGAGAAAGGGACGCAGCACATCACCAAGGACAGCTCACCATCTTGAAGACACCTGAGTGAAGTAAGAGAACCAGGACCAGAACAGATAAGGAGGGTATGGGAGGCAATACCTGAGGGTGATCAGACTAACCACCAATTAGCTGTTCCAAGAGGCTGGTGCATGGCTGAAGTGTAGGGGAGGTGGAGCCCCAAAAACACCTGCTGGGAGTAATGCCTGACCTGCGGACAGCTACGGGGGAAGCCCCATGACTAAACGCAAGATCCAAGTTGTGGCAGGCAAGTGCCAGGGATTTCCTTGGGGAGAACATGACCCAACATCACAGCTGCAGGAGAAGACACCATGGCAGACCCCAGGCACATGCTTCAAGGTGGCCAGGGAACATCTACATGAGGCCAGGTAGGTACAGTTGGGAAGAGGGTATTTCTGCAGCCCTTCAAAATCTTTTGAGGTGATCCCTCTGAAATCTTTCCCTACAGTAAAGGTGTCAAATTTCATTGGTGGTGACAGAAAAAGCATGTTTTATCCAGGGATTTTGGAGTATACTTGCCTTCCCCCTCAGTCTCCCTCTCCCCCCGTAAGATTACTTTTGTTGTTATACTGTGAAATACTCTGCTAAACCAGTTTCTAGAACACTCATTCTGATGCATCTAAATATTGTTCAAAACATATTTGCTCCACATCTGTTTGTACTTTAGCTGGGACAATTGAAAGAAACTAACATTAAACCTCATCCGTTTTTAAAATGTGCTTTTTTACTTAACTAGTATTGCACTGAAGATATTTTTTTTCCTTCATCTATCCCTATGCATTTTGGAGGCAGAGGGTGATATGAGTAGAAAATGTGTTTCTAGCTCAGCTCCATTGCTAGGAGAAGTCTGTGGAGTATTTTATTAGTAGAATAGAAATGAGTTTTTTGGTTCTAACGCTTGCTAAAATCCCATGTTAATGTAATGACTGTCTCCATTATTTCCATGAAAGTTTGAAACAAATATATGTGAACCAATGGATACTAGCTTTTTTTTGCCAGCATCACCCAAGGGAAAATCTCAGAGCTCGGAGAGTTGATTGTATAATCCGCATCCTTCAAAATTTAATCGGTTTCGCCCAACAGCATGGTATGTCAGAAATGCAATACCTTGTCTCAGAATTAAAGACAAATTTATTTGGAAAGAAGGCCTAAAAATATGACAGTTTTTGCAGCTCATTACTCCTCTGCAGTATGAATATGAGAATGGATTTTGGTTGATGAAATTATTTATTGATTTTGAAAATAATAAGCTGAGCAGACTGTTGCAGGATTTACATTTTACCTGGCAGTAACAGAGAACATTTTCCATTCAAAGATAATGTTGCACAGGAGGAAAAATGTCAAATGACTGTGTTCTTAGCTAAAGGCCTCTTATAGTTGAGATTATCAGATTTGATGCATTAAGCCTAATTGATTTAAGAAAGCATCTGCAATACAGGCAACTGAGGTACAATCTTACCCATAGGGGAATTTAAACATTAAGCCAGTATGCCTAACTTCTAAGAATGAAGACAGGGGAGACAGTACCTGACATTAATCACCAGTTTGAAGAACTTGCCTCAGAGCAATATTCAATTGTTTCTCATCTCCTATCCCTTACTTTATTTAAGAGAGCACTAAAATTTAGCTAAAGCGTGGAGAAAAAACACTGATTTTTGGTTTTGAGAATAATTCATCAAACTTGGATTAAGAAGATATTCTTTGATTTATTTTAGTATTCTAGTAAAAAAAAAAGTAAAATAAATCTCACAGAACTCATTTTCAACAAAGTTATAAGTAAGAGAAATGGAAAAAAAGAAAGCAAGAAATGGATTTTTTGTTGTTTATTAGAAACTTCAATGTATAGAAACTTCTTTGTATTTTTATGTCATATGTAGAAGTATTGCATACCTGTAGTTAAATGCATATAATCTTGTTTTTTGGACAGGTTGAAGTGATATGATTTCTTTTTCATTGGAAACTTTTTATATCTTCAAGATAAAGATTTGGAAGATGCAGATTCTCAGATGCAGTTATTTTGAGTAAAGGAATAAGTGGAATATGAGAAGGTAAATAGGGTGGGAACTAGATGCTATAAGGAACAATTTCTTAAAGACTTGTTCTATGCCAGTACATTGAAATATGAATGAGTTAAAAGAAAGAATTTAGATTTTCAGTTCTCTGGCTCCAGAGGCCTTTCTTCCACTAGTTGTTGGAGCTAATTGTATACCTGAGGATGGAGTGGCTTCATTTTGTTTAGGGGTAGAGGAAGGATTTCTCAGTGGAACACTTTCAATCAAATGTACAGTATTTTCATCAAAGTTGTAAAGTTCTGTGCAGAGAGGAAGATGTATTTTTTAAAACTCTAATGGGAGGGTCTGTAAGATCCAGGTGGATTCCCTGCTCAGTATCAAAAACCTGAATATCTGGTTCCAAACGTGACTATTTCAATGACATTCCGTTTCATAAAATGCTCCGAAGGTTTTGGCTTTTTTTTCCAGTACAGTGAAATTAAATTTTAAAATATTACATCTATGAAATGGAAGTGATGTCCTCTGGTCAGCTCTAGTAGCAATGTTCAGGATTTTAATGGAGCCTGAAAGGAAGATGGTGATGCTGCACAAAACTCTAAAAACTGCAGCAGGATTGTGTTTTGTTTGGGGGTTTTTTAATGAATATTACCTTTCTTATTATTGCTTATCGTTTGACCAGTAGTCATATTACTGTACTTAGACTCAAGGCATCTCTAGGAAAATCCCAGCTGTTAGATTTCACTCATTTTTTGACTACAGAAAAATAATAGAGCAATTCTTTTCTTGCAAAAAACTCAGAAAGATAACAACAGGCCAGAATGATGCTAGGAATTCCTATTTGAAATCTCTAGAGTTATCTTGTGAATCTTGTGTAGGTGCTTGCACACCCAGCAGAGGTAATATTGAGTGACATCCTGTTGCACCTTTTGAAAGGATCTCATGGCACCCTGGTTAAGAATCACTGGCATTAAGTGAACAATGTTTCATAGTCATTAGGGGCTGGAAGAGACCTTGCAGATAATCGGGTACAGCCCCCCTGCACTTGGGTAGGAAAGACTGCTGGGATTAGATGACCCCACCAAGATGGGCATTCAGGTTCTTTTTGTAGATAGCCAGGGTGGATGAATGTACCACCTTTGGTGGGAACCTGTTCCAAACCTTTGCCACTTGACTTGTAAAGAAGGTTTTCCTTATGTCTAGCCTGAAGCGATGTTCAATGAGTTTGTGCCCATCATTTTTTGTAAAAGGAAGCGCCACATCTTCTCCTGCCATAACTCAGATTGAATCAAGGTTGCTGCAGCGACAACACAGAGTACTAACCACTATCTAAAATCATGGCAAGCGATGCAGGAGCTAGTTCTGCTCCATAAATATATTTGCCTGAGTATCTCTAAATGCTTGTCCATTAATTGCTTGTTTCCCACAACTTTTCTGTGGGGTAGATCAAGACTTTAACAGCCTATTTTGTCTGCAGTGGCTGAAATGGCTTCCATGGGGTCCTGCAGAGAGCCAGCAACAGGAGTTTGGAGTTCTTCAATCTCGCTGAAGTTATGTCTACATTGCATTGACAATTATGACTGCAGTCTAGTGTATAGACACTGAGTTGGCATGAAACTATCTAGCATGAGTACCAGTAGCAGTCTGGCCATAGCAGAAATGAGTTTATAACAGTACAAATGTTTTGTCAACTTCTTGCAAAGGTTTTGCATTCCATATGAAGCACTGCTACAGTTGCAATTAGTAGTTAGTACCCAAACTAGCTAGTAGGGCTGTGCGAAGCTTTGGTCCCTGATTTGATCTTTGGTCCCTGATTTGATTCAGCAGTGATTCGACCTGATTCGGCGGCCAAACCTCTAAATCCAAATCAAATGAGAGAACCCTTTAATCTCTCTGAATTGAATCGGAGAGGTTTAGAAAGATTTGAGGATTTGAACTTAGACACAGCTTTAAATGTTTTTTCTGCATACCTCTAGGTAGCAGGTGACTGTGAATGCTGCCATGATGGGGCGCATGGAGTGCCCTACAGAAGTGCAGAGCGGGGCTCCCCAGCATGCTTGGCAGCAGACCCAGAAGTGGACCAGAAGCACTTCTGGTCCACTTCCAGGTCTGCTGGGGAGTGCACAGAGGGGTCCCCCTGCGTCTTCCTGGCTTAGTGATTGGTGCCTCCCCCAGTGCACTCCCCAGTGGACCTGGAAGTGGACTGGAAGTACTTCCAATCCACTTCTGGGTTTGCTGCCAAGCATGTGAAGGGCCCTTTTCCCCCTCCGCCCACACACTCCCGTGGGATGCTCCATCCAATCCAGCATCACAGCATTCATAGCTTTCCTCCTAGTACAAATGTCTGTGGCCAAGGATGGCTTACAGGTTTGAGAGAGAGAACCAGCAAACCACATGTTAACACAGTGGTGGTGATGACCTAAAATGAGAATGAGAGGTCTGTTCTTGAAAGCTAAGTGACTATAAATGGCCAAAGGGGATGTAGTGGTCATTCAGAACAAAGGCAATTGGTAGGTCAAGGAGAATGAGGCTGGAGAATACATCCTGAAATACGGCTGAAGATCATGGGGGAGAGCACTTTCCATGAAATGGAGAGAGTACACAATTTGGAGATAATCCCAAAGTGAGTTTGAAAATAATACATCAATATAGCAGTTGCAGACAGCTTGATAAGTGACTGAGTAGAAGGACAGGAAGATATATAGTGGTAGCTGATGTTTAATTTATATAACTAAATGCATCCATTGCAATTTTAGGTGTTAATGAAAGACTATTCTGCTTTTGGAAAGCAAGGACCAAAAGCAGATCTATTGATAGGAAAGACAGTTAACCCACCAGTAGGCCTGTGTGAGTCAGCAGCGATCTGATCCAGCTTTGGATCTAGCCACTTCGGATAGCAGTGATCCAATCCGGAGCTCCAGACTGGGTTTCTGCCTTGATCTGGCCGAAGTGGCTCAGAAGCTTTGGAGCCGCCTCCGAGATCCGTCCATAGGGTATAATGGGGGAATCAATGAAATATCTATAACTTTGTTGTTTTTTGTCTGATTTGGATGAAACCTGCAGGGATGGTAGCCTCCACTGAGAGCATGATATCTGCCAAGTTTCAAGAAGATTGGTGTAGGGGTTTGGGGGAACTGTACCCCAAATTCTTGAAAGCAAAACTCCTGTCATGTCTATGTGTTACACCACGGGGAGGGGCGCAAAATTGCAGGGGTGGTAGCTCTTACTGAGGCCACAAAGCCTGCTAAGTGTCAAGGAGATCAGTACAGGGGTTTGGGGGGAACTATACCTCAAGCTGCGGACAAGCAAAACTCGTGACATGAGTGACACTCATGCCATGGGCATCTGTTAAATTTCCATTCCAAAGATGTGGTGCTGTGGCCCAAACAAAATATTTTAGGGTTTTCATTTCCTTGCCATTTTTAGTAGTAAAAAGACCTGATCTAATTAGGTACTGAGAAACATTGAGGAGAGCTCAGTACCAACTTGAGTAAGAGATAAGGGCTGGTATTTGTCTTGGAAGGTATTGTTCTACATTTTTCAGACCCCACTCCATAGTGTAAATGCTTTAATAGTAGGTTGTATGAACATAATCATCCTTGTGAGCTTAGCCTTTCACAGTTGTTCTTGTTGAACTTTAAACCAAACTTTTCTTAAGTTTCAAACTATTTATTTTCTTCAAAGTGCTCCTCTACACAGGGAAGCCAAAGCAAACAGAAAAAACTGCCTTCCCCGAGGCTGCAAATCTCTCCAGACTTGCCAAGTTCCTTCTGCCTCCTCTTTTGCAGCTAGGGCCTTCCTTAGTACTCCCAGCTACAAGTCTACCCAGCGGCTGTATTCCTTTCATCTAGATGCATCTTCTGGCTTCTTAAAAGGCTCTACATGCTGTCACAATCCTCTACAGTCTGTACAAAACATAACTGCTAAAGTAATCTTACTTGTCATTCTTAATAGATTAGCTTCTTTAAATTCGTTTGTTGATATACTAACTCTTTTTCCTTCAACAAGTCAAGTTTAAGCTTCCTATTTTTATTTAATTTCCTGAATAAATTCCCTTTACTCTGTGAATCTAACCTAACTTCTTTTTTATTCTTCTGATCTCCCAGTACCACCAGTGATGTTTTGGTGTACTGTGGCCTTCTTCCTCCAGTCATGTCTCTTTACAATGCCACTCATTTTGTTTAAGGCTCCGAGTTACCATGCAGCAGCATTCAAATTCCACTGGTGGGCCCTTCTCCATGATGATATTATATATGACAAATGAAGGACTCTTCTTAAAAGCAGACTGTATAATAACTTTGTCCCGGGGCCTGACGTAACAGGAGACACTTACCTGCAGCCCAGGACAGGAGAGACGCCGAGCCGGGGGGAGAATCTGCGCAGCTCGTTAGCCTCATCTTCGTACAGCTATGGCCAGCAGCTGATGGCAGCGCCAGAGGCCGACCGGGGGATTTAAAAATGGCGGCTGCTGCTCCGAAGGTGGCAGAGAGCCTGGGAAGAAAGCGACGGTTAGGGCCAGCGACGGCGAGGGAGCTCTGGGACAGACAACCTCGAGCTGGCATGCCAAAGAAGCAGCGATCTCTAAGAGAAGCCCGATGACTGGGACGTTGGCAGATAATCACAGGAACGGTGGATCAGGTGAGCGGCTAGAGATTGGGATGACCCGGGAGGATCCTGAGGACCCTGAAGGAAGTGCTGGGACAGTGGGTGCGAGCCACACCGAAGGGGGCGAAGGATCGTGGTTCACCTGGCTGGAGGGGGATCGGGGAGGGATCGCCACCAAAACCAGTGGACGCCTGTTAAAGAGAGAGGAGCAGGGCATCCAGAGAGCAGCTAAGGGGAATTCCTTCCCTGCCCCATTCAGGCTAAGAGAGATCTGGTGGAGGGCCAGTGTGATAGTGAGAATATCAGTGACTTATAGTGTAGAGAGTCTCACTGGGTGAAGGGATTGCGGCACAAGGTATTCAGATGGGGTGACTGAGGCACAGGTGTAGGTTAAGGTGAAGGGGCTTACACTGAGGCAGGGAAATCCGCAGAAGGTGGGATTGAGAACGAAGAACGTGTTGGAGGCCTGCAGAAGCAGCACAGAGCAGGCACGGGAAAGCAGAGCCCACAGGTGGCGTGAGGCCGGGGTATAGGGGTGGAGGAGCCCCGTGTGCAACCGGTGGGCCAAGCCCGGGCCACCGAGGGACCTGTGAACTAGCCCCACCCATTAGGGAAACAGCAAGTCGTGGCAGGAGAGAGCGGGGCTGGCAACGGGGAAGAATGAACACCCACGGTGACAACCAGGTCCGGACGGGGATTAGCCAACAACCAGGAGGGCAGTGCTCCCAGGAACGACATAAGAAGGCCCGTCGGTGACAAACTTTATTTGTATGTTTCCCCTTTACGGTACTCTGTTTGCTTCCATGCAATCTTAGGGGAAGGAAACTTGCATGCTTTAGTATATGTACAATATATATGGGAAATGTGAATTTTGCAGAACAGAGAGAGATGCTTTATATGTGCTAGACACACTGTCTGCACACAGGAAAACAACATGAGAATCTTATAATTTGTTTAGGTTTGATGATCTATTTAGCACAATGTTTTGTGAGGAACAAAACACACAAGGTGGTATTTAAAAATAAAAATGTCCTTAGAATAGTGGTAATATAAATATAATGTGTCTAGACTTATGCTTTACTGTATGTAGCCTTGTAAACTGTGGACCAAATTCTTATCTCTTACATCATTTTAAAGTCTAGAGTATTTCAACTAAATTTGCTAAAGTTACTCTGAATGTAGATCTCTGTAACTGTGAAACTGTTTGGCTTTGTAACTCAAAAACTTGAAAAAGCTTTAAGATACTCTTAAAATATTCTGTGGTGGTTCCTCCTCTTCCTGAATTCTGATATTTACATTTTCCAGTTTGGTAGCTGTTGTTATCTTCTTTTTTTTCTTTCGTTTTGGAGGGTTGGGGTGAGCAGCTGGGCAAGTACCACTGCTGTTGTGCGGGAGCAAGGTGAGTGGATGTATGCCATATCTGAGATCCCTATAGTCCTTGCTCCTGCAGAGCAGCAGCGGTACCTGCCCAGCCTCTTGCCTGGTGCACCATGCCATTCCACCTCTCTGCTGGATTCCACCTTGAGAATTTTGACTAACTGGCTGGGACTGGCGTATGGAATCTGGGACTGTTCTGGCCAGACCAGGACATATGGTCGCCTACACTGTGGTGATTTTGAGTGCTCTGGTTGTGGGGTTGCAAATTTGGAGGGCTTCAAATTTATGTCTGTCTATTGCCTCAGTGCCCCCACCCTCTTTTGGTTTGTATGGGACCATTATTTCTCCCCTCTTCATCACATAATGCCTCTTTTATGACTATAACAATTGTTACATGAAAAGATTACAGCAAAAATATATATAATACACTTCAGCTACAATCTAGTGCTACTTAGAAGCTTTACACAAGGCGGAGATATTACTAATAACCAATTATGCAGAAGATCAGTGTTTGTGTGGTGATCAACTAACTAATCATCTCTTTATAATTTTAAAAACCATGAAGTGTCTGTAACATCATCTAGGATGCCTTGGAAAGTGGGATGTAGACAGGAGGAATATTCTCTTGGATATAAAATGGGCTGAGGGGCCTCTCTCTAGTTCTCTTGCATGACTTTGGCCAAATCATATAAACCTCATTGTCACAGTTTCCCTGAGGGTGGGTGTGGGGCTGGGGAAGGGGGGAGAGGAACTTCACAAGGATGTGGAGGAAGAATAATTTGTTAATGTCTATTTAACATTTAAGGATATACAAATATCTTAAAGTGTAACAAAAGTGTAGAGGACTAGTAGTGTTATATTTACTAATTCAATTTCTTAAGCAGGAAAAACAGAGAACTCACTGGAAAAATATTGCATAAATATTTTACTGCAATATTTTTTCCTCTTGTCTGTCTGTGATTTATATATAGTATTATTTGTTTTGTTTTAAAAGTAGAAAATCTTTGTGTGTGTTCCCAATCCAATGATTTATTTGTCCAGCAGCTGAACTCTCACACTTTAATAAAACCTGTGCTTTTAAAAGTAAAAGAGATCTCTTATTTATGGCAGGGCTGAAAAGCAGTGGCCTACAGGGCCCTGCAGCTCTCTTCCACTGCCTTGTGGTAGAGGGCTATAGGGGAGACCACACACTGCCTATGCCACCTGCACAGCACAGAATGCTAGCCTAGCACAGTGTATGGCTCAGGGCCATAGGGAAGATGCACAGCCCTGGTTTAGTTGGGGTTTGTACCTATGATGGTTAGGGAAATAAGCAAGAAATGAGGATTCTTTTTGTAATATCTTTTGTTGCTCTACCTACATAAGTGGGAACAACATTAGGCAAGGTTGTAGGCCCAAACAGCCCTGTGATATGAAAATGAGGTGAAAACCTTTCCTAGAAATTTATCCTGTGGCCTTATTGATTAAAAATGCTATAGAAATTTTCACCTGAAAGAGTGTGCGAGTATTTAAATGTTTCATTACAATTACTGTATGTTGTTTTTTCTCTCTTTTTTTCGTAATCAATTGACCAAAGAGACTATTTTTAATTGAGCAAATTATTGAATGTGATAGATGCTTTAGATCCTTGATTCATGATGATCTGGAGGAAGAGACTAAATGTATGAATCTGGATATGCATACAATGCATACTAGGTATCTGTCTTAATGTGCTTTAGGAAGTCCACACTACATGGAAGGCTCTGCACCCCCTCCACCTATCCCAGCTGCCCCTCTTGCTTCAGTTCCACCCCTTTAAGAAAAAAACTCTGAACCCCC
>NW_017728950.1:63959827-63992743 GCF_001723895.1 Crocodylus porosus | reverse complement strand
ACAGTGGGGAGGGTCAGGGGGCTCGTGTCAGAGTCCCTCATGCAGCATGGGGCAGTGGGGAGCTGCGGGGAATGCCTCCACCGCCTGGCAGCACCCGGTGAGTCGCGGCTTCTTTTTTTTTTCAAAGACCTGGGAGCTGAGGCAGGCAGGGCAGCCATTGCCAGGGCTGGGCCTGCATGATTTGGAGATCTGGAGCTTCAACAGCAGCCAAATCTCCAAATCAGATTCAATTGAATCGATTTGGGACAGTGATTCAAATCACCGAATTGAATCATTGTCCCCTGAATTGGCTGAATTGGAATTCGAAAAGAATAGTATCTGCTTCACACAGGCCTACTGGGTACCATGGAGAGGAGTATCTGCCTACTGATAAATCATAGTGCTACCCTGAGGCAAGTTTTTTCCAGGAGCATTCAGTAGGAAATCCAATGTGTATTTTGGATCTATTTTTATATGTGAAGATTTTAATGTTCTTTTAAATGATCCTTTTACAGAAATGTTTGGGGTGAGGTTGATCAGTGTTGAAAGATATCTGTTTACCTAGTTTTCATCCTGCTCCTTGACACATTTTCCAATTAATCAGATGCGTACTGCAGTTTTATGAGAAGTTGTTGAAGTGTAGTGGGCTACTAACTGATTATATATTTATCATGAAAGCATTCTTGCAATAAAGGCTAGGCAGGAGCTCCCTCAGTTATTAGCAGTATTTTAAAAATTGCTCTCTGTTAATACTCTACCTAAAATAAGGAAACCCCCCATCCTAATTGAGTTGTTCTGGAGCCACTGTAATATTAATGATATTATATATCACTCAAAGATTTATAATCCTGAGTTTGGATTAATCCTTTGAGAGTGGGGTGAAGTTTCAGTATTGTTGCTAGTAGAATTTCACCAAGCATGGTGTAAACAAGCGTCTTTCCTCAGTTATGTCCTAAAACAAAATGCACATGGATTGTACAGGCTGAATTTTGTCCCCTTTCTGGGGTTTGGAGGTGTGTTGTGTTAGCATTAATGAAGTACAGCTCTAATTTTCCTTTTTAGAGGATTAATAGCAGCTAAACCTAAAATTATGATTGTTGCTTATGATAAATTTTCTGAGCCAGACACTCTCAGACATACTGTATACAGGAGACCCTCGCTATTCACGGGGGATATGTTCTAGAGATCCCAGTGAATGGCAGCATTTCTGAATACATACTGTACTGTGTCATGAACGGCATGTGCCCCCGGTGACTGGGGGGGGAGGGAAGACGTGGCAGCAGCAGGAGCACAGCAGCAGTGGTGGGATCCTGGTGGTGGCAAGCACGGAGCTCTCACAGATGCTGCCGGCACTGTAACAGCGTCATCATGCTGCCAGCAGGGAGAGAGCGTGGGTTGG
The DNA here is from genome assembly GCF_001723895.1 of Crocodylus porosus. Classification (NCBI taxonomy): domain Eukaryota; kingdom Metazoa; phylum Chordata; order Crocodylia; family Crocodylidae; genus Crocodylus; species Crocodylus porosus. The sequence continues at coordinate 63,991,365 of NW_017728950.1, read as the reverse complement.
CGTGGCACCATCAATATTTGAAACTGCGAATGCCAAAACTGCGAATAGTGAGGGTTTCTTGTATGCTCTTTCCCTGAGTACGCATTTTGACTGAAGACCTACCATCTGTAGTAGAGGCCCTAGCTTTCTGGAGAGAATGGAGACAGACTTTCCTCTGTGGCTCTAGAGGAAAAGACTAGGAGCAATAGCTTCAAACTACAGCAAAGGAAATTTAGGTTGGAGATTAGGAAGAATTTTCTGACTATGAGAATGGTCAAGCACTGGAAAAGGCTGTCTAGAGAAGTTGTAGAATCTCCATTCATGGACACTTTAAAGAGCAGGTTAAACCAATACTTGGAAGGAATAATTTAATCAGGGCTGATCCTGCCTTCAGTAGGGGGCTGAACTAAATGACCTTGTGAGGTCCCTTCTATCCCTACTTTCGTATGATCCCAGAAGTCACACAGCCATAAGCTTAAATTGCTTGACTCCATTGAGTCATGGAGCCTCGTAAAGTGCTCAGTCTTGCCAAGTAGTAATAAGCCAGAGAATGAGTATCAGCACAAGTCACAGTCTAGTGATATGCCAGAGGATGCCTACTATGTTAAAATATCATGCAAATTTTGATAGATCAAGTTGGAGAAACATGTAAGCGGGGGGGGGGGAGGAATAATAGGAGAGCAAATATATTTATAGAAAGAAGTTTAAAATGGAAGAAAAGCAAGGAGAGAAGGAATAAAAGAAAATAATTGAAGTTCATTGTACCAAATAATGGTATTCATGTTAGGTGCAAAATCTTCCATCAATGTATGGTAAGGGGAAACCCCAGAAAAAGAGAAAAATATTGTGGGAACCAACATACTATTGCATGCTAAGGTGAAGATGGCATCCTTACTGATCACTAAAAACTATCTTTACTGACAGCTTTTCATTGCAAAGTATAAACCTAGCTGAGTCATCTAGTCCTCTAATGCCACAAATTTTAGAGACAGACCAATTGAACTGAAACTAAAAATATGACCCTAGGGCTGTCTCACTTTTTTAGGCCTAATTTCTGTGAAAGCTGGGAGTGATAATCAGAAAATATAAGGTCTAGAAGTGCTTGGGCATTTGAAATTAAGTTACTATGTTGCATGTAATAAAAGACTTCCTTTTAATTTTTATTTGGAGGGGAGAGAAGCAGGAGGGGCTGTTGCATTTCCCTAGGTAAAAATGAGAAAGTATGTGCATGATTATTGTTCTCACTCTTCCAGCTTTGCTGCTATTTGAGACTTGTGAGACATTTTAAACTAGGCTGTAGAGTAGTGAAAGGAACTCCTTGCTCTCTCATTCCTGCTTCACATGTGCCAAACACCACCCCCAACTCCCATCCCCAAAAAAGTAATGCAAATGCCAGTAAGTGCATGGGCAGATCTAGAATTTTGAAAAGAGGGGTGCAGATGGTGAGGTGTACCATTACATATAAAACAACACATTTTTCTTCAGTTAAAAATAATCCAGAAGTTTTACTGGCATCGTTGGGGCTTAGGGCTGTATTATTCAGTTTAAGATTGAAGCGAAAACAAATACAACATCATTGGAATGAGTTAAAACCAATCTGAAGGCTGTGAAATAGGAGCTTCATTACCGGCAGCAGCTAACAGACAGCAGAAATGTAGAACAAAGGATAGCTTGGTGGATCAACAAGACCCTTAAAAAGAAGAGAAAACTATTAACGCTTGTGGAATGAAGAGTTTAGAAGGGATCAGGTACATTATGATGAGCCATAAATTCAGGTGACTCCCTCAGCACTGCCTGACTAGAAATGCTGCAGACATCAGTTTTAAACTTGGGGTGAAGCAGGAATCAAGTGGGGAGGGTGTGTGTGGGGGGGGGGGGCGGAGTTGGGACATGTGCATCCCCCTTGGATCCTCCCCTGAATAAGTTTACCCAAGACTTGAAAACGTAAGAGTAGCCTAGGCTTGTCCTGAGCCCATGCCAAGTAATGTCTGTGACACTTTTTCAGCACTTGTCATGTGTAGAGTGGAAATGAGTGGGTAGGGCATGTTTCCATGGAAGTGTTCCTTTGCACAGTTGGAGGTAGAATAGCCATGCAGGTGCTTTGCTTTTTCTTGGGGGAGCTCTGCTGTCTGTGCCATCTGCTCACGTTAAAGTGATTATAATAAGCCCGTACATACTTTATTTATAGTGGGCACCCAAAGATGATATTACATGTTCTGGTGAGACTATCCCATTGAGAATATAAACTTCACTAGGAACTATTCTCACCTTGCAAGGATTTAGAAAATGTGGAAGGAAATATTTGTAAGAATTCCCTAAGATGTGTCCTAGCTCTTTCATTAGGTATTTCACTATATAAATACCTTGCTTTTTATAATGGGAACCTCAGTCTGAGACACAGGTATTTAAGTTTTCCACCATGTATTCTAAACAGGTTTCTTAAATTAGTTTGCATAGGTTATACCATTCTATTCATTGCTAGATGTGAAAGCCACTTTTGCCTGGCTAGACATCTCTTATAAAACTGTGTTTTCTCCCCACACAACTTTTAGGAGAGGGAGAGCTTTTAAGTGGAAACAATGCACAAGTATAAAAAAGAGATTTTTTAAAAAGGAATTAAGGGCACATGCTTTTACAACCAATCCTGGGAGTTCTTACCCTATTCTAAATAGTAGGAGATACATGTTTTTGTTTTGTTTTTGTCTTTCCCTCCCTCCCTCCTTCTCCCCTACTTCTTTAGGGAAGTAGTACACACTTGAATTCTACTCTATGCCTAATTCAGAGGGGTAGCAGTGGTACCTACAGTTTTAGTTTGCATTATAGCTTAGATGAAACTGACATTTTATGCAACTTTAAAAGAAGAATGACACGTTCCGTTGAATAGCCTGCCAGAAGAGGGAAAACACAAGCTCTAAATTTTGTTGGGGGCTTCCAGTATCTAGGGCCATAAAAAAAAAAAAAAAAAAACACACCAAATATTTCAGCTATCCACATATGGAGGCAGTGAGATCTGTCACTTCATTTGCTGAAGTTGGCTGTAGAAATCTGGGCATGATCTCTGATGTTGAAGCTATATGAATTGGTCTGTGCAGATAATTATTTCTCAAGATCCATGAAACTTGAAGAAGAGTAAAATGCCCCTCATTGCTTGATATCTAGATCTTCCTCCCCTTGTTTTTTTGTATAAGAGTTGTGATGGTTACAAAAGAGAACTGTCTTTAGTGCAACAAGCAACTCTTTTAACATTACACACACGCAAAAAATGTCATTTAAGATTAGAAGCAAATTTCTAAAAAAGTCTTCTTTTTTCCCATTGCAAATATAAGTTGACGTATTTTTCATAGTGAAAAGACTAGAGGAATATTTTTTTTAAATATTAGGTTGTTCTGTGTTAGGTGATTTCAGGAAGCAGTCTTATATGATGATTCATTGTTTTATGTTCATTACTTGGAAATCATAGCAGTTTTGTATCAGTGAAACAGAATATATTAACAACACTGGAGCTTCAAGATCAACAGGCCTCTTCCTGAACTTATTGCCCTATATAGTTTTTTTGTTTTTGTTTTTTTTCCAAGGATTCTGATATTAAAATATGACAGCAGTGGCTAAGGCTATACTTCATATGCTGAATCACATGGGTGACTGGTTCTGCCTTAGTCAGGGGGGACACATGCCCCTCTGCGACCAGTCCTGCCAACTGGGGGGGGTTGATCCTGATGACCAGGGCAGGTGGCCCCTGCAGGCAGTATCAGTTCCCAGGGGTCCCCCCATAGCTGATCCTGTGATGGCCAATCACCATGGCCGATCGCTGCAGCTGCTTCCGGGAGTGGCTATGGCCACTTCTTGGAGTGGTGGCCATGATTGGCCAGTGCTTGCAGGGGGAGCACCAGTGCTCCCACCTGCCCCCCCTTCCCATCGCTTAAGTGGTAAATGCAGCTCATGTGGGGGTGCACATTCACCCCTGTGCACTCCTATGCGTTGCCACTGCTGAATCACTTATAATAGTTTTCCCTAATAAGAAGGGATTTGGTAGTAAAAGAGAAAGTTCTAAACCTAAAATAATTCATGTTATGAGAAACATTGTAAAATGTAGTGATGGTTAGATATAGATGCATTAAGAGATGTTTCAATATTAAATTAAGCAGGCATAAAAGTAATTCAGATTAAAAAGGAGGAATGGGAGGAGTGATAATTTTGGTATAAAAATCTGAGACAGACCATTTCTGAATCCTCATGAGAGCATCATCTATTACATAAGTTCTGTGCATTCTTCTAAAAGTGGTCAGATGTTTTTTCTTGAGTTATTCCATTTGTCTTGCTCCTAGGGGACAAAAATGCACTAAATTAGAGAAAGCCAGACCATTTTTAGAACCCGTCTTTGTAAGGTTTGAAAGCTTACTGAAGCTTGGACTAACAACTGAGGAAAGCATCCAAATACAGCATTCAATCTGTGGAATAAGTCTCAAACAACAGCATAATTGGCTTCCACAGCAAGGTCTGTCAGCCTGTTTCATGCTTGCATAGATGCCTCAGTGTTATAAGGGATGTATTTAGCTTAACCTCCATGCCACTGACTTCCTTGATTCAGCTGCTAGGCAGACTACATACATTAATGCAACTGAATAAACTGTGGAGCAAATTGCTCTGCAGTAAACTACTCCCAGGTGTGGCATCTACATGTGCACACAGGACAGCAGCAAATTAAGATTGGGTGGAGTCAGGGTTGCTCCTGCCTTGCTCTGCTCCCCTGCAGCAGCTAGGGGGAGGTCCAGGTTCCAGCTGCAGCTGCCTGGGAAGTAGCCTGGGGATGGCAGGGGCCACTAGGATCAGACCCAGGCTGCAGCTTGTGGTGATAGTGTGGCCGGGGTTCAGGTGGCAGCCCCAGATTGGCAGGGGACATGTGGGGGGTTAGGGTTAGGCAGTGGGTGGCTGCATCAGATGGTCATGAGCCTCCTGCAGCTGCTGAGCCATGAGGCTAGGCAGCAGGCAGGTGTGTGGCTCCCTACTTGGTGGGTTGATTGAGAGCAATTTACTCCTGGGTTAGTGTCTACACATGTATTGCTAGATAGTAAATTACTCCACAGTAGGACACTACTTTTATTTACATGTACTAGCCCACTGCAGAATTTATTCGTTTCCTGCAGCCTAATAGCACCCTACGTGTAGATGCAAGATGTTTACTACAGAGCTAATTAGTCAACTCCACAGTAAACATCTCATGTAGATGTACCAACAGTTAAATAACTTGCATAACTGCATACAGAAGTGTTCTGAATGAGTAAAACAGAAGCATATATCACTGAGTAAAGGATTAGGCTCTTTAAACTTGGTTATGTTGAAGAAATGTTCAGTTCCCGTGTAGTCACTAATAGTAAAAAAGAATGTACCTTTTATAAACATCTGACACTTTTATCCATCATGGTCACTTTCTTTTTGTCCTGAGCAGAGACTTCTCTCCATTCTTTACATCTAATTAGCATCTGACTCTCTTTTTATTTAGTATCCCAGCTCTCTGAGAGTCCCTTCATACACATCTACTGAAGTAAGTTGTAGCCTGTGGAAGCTCATGCCTCTCTGAGAATGAGTTATTCTATAAGATGCCATCCTGGCCTGTATTTTTCCATTGCTTAGCGATCCTTCACTGTTGAGTCTGCTGGAATGCGGTAATTACTGCAGTCCAGCAACCTCTAGTATCTTGTGTATCAGTGTCCCCAAACTTTAAAAATGGTGGGTGGGGCACTTTTATCTAAAACTCATTTGATGCTTATTCGATGAGCATTTAAAGCTCATTCAATGAGCTTTAGATAAAGTGGTCCCACTGCCATTTTTAAATGTGGGGATGCTGATACACGAGATGCTCCAGCTGCTTGAATTAGAGCAGATGTTAGAGTTGCTTTAAATTCTTTCCCCATTCCCAGGGCACATGTATAAATGCCCCTTGTTGCACTTGGAGCAGGAGTGTGCAACCTGACCTTGAATATGAACTCTGGCTGAAGAAAATACTTCTTATCTCCTTCCCTTCCCAATGGCCAGTTTATATCATTCCAGAACCACTCATCAATAGACATCATTAAAAGTACCTAAAACCAAATGTAGGAGTGGAGTAAAATGCGAGAGAAAAGGTATCATAAAGTAAAATGGATGTTTTTCAAGACAGATGAAAATTTCTCCTAATCTCTCATCATGGAATAGTCAAGTTTTTTAATGACTTGGTGGGTTTTGTAAAAATATTGAAAGGAGAACTAATGATTCTCATTTTGTTCAACATATTTCAGGTTTTCTTTGAAAATTCAGAATTTTAATTGTTTATAAAAAACTTGTTTTAAAATGTTTACACTTTTCCTTGCCTCCATTTCATACTTTTCTGGTAAAGGAGGAGAGGGAAAGGAAAGTTAGGGAGCAGGGTCACTGTCCCCTTCGCTCTCCCCCAAGGCTGCACATTTGTGTGCATTACTTACTGGGTACTTCCACACATGCAATTAATGCAAAACAATAAACTCCAGTGCATAGCATGCTGGAGTTCATTGCTCTTAGGCACCACATCTTCATGCGTGCCTGGGACTGCAGCATGTTGAGTTAAGTTGGAGAAGCCCCAGCTGGCGGGACCCCCAGGGAGTCAACTTGCCAGCCTCGGGCTGCTCTGACCTGGGTCAGTGTGTTTCAGAGGAGCTGGCTGGGGCCCAAGGGTGCTTCAGTGCAGGGCTAGCCAGCAAGCAGCTTCACACTGAAGCACTCTCATGTCCCAGCCAGCCCATCAGCATCTACATGTGTGTTGTTGTTGCGCAGCAAAGAACTCTGCTGCAGGATAGTGCTTGTATTTTCATGTACTAACCTGCAGCACAGTTAATTAGTTTCCTGTGGCCTAATAGCATGTGGAGACATTGAGACTTTATTGTGGAGCTAAGTAGACAACTCTGTAGTAGAAGTCTTGTGTTGATGTGCCCCCTCAGTGGTACTTAATTTTACTTTCTAATAAAGTTGTTTTAATATTTTCCTGTGGTATAAGTGGTGTGTGTGTGTGTGTGTGTGTGTGTGTGTGTGTGTGTGTGTGTTTCCTTCCACCCCAAACCCCTTCTCTTTCTTTTTTTCCATTTATGCTAGGGAATGAATAGATTGAAACTTAAGTGACTAAATTTAAAAACAAACCCACAAACATTTTCTACCAAGAAACGACTTATCTAGTCTGCTATCACAAATGTAGTGCAATACAAAATCTGTTTCTGGTTCATCTTGTGCGGTATAAACAGATCCTGGGAAAACTTGGTTCTTTGCCTTGCCAGAGAACTTTTGTGTAAGCTTGGACAAGTCACTTAATCTCTTTGCCTTTTAGTTTTCCATCTATAAAATGAGGATAGTACTACTCTTCTACCTTGTGGGAATGTTTTGAGGATAAACACACTAAAGGGTTTACTGAAACATATTAAAGCATCTATACAGATTTCACAGAAATGGAGGCTATATAAAATATCTTGGCATTTTTATACTGTATTTACAGAAGTGATTATAGTGTAATGTGGAGCTGGCTTTAACTAGTTGAAATGTTTATTTGTAGCCACTGCTTCAGAGCTCAGGGGAAGATAATTTAACCTGAACAGGGACAGATGATCTTATAAATGGGATGTTTTTCCCATACCTTTTGAAGAAGATAAGCTGTTTATGCCATATCACTGAGGCAGTAAATAAAACATGTAGATTTTATGTGCCATTAATGGGTTCAGCAGCATTTTGAATGGAAGCTACATGTAAAATTATTTCAATCAGAAAGAATATTGGATTGGGTTTCAAAATTCCTTGTCATGTATAGTAACTCACTCATATTAATTTATCCTTGCTAATGTAAAAAACAGAAGCTTAACTTTTTATGATATGTTGGTAATCAGCACCGTACTTCACTGAAAAAAAGAGACAAATGAATAACACAGCCCCAACATCTATTTCAGGGATGTAAAAGAAAGTTTGGAAAAAATCTCAACAAGGGAAAAAGTGATACAAGAAAAGTGCTGTTTTATTCTTCAGATTCTAGCTAATCACCCTTTGAACATGTACATGATGCAAGAATATATTGCATGCAAGCATTGCTTTTTAATAAGAATTCAATTATATTTGTAGATTGTCTAGAAGGAGTAAATTCTTGTTAGCAACTCCTATTCTGTTTCCATTACGGTGCTTTGCAGGGTAAACTTTTTATCAAAGCAAGTATTACATTGTTTATAGCCAGAACATGCTTACTAGTGTTTTGTAATTAGTGATATTTAATGAATATCCAAACTGAAAAATATGAAGAAATACTTCCAATACATTTTTTCTCTGCATAAGAGACAACACTTCAGTTTGTGGTAGTAGACTTTGACATATCTGAAAGTTTATATGCTATTCAAGAGGTTATTCCCCAAGTATGATGTTATGCAGTATATGTTCATTGTTCTCTAAAAACAGAGACTTAAACAACCTGAAATAATGGTGTGTTTTGCTTTAGTATTTTTAAGCCTTAAGATGTAGGAATGAAAATGTGCTGTTTGGTTGTCAAATGTAGAACCATGACTGCCAGAATTGTGTGTGGGTTTAAAAGGTCCCATGATACAAGACATGTAATGACCCACACAGCTGTTGCATATTTTAAAGTGACAGCATTATGTATGGCAATCTAAAACTCTGCAGGCATTTCTTACAGCCTGCATGAATTATATGGTAAAAAACTGGCAATCCTCAATTGGCTAATTATATAATTTGGAAAAAATTTTTGGAGTCCCTTTTATACTCCCGTGTCAAGACTATTTTATAAGAAATTACTAAGGAAAAAAGAAACGATAAAAACTATAATAATAATTCTTAAAAATATTTTAAGTTTGCTCACTGTGATTTAAAACTCAGAAAACTGAAATAGAGAGTAAAAAGGAAACAAACTCCAAAACACAAAGGAAAGAGGACACATAGAAAGTAGCATGTCAGAGGAAAGAAATGTCATGTTCACATTGGAAGTATCTTTCTAGACTAGAGCAATGTCCTTAATATGTAACTGAATAGATTAGAGCAGTATCCTCAATATTTTTTCCCCAGCATGCTTTTGCTATACTCACTAGTTGTACTTACTGAACTACCACTATGATATAATTACATCAGTCTATTAACCCTAAAAATAAATAACTGGCATTTTTTAAATGAAGAAGGCAGGGTAGGTGTGCACCTTACAGACTAAGTCAAAGATGTAATATATATGTGTGATTATTATTATTATTGTTGTTGTTGTTGTTTTGTTGTTTATATTAAAATAAAATAGCATAAGCTTTGGGTCCAAGCTCACTGCATCAGCTATTATATCTTACATGAGTCATTCTCACTTTTTAATTGTTCATTTTCTTCCTTAATTCAACAATTTCAGGAATTTTGCAATATTTTTAACCATTTATAGAAATGAGTGAGATTTTATTTTAGTTTTCTTTTAACTCATTCTTCTTAAAGTGATCTATTCCTATTCTAAATGTATACATTTTTAGGAACTGAAAACTCTCAAATGTGAAATGAAATCAGAGGTTTAAATGTTTATTTTCAGACAGTACAAAGAAAACTCGGTTTGTCCATGCCATCTCTACTAGTAATAAGTACTCAGGAGGAATTTTCATAGGGTATGAGGTGGGCTTAAGACAGATTTTTAAGGATATAGAAAGTTACAATCATGGAAGGTTAACTGAAAATAACCTGTCAATGACTAATAAAATGCTTCACTCTTAGTAGTGCTGGGGAAACTAAAAGCTGTACTAGCCAACTAGCAACTTGGGGTTGACTCTGAGCCAACTAAGGATAAAGAATCCATAAATACCTGCCTATTGTGATATACTTTGAACTGTAGCAGACCTACTAATGTAAGTTCTAGGCATGCTAAAGCTCTATCCTTCTTCCTTCTTTACCATTCATGTGAAGTATTTTTTTGTGGGGAGAGGGGGGTGGAGGGCACAGTCTTTGGTAGTCTGTCTGTCTTTCATTTAAAACCAATTTAAAAAAAGGAGAGAATATTACTGATTGCATGCCCTCCCAGAGTTCTAGTGTACTTTTTGTCAAAACTCATTATACAATTCTTCTTGGTGGTCCAATTCACTCTGAGCCCTCTCTGCCCCACTTTGATATATTAGGTTGTGATATCTTGAAGAAGAGTAAAATTCTAACAGATGATAGAGCCACACATGCTGTCAGCTCTGATAATCTGTTAGTGTCATACAGTTACTGCTAACTCTTCTCAGTGCATTTTGTCTTCTGGACTTTCAGTCTCTCTTCTATTATTATTTCATATCAGCCTTTTTAAAATCAGATCAACCATTTTATTCACTGACTAAGGGGTATGAGCACCAAGAACTTTCTGATGACATTTCATTCTCAGACTAAATAGCCCTGTTTCTGGATCTCTGAGTTTGCCTCGTGACCCAGGAGCATTGTCATTTACAAGTGTCCACTGTGCTTTAATTTGAACAGATCAGATGTCACTAGAGGAGCAGAGCTGTGTTATGAAATGTAGACTTTTTGCAGGAAGGAGGGGTAAGCAGGAGAGAGAGGGCTGCCTAACCAGCATTCTCAAATGAATAATAGTATATTTATATATTATATTATTTATGTGCACACTTCAAACTTCATGCAATACAATGCAATCTGGAGCAACTGTTTGTGATGGGATACCAATCTGAGCATTTAGCAGTGTTCTGTTAATGATGTTATTGAGAACTCAATAGGATTTAGGATCTCAACATGTCAAATCTGTCATTACTCAACACATAAAATGCTGTTTCTTTCCCTGGTGGTAGAAAAGTGCATATCTGCTCTGTTACTGTTGTTTATTAAAAAAAAAAAAAAAAAGAATCAGAAAGTGCTATGCTACCTTGGTCTCCAAGGCTAGGTACAGACATTCAAAAAGCCCAAGGGAAAACAGATCCAAAGGTACAGGCAGAAGTATACCTCCTGGGTCTAACTCATGGCATTTCACAGAAAGTGCCATGAATTAGACTGATTCTCTTGACCCCACAGACGTTAGCTGTTGGATCAGGAAGGTGGGAGCTGATCTGGGGTGAGAGGCTGCATCTCTGCATCCTCTCCCCCTAGTTCTGTCACACCTCTCCCAGCTCCCTTTCTGTCTCAGGATAGGAGGGGAAGAAGGCAGGTGAAGTAGGTCCATTCTGGGGCTTGCCCAGTCTGTCTTTGGGGGGGGCTGCATTCCACCCACCCCACCTTCCATCACCAGCTGGGCAACCTCCAGAACAAGGCCCCTCTGATCCCATTTCTCCCTTCCCCCACTTCTGGAAATGGTGCCAGAAGCAGGGGTGGGCTGCGTGTTCTTCAAGCACGCAGGCAGAACTTTAATAAAGGCATTCCACTTCAGAGAGACTTCATCTGAACCCTTCAGACTGATGCAAGATCAGGCCCTTTTAAAGTGCTCTGCAGCCATGCACTTATGTTTGGTCATGGCTGTAGAGGGCTTTCAAGGGGTAGATCAGGTGAAAATTGTTACTTCTGTGTCAACATGAATTTGCACAGTTTTCTGTACTCAGTGTAGTTTAGATTAGTATGGAACAGAACACACATTCACCCTTTGGTATGGGGGCAAATCTTAAGCCAGGTTCTGCCACTTTAAAACCAGGTGGTTTGCACCAAATTTCTGTTCTTTTACTGGTATAGACGGGTTTCTGATAATCATTATACTGGTAAAAGTATAATGTCTGTATCTGGCCCAAGAATGCAAGTGTCTGATGTCACACTACTTTGAGTACAAGAAGGTGATAATACCAAACCTGGAAAACAAAGCAAACTAAACATATGGGATGAGTATTGCTAGTTCCAAACATCCAAAAGCCATGAGCCAGGAACTCCCCAGGTTCCTTTTTTCCTCTTTCTCTATCTCTACCCCATGTTCCTTCTTTGCAGAAGTTAGGATATTCAAAATAATTAGATTTTAAGTATATTTAAATACCTTTTACTTGCCTTCTGTTTCTTTCTTACTTTTTTTTTAGATTTCATTCAGCCTATATTATACACAGCCATTAAAGCTAGTAACCAATTTTATTTTTGAAAAAAAAGCTGATATACCCTTTATCATTTAATTCATATATCACAACATTATAGATTTAAAATAGCAGGTTGATAACACAGTTTTATAAAATTTATTGAACAATATCGCAATGATACAAAAGCAATGGTAAAACTCCCAAGAAGGCCAGGATTTCAGCTAAGTTGCAGGGACTTGTCAATTACAAACCTTGATGTTTAAAGTGACAGAAGACTTGAATTCTCAGATGGAGATATGCTTCTTCCCTATTTCTCTGTTTTCGTTTGGAGAATAAAAGGCTGACTTTGGAAGTCAAATTTGAACATTATTTTCTTAATGCATGATACTATGCCAGTACCATGCCATTTAGACACAGCATCCTTTTTTAAAGTTCTATATTACATTGGGTATTTTCTTTTTAAAGTTCAAGTATCCTCCTGTAGTGTGATCCATCATTCCTGTTGCCTCCCAAGTGCTAACTGAAGCTTCATTGATTAATCCATTAACATTAGTTTATTTCTTTTTTTCCTAAATTCTGATGCATGAATTGTACTGTGATAATCTGTCTTCAGGTCATACTGGAGTTAGCCTGACATTAAATCCTTTTCTATTAAGTGCTGATGCCAATACTGAGCTCTAATAAAAATATAATTAATTTGAATCAGAATTATATTTTTGTTCCAGATGTTTTGCAATGGTTCCCACATGCAGAATTACCTTTTACATTTAAAAGAGGCCTGTAAATGATTTTACAAATAATCGAAGTCATGGATTTAGTCCCATAATAATCATAATAATAATTTTTTTGCAATAATATAGTATTCATATCCCCCATATGCCACTCATTTTGAGGGAAGTCATTCATCAAAGACCAAAAGATAAGTGTTTTTTTTTGTCAAAAACAGATTACATCAAAAACACCCCATGAAACTAAAGTTGTGTGAAGACGCAGTCATAAAACAGGCCATCATTTTTCTGCGATGAGTGCTTGGAAGCCCAGAAGTCAAGGGTTCAAGACCATAGCAGAAGCACTCATAGTATGGCCCTGTCAGATTCGAAGGAATCTGTGAATTTTGCTAAATACCTTGTCTCTCACAGAAATGAGAAAAGAAAGGATTTTTCTGCAAAATAATCTCAACGTCTTTCATTTGAAAAAATTAAAATCAAAATAGTCCAAGCAGAGCTGTTACGATAGCACTGTACACTTCTTGCAAGATAATTTTTTTGACCATCCTTATTTGGGGTTTTATTACAATTTGTGTCCCAGGCTTGTGATTTAGGTAACTAATTTTTTTCCTCCAGTGCAAAGGGTAAGGACCTATGGTACTAGATACTAGGCCTGTGCAAAGTGGCTAGTATTCACTTTGGATTCGGATTTAGCCGATTCAGGAGAAAGTGATTTGATTTGGTAATTCCAATCACTGTTTTAAATCAATTTGGCCGAATCCAACTCGGAGACTCAGCTGCAGCTGAATCAGCTGAATTTCTGAATTGGCCCCATCCCCAGCCCACTGTCCATGGCTGCCCTTCCCACTCTCCCAACACTACCCCCCCACCCCCGCATGGCCACTCCACCTGCCCCAGCTCCCAGCCTTTACAAAAAAAAAAAAAAAGCCTCTACTCACTGGTTCCTGCTGGGGCAGTGGGGGGGATCCTACTGCCCCATGCTGCATGGGGGGCTCTTCCATGAGCTCCCAGAAGCCCCAAGGCCACTGCAATGGCCAGTGAGTCCGGGCTTTTTTTTTTTTTTTTTTGTAAGGGCTGGGAGCCAGCGTGGGTGGGGCAGCCATGGAGGGGCTGGGAGAGCTGGTGGGGGTTGTGGGGTGCTCAGAGAGGCTGGGGGAGTAGGCAGAGGATGGGGCTTGGTAGGAGTCTCCCCATTGTCCCTCCCCCCTTCTCCACCCCCTATTTACTAGCATTGAATCTGGGTCTAACTTCCTGGGGCAGCAAGCAGGGACTGCCTGAATTGCCGAAGCTCTCAGAATATTTTCTGAATTGATTCAGACCTTTTACTTGGTCTGCTGATTCAATTTGGATTTGGAAATTCCGCCACCAGATCGGGCCAAATCTCCTCTGAATTGAATCATCACCCGAAGCTTCGCACAGCCCTACTAGATACTTTATGAACAGTAAAATGGGGTTGCAGCCTAAAGTAGCACTTTACTTTTCAAACAGAAAGAAAACGAATCTACTGATGTTTGTCTTAGCTTGACTTTGTGGGGTATGAGTGATCTTCATATATTATAGGTTACAAACCAGAGGTGTAGCTAGCTTATTGAGCACCTGGGGCATTAGAAGTATGAGAATGGGAATCCTAACCACTGTAGATTTGGGGGTGGGGAGTGGTGAGGGGAAAGCTCTTTACAGTATGAAGGCAGCTGTGCCTAGACTGGCAATGACTCCCTGGAAGCAGGAGAGGAGCATCATTCCACTCATGGCTCTCACCCCCTGCTCTCCAGGTACATTGCTGAGTGTGAGACTGTGCTGCCTGGCTCTTATAAGTGGGCAGCATAGGACTGACCCTTCTGTGGCAAAGATTCTTGAGGGGGAGAGGGGAAATTCTGGTACCCTCTCATAGATGGTATCTAGGCTTAGTGCTCTACTCACCCCATCCCACCCCCCTCCCCAGTTATGCTGCTGCTATGAACAGATATATTAGTCTTAGGTGAATTTGTTTTCTCCAGTGACAAGTTATTGTTCTGATGTCTATTTCTGTTGTCCTGGGACAGAACCCATAAAGGATTGTGGGATAACATCTGCTAATAATTTTGTCTTGAGACATTGAAAAGTGTGTGAGAACAGATGTCCTGGGATTGCATCATTGGCTCAATGGCAGAAAAGTGGCAGTGCATTCAGCCCTTCACTAAACCTGACAGGCTCCAGCCCTGCACCTTCACCCTGTAGGCCCATGCAACCAGGTCCTTGTAGGCCCATGCAATCCCCTGCCCCACCTCACCCCCAGTATTCTGGAACCCTTGTAGGCTAGCAGGAAAAATGGAAAGGGCCACCCCTTCTTCCCCCTCCCCCCCCCATGGTATAGACTAAGTGTGTCATACTCATTTGGCCCTGGAGACTGGATGAGGGGCATAGGGCCAGTCAGCAGGCTGGATCAGGTCCACAGATCAATCCCATATGCTGGAACCAGCATGCAGTGCTGGTCTGGCATGGGCAGCTCATGTAGTGCATGCCCTGGATGAGCCCTGCATGCAGTGCGTGCAAGCACAGAGAACATGCTACACGAGGTGCCCATACTAGGCTGGCCCTGCATGTTGGTTCTGGTGTGTGGGGCTGGTCTTTGGGCCTAATTTGGCCCTAGAACCAGTGCACAGGACTGATCCAGAATAGGTGCTGCATGCAGAGCATGCCAAACTGGCTAGATGAGTTGCATGCAGTGTGAAGAGGGAAGTCCAGGCCTGTAGGCCAGATCCGGTCTGAGGGTTGTGTCTTTGACACCCCTGATCTAGACTCCAGTGGAGACTGCAGATGGTACTGATGGTACTGTAATCTTGGCATCTGCAGAGCATGTTAAAAAAATCCTAAGAGTACTTTACTATCCTTCATTTATGTATCAGTGTGGTTACCATGCATGGGCTCCTGTATTCATCACAATCATACCACATCATATAAGCATTTTAATTAACATTCTCTAAGAAAGGCATATTACAGGCATGTTTTAAAAGTTGGTGCTCTTAATTGAAATGACTGGCCTATTGGGAGACATAGGGCAGGTGCAGATGTTACATTTTACTGGCATAAGTGATCAGAAATTGGTCTACACCCATAACAGAACAGAAGTTTGGCATACATAGACTAGTTTAAAGATGGCGGAACCTGGTCTAAGATTTACACTCTCCACCAAAGGGTGAATGAGTGTTCTCTTCGCTACTGAGCTAAACTTTGTCATTTACTGAAAACCATGCAACTTAGATTGATTCCACCTTGGGCTTCTTGAATGTTTGTATCTAGCCATAAGCTACAGTCTGAAGTAGCATGGTTTATCTGCTTCTTATCTGGCCACTGCATGAAGCTTGGATGTTGTCCTGCTTTTACTAGAGAGGAGTTATCAAGCACAGATCACTCAAGTTAACTCTGCATTAAGACATAATCTTACAAGGGAAGGTCCTGTGGAAAAATTGAGCATAGGACATGGGAAGCATGAACTCTGTGGGAATGTGAGGACCTCTTGAATTGCATACATTGAAGCACCCCTCCTCCATAACTCACTTTTACCCAACAAGACTTGTTGGGTGAAAGTGTAAATTCTATGTTTGGAATGTTGTAACAGCAAAAAACACAAACTCTTGCAATTTATTTTGATATTGATGAAGAAGTGTAAGTTATTCTGAAGTTTATCACTTATAAAATGCAAGAAAAGGTCACAATTTTTAGGCTCCTTTTAAATTAAACCATAATTTTGAGAACTTGTTGATCCCTGTTTTTCAAATATGCTCAATCTTTTCACAATCTAGAAACAGCCAGGCAGGGTCCTCTTTCTTGAATGTTGGGAATGTGCCTAGCATATACTTAACCCTACCAAAATGAATAACTGTGACAAGTTATTTTTAGTCATTATAGGAGATGGGAGATTGCCTCAGAGTCTACTGTGAAGCTCCGTCCTAGACGAATTCGTGGTAATTTTAAAGCTTGCCTCTTCAGTTAGATGTTAAATATTCCACTCCAGTTTCTACCCTTTGTTTGTGGTCAGGGTGTTGGGATTTGGATTGCCCTTCTTGATCCTGCTTTGGCAGGTTTCTACTCTAACTAGGCCTCTGGCCATCCTTGTATCAATGCCAGCACAGCACCCGCCTATTGTTTGAGCAGCAGTAACTCATTTAAAAATCACAGTCTCCTGCCATCGTCAATGTTTACCTATGCTGGCCCTCCAAAGTCTCCCTCCCCCAGTGTAGCTGAGGGTCTGTCAGAATATTTGACATAACCAATAACCACATTTGGTCTAGATGTGTATAAACATAATAAAATAAATAGGTCGGACTCATTTCTACTTTTACAAATGATAATGTGTGAAATCTGTGCAGGCAGTTCAGTCAATACCAAGTCATCATTACAGTCAAATAAAAAAACTCTGCTGATATTCATTTAATGAAAGTTTTCATTGATGATGATATCTAAAATTGTTTTAGAGTTGATGCTGTTTGTGAAATTCATCAATACATTTGTAATATGATTTTTAAAAATTGTTCATATCCCAATGTTTCTTTATTCACCTTATATTCACTGCATATATAAATATCTGTGGCATAAACCTGACATGTTTCTCTAGAAACATGGTCATGAAATTAACATACTAGTCCTAGAACTGGAAGCTTAAAAACTAGATGACCTTTCTTGATCCTGTTGAAGTCTATGAGAATCTTGCTATTGGCTTCAGTGCGAAGAGGATAAGTCTGCGGGGAAGAAACAAACTAGATTGACCAGCTTTAATATGGCAGAGGAATTCGTTTTTTGCTGAAGAGTGTGAGCTCTCTCACAAAGAAAAACTTTCCTCAGACCCATCTATTCAGGAAGAAAATCAATTGTGTCATCTGTGCACAGTGAAATCTTTTCCATATCAGTTTGTTCTAGTGTAGTCTGGCAGATTCACCTTTGAAGGAATTACTGCATAATGAGGGTCATGTTCTTAGACCTTATTTCACTTAGTCCTTGGGTTCATATAGTGATAATCAACCAGACAAAAGTTTTCTCACTTCTGTGCAGTGTAAGAAATACTTGCCTTTAGGACACATTGTCATCCATCTCAAAATACTGAATACATTTCAGACTTATAGGTATAATAACTGAAAGACCTTCATTTGTATAGAATGAATAATAAATAAACCAATTATTACTAAATTAAAACTATGAAGCAAAACCATTATTTTGATTTCTGCTGAGATCACTAAATAATAGGACATTAAAAGTGCAGTTGGGTTATTAAGGTTCATTTATTAGAGATCAAGTTAATATCATCCCCTGCAATATTCCTTGCAAATTCTGATGTGATTTCCTGTTGCATCAATTCTGTTTTAAATTCTGCATTAAGCACCTCACAAGGATGCTCTTCTGGAGTGAATTTCATCTTTCTGAGAGACTTTTTTGCTAGAGACAGAAATTACATATAAACTGGTATAAGTGATGGAAACCAATTCAAATCTGTAACACATCAGAAGTCAAGTACACACAAACTGTTTTCAAAATGGTAAAACCAATTTAAGATGCATGTAGTATCGGAGTTAACTAATTTAGCTTAAATCAGTTTATTGAACTTCAGATTCAAGTTGACTCAGTCCCCCAGCATCCCAGGATGCTTTGTACCTCCCCTGCAAACCTCTGAACCCTTTGGGTGGGCTAACATTGACCCAAACTGTTTGCTCCTGGGCCACTGCAGGCATGTGGCTGTATTTCTGAATCAAAAGTGAATGTCTGTTCACTTACTTATTGGTTCAATCTACACAGTTTAGACTAAGCTGCAAAGGTTGAATCGATTCAGCCTCAGACTTTTTTACTGTCTGTACTTAGCCTAAGAGGATGTTATCCATGTTATCATCAGCTTGCTTACCTGCAATCTTCCTAGGACCCAATCCATTTCTCTTTCCCTTGTCTCAGTATTCCCATGTGTAAATACTAGGATTTGTAAACAGCCCCTAAATGATCAGGCTTGTGCAGATAAATTGGCATCTATAAAGTGTTTTGAAATGAAAAGTATCTTAAATGACCACAAACATAACTGTATGATATTCAAAACTTTTTTTCCACAAATTTATCTTCTTCAGCAATCCCTTGAAGTCAAGGATGCTTGTTTTCCATGACTGTCTTATCTGTGTGTCTGTAGATGGCTGATAAAGCCTATTCAGGATTGACAGAGTCTACTGCAGCTTGGATATGCATTTCCATGTAGGGTGGGTGGTGCTGGATTTTTTTTAATTTGGTCTGCAACATGCTGTTTCTGCTGGCCCCACTCTTCCATCTCCTGTTGTTGTGGAGTTTCAAAGTGCCAAGATCCCTGCAGCAGACTCTTCCTGGGTGATAGTCTCACTTGATCTTGATGTTGCATTTTTTTAAGTTGGCCTTGAGGATGTCTCTGAAGTGCTTTCTTCGCCCTTCTCTTGAGCATCCACTTTGGCCAAGATGGGAGAATAAAACTTGCTTTGGGAGTCTAGAGTCTGACATATGGATGACATGGCTGGCACAATGAAGTTGATGCCTGATGATCATTGCCTCAATACTCATGGGTGTTTACTTTCAGGAGGATGTTAAGGCAGGTACATTTCTCTTCCTACTGGATTTGGAGGGTCTTCCACAGGTAGCATTGATGGTATTTATCCAACAGCTCCTGTACATTGTCCACATTGTGACTCCATACAGCAAGGTGAGGATTATGACTGCTTGATAAACCATGATCTTGGTTTCAGATTTGATATTGCAATCTTCAAACACCCATTTCTTCAGGTGTCCAAAGGCTGCACTTGCATATTTGAGATTATGTTGGATTTCATCGTTGATGTCAGCTTTCTGTGAGAGATGGCTTCCGAGGTATGGGAAATAGTGTTCTCCAGAGTTTCGCCATGGATCTGGATTACTGGAGCTGGGAACTGATCATTAGGAGCTTGTTGGTGGAGGACCTTAGTCTTCTGAATGTTAAGTGTCAGTTCCTAGTTTCTTGTATGGCTTGGTAAAGACACTGATTGCCTGAAGGTCTGCTTCCGAGTAAACACACACTACAGCAGTGTTCTAGAGCTCAATGATTGAGGTTGGGATGGTCTTGGTTTTGGCTTGGAGTTGGCTGACCATCTATTTAGTAGCTTACCATCTATTTTATAGCTTATCTCCACTCTGGCTGGAAGCTTGTTGGCAGTCAGATGTAACATCACAGCAAGGAATATTGAGAAGTTTTGGAGTAATGACGCAGCCTTGCTTGACTCCCATTTCAACCTCAAAGCAATCTATGATAGATCCATTACTGAGGACCACTGCTTGCATACTATCATGGAGTAGGCAGAGAATCGTGGCAAATTTCAGTGGGCATCCATACTTTAGAAGGATCTTCCACACTTCTTGGCCAACAGAGTCAAAAGCTTTTGTGAGGTCAAAGAAGGCCATGTAGAGAGGGTTATGTTGTTCCCAACATTTCTCCTGCAGCTGGTGAGCTATGAAGATCATCTCAGTTGTGCCTCGTAATGCCCTAAACCCACACTGAGATACTGGGAGGAGCTCTTCAGCAAGTGGAAGAAAACCGTTCAGAAGAGTTCTCACAACAATCTTTCCCACAAGGTGATCCCTCTAGTTTACACAGTCAGACTTTTCTTTCTTGAAGATGACCACAATCATAGCATCCCTGAGCCCCTCCCCTCCCTGTTTTAAGATTTCAGTGGGGATTCCATCTGCTCCAGATGCCTTGTTGTTCTTCATCTGCTTGATGGCTTTCCTTACCTCATCAAGGGTTGGAGGGATTCTGAGATCATCTCTGACTGGATGTTGTGGGATGAAGTTGGGAACACTCTGATTAACAGCAGAGTCTTGATCAAGAAGGTTTTCATAATGCTCCTTCCAACAGGCTTTGATGGCTTCCCTTTCCTTGATCAGGTCTCCTCCATCCTTAGGTCTCAAGGGCGATGGTTCCCGAGTGCTCAGACTGTAGATGGCTTTGGTGGTACTGAAGAAACCATGGATATTATGGATGTCAGCCAGATGCTGAATCTCCTTAACCTTGTCTTACCACCATTCTTCATATCACACATCTGCCTTTGGACCTCTACGTTGGCTTGCTTGAGATTCAGTTTCTTTTGCTTGGAGTTGATGTCATTTTGCCAAGCACAAAAGGCCTAGCACTTGCAATCTTTCTCATCAAACCAGTCTTGATGTATCCTGGTAGAGAATCTAAGTGTCTCTTCACAGGTACTGATGATAGTGACCTTGAGGGCACCCCACATGCTGCTGACATTCTCCCATTGTTGTTGATTGGAATTCACCATTTTTTTGTTGAGGCACAGGTGGAAGAAGTTTTACTTGCCTGGGTCTTTCAATATTGATCTTCTGTTGACATTGCTTCTTCTGCAGCCATAGTTTGGGAGCCAGTTAGAGTGACAACCAAGCAGATAAATTGGTGATCAGTCCAGCAGCCAGCAGCTCCTAGCATAGCTTGGGTGATGCGGATATCTTTTGTGATCCCAGGCACAGACAAAGTCATGGTCAATCAGATGCCAGTGCTTAAATCATGGGTGTTTCCATGATGTCTTCTGCCTGTTTTTCTGGTGGAACAAAAGGTGTTAGTGATGGTGAATCCATGTTCTGCCCATTTGGTCAAAAAGAGGATGCCTTTGGAGCTGAGCCTTCCTACTCCTTCTTTACCATTGCTTCCATTCCAGAAGTTAGAGTCCCTTCCAACTCTGGTATTGAAATGACTGAAAAAAATAAGCCTCTCCCCCTCTGGAATGTCAGAAAAGATTTGGTTAAGGTTGGCATAGAATTCTTCTTTGATTTAATCAGTGACATTGAGAATTGGGGCAAGACAAGGTGCACTTTTTGTAGTGTGTGCCAGGAATAAATCTCTGGTCAATATCTGTTCCTTCAGTTGATGCATACTTTGTGGACTGAGAAGCTCCTTTTCACTGTTCAAGGCAGTGGTTCTCAACCTTTTTTGTACCAGGATGCACCGGTAAACATCAAAGCCCAGTCCTGACCCAGTGCCCCTAACACCTGACTCACTACTCCCTGCCCCCAGGCCCCAGCTCCCCAATGTGTGGGGCAGAGGGTATATGTGGGGCTTAGAAGGCGCCAAGCAGCCTCTTGCAAGTTTCCCATGCTTTTCTCATTTAAAGTAAAATCCATTTTAAAACTAGATCAAATTTTTAAAGTTTATCCACAACCCTTTCATATATTTTTGCAACCCACTTTTGGGTCACAACCCACAGGTTGCGAAACACTGTCCGAAGGTATGCAAGGGAAAGTTGACCACCCAGTATTTGAAGAAGAGTGACCTATTAAAGAAAAGGAGCTTGCTGTCTTTACTACTTCCTTCCCCTGCCATGTCCATCAGAAGATATATAAGGAAAGACTGGTGGATTGTTTTGGGGCGGGATTTGGTGCAGGGGGCTGGTAGGAGGAGAAGTTTTCTTTCTATGTATATGTACCTCTCTCTATAAAGGCAAGGGGAGTTTTATCTGAAGTAAAAAACTGCAGAATTTAGCCTACAAACCCAATATATATCAACATGGTAAGCAATACCACATCCCTCGTGAAGTACGTGCATGTAATTTGAAGTCCCATTGAAGCCAAGTTAAATACAAATGTGCTTAAAGTTCTACGTGGAGTTTAGTACTGAGGAGTTTGTCCCAATTTTATTAGGGACATTTTAAAGAGAAATAGGGCCTTTATTTTTCAATATTGATTTGTATGCTATTTATCACTGAAATAAAAAAAAAAACTGCTGTGATTTCAGGAGCCCTGAAATAGCAGTCTCTGTAGTAACCAGTTGCAATATCCCAAGCAAAGCAGTCTGTGCTACATCTTCAAAGGCAGCTGCAGATATTTGCAATCCATGCACCTATTTATTTGCACCTAAAATGTATCTGTATGGATGCCCATTAAAAAAGCTGTTATTTATCAAGACACCTCACTGAACTACTTATTTTTTTAAATCTTTGAAGGCCTATCTTTTGTATTTCAGATGAGGATTAAATGACTGAAATGGAAAGGGAAAATAGGATCTTATTTTCATAAATCCAACTTTTGATGGAAAAAACAGAGGGGCAGAAATGCAAGTTGTCTCTAGGCAGATCTTTCTCTAAATAAGTTTGTTCTTAAATTTTTGTAAGATATGAACTTCTGTTCTATGCTACTGATATATGTTACTGAGCACTAGCAGCTGTTTTAGACAAGGATTACAGTCTTCAAAATTGAATTTTTACTCCAAGGTCAGTGTTATACTTAGGTAATATTTTTGACAAATAATTATTCACCACAAAAGGAAGATGGTTCTCCCCAACAGTGCCACTATCCCCCACCATCCCTGCTGTGCTGCCTGCCACTTATCACAGCAAGCTGGCTAGCTAAGCCAGCCTCAGCCTCTTTACCTGGACCCCAAACTTTTTTTCCCATGCTGCTGCCCGGAGTTGTACCCCCACCCCTGTGTTCCCCCAATAGTGCTGCTATCCCTCACCCACCCCCGCTGTGCTGCCTGCTGCTTATCACGGCGAGCCAGTCAGCCAGCCTTAGCCACATGCCACCCAGACCCCAAACTTTTTCCCCTGCTCCTGCCTGGAGTTGGGGGGCCCCCCACCCCCGTGTTCCCCCCAACAGTGTCACTATCCCCCACCCTCCCCTGCTTTGCTTCCTGCTGCTTATCACAGTGAGCTGCCTCACCAAGCCAGCCTCAACCTCTTTCCACTCACACCCCAAACTTTTTTCCCCCTGCTTGCTCCTACCCAGAGTTGGGGGGGCACCCCTGCCCGTGTGTTCCCTCCAACAGTGCTGCTATCCCCTACTTACCCGCACTGTGCTGCCTACCGCTTATCACAGTGAGACAGCTGGCCAAGCCAGCCTCTGCCTCTTTCTACCTGGACCCCAAATTTCCCCCCCCACTCAAGCCCCTGCTGGCTGGCCAGCCTCAGCCACTGCTATTTAATTTCACCCCCCCACACACTATTTTCCTGCTCTTCTTTCATCCGTCTTTGCATTTACCTCAGTTCCAGCAAGCAAACAGAAGGCCGTATTGTATTTAAAAAATGTAATAACCTAAAGTTACCTTAAATTTTAACCAAAAAAACACTTTAAATCACATAATTTAACTGAAAGAAGGAAAGAAAGAACTTTCTTCTTCCTCCATCATCATGCTCCACTACCAAGTTTCACTCCTGCCAAAAAATAAATAAATAAATTGAAATTTGTATTGTACTATGTGTAGTGTCTCATAGAATCATAGAAGTAGGATTGGAAGGGACCTTGTAGATCTTCAAGTCCTGCCTGGGCAGGAGAAAAAAATGGGTTCAAATGACTCCAGCCAGGTAGGCATCAAGCCTCCTCTTAAAAACCCCCAGGGTAGGAGCCAGCACCACTTCCCTTGGAAGTTGGTTCCAGATCCTAGCCGCCCTGACTGTGAAGTAGTTCTTACGGATGTCTAATCTAAACCTACACTCCAACAACTTGTGAAGGCTGAACAGGTTCAGGGGTCTCAGTCTCTCATTGTAGGGTCTGCCCTGTTGTCTGTGGATCATGCGGGTGGCCCTCCTCTGGACCCTCTCAATGTTGTCCACATCCCTCGTGAAATGGGGTGCACAGAACTGGACACAGTAATCCAGTTGTGGCCTGACCAGCGTTGCATAGAGGGGGAAGATCACCTCCTTGGCCCTACTTGAGATGCACCTGTGGATGCACAACAAGGTCCGGTTAGTCTTGCCAACCGTGACGTCGCATTGTCAGCCCATGTTCATCTTGGAGTCAATAATGACCCCTTTCTGCCTCCGTGCTTTGAAGAAGGGAGTTTCCCATCTTATAAGTGTGCTGGGAAACTCTCTTCTTGGAGTCTCTGGTTGCTAAATATGAGAATCCAAGTACTTGGACTTTCTTATCACAGAACATAACTGTATTTAACAATTATTTCCATTACATATGTACCTAAGTAATGAATCGGTATCCCCATTGATACCAGTCCTCCTTTGTTGTCTGTGTTGCTGCATTTCTGCTGTCAGGTCTTCGAAGACCTCTCAGGGGATATGAAATTGAGCAGTTACCCCATTCCAAAAATTCAACTCCAAATCACTGTCTTTTTGCAAGCTACCCCACCATCTGCCAACTTACAGCTGTCCTGGACTCTCCTTTGTCCTCAAAGTACAGATGTCAACAGCATTCCCTCTGGCATTCCCACTGGTCCAATGCTAGGAAAGTGGTTGTTCTGCAGCATGTACACAGTAGTGTGCACTACAGTTTGGGAGTATGAGGGGAAGATTATCCATATTACTCATGGAGTGAGTAGGGAAGTACCCCAAGTGGCTGCCTATACCTGATAAGAAGGTTGGCACACTGGGCAGCACAAAGGCATCTTGCAGCTATCTGTCTTCTTGCTGTGCCCCATACCTAATTTATGCTACATTATGTAGGGTGTTTCCCCTAATGCCTTTGTAAAGGCCAAATGCCTGGTGATCTACTTGATAATTGTTTTAGACTTCTGAAGGGCCAACTTTAGTAAACTTAGGAACCTAGTTAGTGAGGTGGCCAAGCTCAAAAGCATCAGGCTAATGGGGGTCCAAGAGGGTTGCAAGTTTCTCAAGGGAGTGATCCCTGGGGCACAAAAGGAATCTATCCCCTTCTGCAGGAAAGGAGCTAAAGAGATAAAAAATCCCTCTTGGATTAACAGGGAGCTTAAAGAAAGACTGGGGGCAAAGAAAGAAATGTATAAGTAATGGAATCAGGGGGCAGCCACCAAGGAGGCATACACCACCCTGGCACCCTATTGCAGGGTGTCAGGCAGGCCAAGGCAGGACTGGAGCTTAAGCTGGCTACAGCAATCAATGACAATAAAAAGTCCTTCTACATAGCAAGCAAAAAGAAGGTGCAGCGTAGCATAGGACCCCTGCAGGACAAATCAGATCAGTTGGTGGTTGACGCAGACAAAAAGGCAGAGCTCTTCAATGAGTTATTCACTTCAGTATTCCTTAATACTGACAAAGACAATTCCCCCACCTTCAGCATAGACAGATGTCCAAAAGGCACCAGACTGCCAAAGGTCAGTATTGACTTAGTTAAAGAGCACTTGGAAGGGCTGGATGGGTACAAGTCAGCTGGCCTGGATGACCTCCATCCGCAGGTGCTGAAGAAATTGGCCAGTGTCATTGCTGAGCCACTGGCACGGCTGTTTGAGCACTCATGGTGCTCCGGGCAGGTTCTTGAGGACCAAAAAAAGGCCAGCATGGTGCTCATTTTTGAGAAGGGAAGAGCTGGGTAACTTTAGGTGAGTCAGTCTTACCTCTATCCTTGGGAAAATGCTAGAAACAAAATCAAAGAGCATATTTGTGAAAGCCCAGCAAGGGAAACAATGCTTAAAGGAAACCAGTATGTGTTCATCACAGGTAGATCCTGCCTAACAAACGTTATAGCCTTTTATGACCAGGTCACATGCTGCCTTGACACAGGAGCAAAGGCTGATATCATCTACCTAGATTTTAGGAAGGCCTTCAGCACAGTTTTGCATCTATTCTCATAGGGAAGCTAATGGACTGTGGAGTGGATGCCTACAGTCAAGTGGGTGGCTAACTAGCTTAGGGATTGCACCCAGAGAGTGGTGATTGACGGGTCATTCTTGGCCTGGAAGGAAGTGGGCAGTAGGGTCCCGGGGTTCGGTCCTTGGGCCGGTGTTATTTAATACTTTCATCAGCAATTTGGACGAGGGTGTGGCGAGCACCCTCCCCAAGTTCGTGGATGATACAAAATTATGGGGCAAAGTGAATACACCAGAGGGCAAGGAGCAGTTACAAGCTGACTTGGACAGGTTAGATCAATGGGCGGAACATAATAGGATGCAATTCAACAAAAATAAATGTAAGGTACTCCATATAGGAAGGAGGAATCCCCAGCACACCTACAGGTTGGGGGATATCCTCCTCAGCAGCTCAGAGGAGGAGAGAAATCTTGGAGTCATAGTTGACTCCAAGATGAACATGAGCCAGCAGTGTAATGAGGCCATCAACAAAACCAATCGCACCTTGTCGTGTATTAGCAGGTGCATGACCAACAGATCGAGGGAGGTGATGCTCCCCCTCTATGCGGCACTGGTCAGGCTGCAGTTGGAGTACTGTGTCCAGTTTTGGGTGCTGCACTTCAAGAGGGACATGGAGGATTTGGAGAGGGTTCAGAGGAGGGCCACTCGCATGATTAGTGGTCTCTGTTAAAAACCCTATGAGGAGAGGTTGAGAGATCTGGATCTCTTCAGCCTATACAAAAGACAGCTGAGGGGTGACCTTGTGGTCACTGTAACAGGGGGCCTTCTCGTGGCCGATTTCCCAGTGGCCCACCCACATGTTTCTGGGCTAACCGCTCGCCTTCTCATCCGCCACTCCTTATTGTTAATTATTTAATTGATGTTAATAAAGCGGGAGGCTGCCCATTTCTTGCCCCGATGCCAGGGGGCACTATCTGCAGCTCCATTCCTCCGCTACACCACAGCCCAAGGCTCGCAGATGGCATCCAGATGTTATCAATATCACTGGCCCCACACTGGGCCCCTGAATCCTACTAGTTGAACTGCACTTAGATCCCTCCATTCAGGCAGCCTATTCTGCCTTCATTCCTGGCTGCATAGCTTCTTCAGCTGCTCCCTCTTATGGGTGTGATCCCCACCCAGGACAATTGGCTACTAGCCCTGGCCCACCTCCAGGCCAGTCAGAACCCCAGGCTCTCAGCTCTTGGTGGACTCCTGGCCCTTTGACCCTTCCAGTCCTGGCCCCAGCATTGACCAGTCAGGATATGATCAGACAGGTTCTTGAGTCTAGGACCTCATGCTGTCTTTGGGGTCCACCTTCTAGACCCTACAAAGGGGTAGCCCACCCAGTTGTGGGGACTAGGGGTTAAGGTGCCCCGACCCACCTTTCACCAGGGTGGTAACTGGCCTGGCATTTCCTGGGGGCTTCTGTGCCACTGAGAGCCCCACCAGGTCACCCACTCCCAGCAGGGTGCAGTTTTAGATCATACCCAGGACCAGGAGCCTTCTGACCATCCCCTACAGCTCCTCCCTTACCTCCAGATGCTACCTGCAGCCAGGCAATGTTGTTGCCTGCTCCCAGCAACAAACTGCCCTGTTTATATGAAAAGCTCTGAATCTAAAATGGCTGCCCTAATCAGGCATCTGCTGGCTGCTGTCTTCTTGCCCTTAAAGTGGCAGGCACAAACCATACCCTGCCACAGCCATACATTTATCAGGGGAGGACAGCAGGGAATTGAGGATGTGCTGCTTACCAGAGCGCCCCAGGGAGTAACTAGGAATAATGGGTGCAAACTAGTGGAGAGTAGATTTAGGTTAGACATTAGGAAGAATTTTTTTACAATAAGGGTGGCCAGAGTCTGGTGTGGGCTTCCAAGAGAGGTGTTCCTATCATCTAACTTGGAGGTCTTCAAGAGGAGGCTTGACAGTCACCTGGCTGGGGTTGTCTGACCTCAGTCCTCTTTTCTGCCAGGGGCAGGGAGTCAGACACAATGATCCATTGGGTCCCTTCTGACTCTATAATCTATGAATCTATGAAGGTGCCCTCAGCCACAAGACACTAGCCGTGGTCATGCTGGCCCCAAGCTGACTGTCAACAGCTTTGGGATTCATATTATTGGGTGCCTCCCTGTATCACCCCACCCAGTGTCATAAAAGATTTTCACCCAGCCTCTTGTATGGAAAATAAAAATTCAGGGCACTTTTCAAAGTCTATTTGTGATAATTTATTTCTATCAGAGATTTTGAAAAAAATTCCTAAAGTAGGTAGAGAGAAAAGACATATAGATTGTGAACCTAACCTGGTTCACACAGCCCCCATGCAGCCCCCGGTATATTGAAATGCAATCTACTTTATGAATACTGGGTTGACAGTACACGAGGGAGGGAGCAGCACACCAATTCTGGGATGTCATAGAAAACTCTATGGAGGAGAAGGCTAATTGTGTGGAACTTGCAAATTAGCTGTGGCTTGACAAGTACTTTGTCACCAGGGAGTTTCTGGTTCCTCATGATGCATACCTCTTGTCTCAAACTCGGCCATGCAAGCCTCTGAAGCATCTCTTTTAAGGATGATAGACAGCTTGTCATAAAATGGAATTGTTCTGTGAAGCACCAGGCTGAGAATTATTGTCCTTTACGTGATGGAAGGCACACTTTAAGGCCTTCATCTTACTATGACACTGTTCCCAGTTGCATTTGATGGCAAGTTACTCTAATTGTTCAGAAATAGAGACATAAAGAGGTTATTCCTGCAGCTGCCCAGTTGTGTCATGATGGTCCCTTCACTCCAAATGGCAGTCAGTGCTACAACCTTTGCATAAGTCCAGTTTGGTCCCTGTCCTTGCAAAGAATCCATCATGTCTTCCAAAATTTGACTTTTTTTGCTCCCCTCCATGACAAACAAAATGTAAAGCAGAGCAAATGATACACATTACAGCCTGTGCCTGCTGTTAGGATCTGTTCTGGGACCTATTCTGGGACATATGAACCTTTTATCAAGAGAGGCATAAAAGAAGTGTGATTTGTCCAATCTCCAGACATTTGAGGCAATACTTAACTTTTGATAGTCTAGCCCAGGCTTGTCCAACATATGGCCCATGGGCCGCCATGTGGCTCTCCAAGACATTTTCTGAGGCCCAAGGTGCTGCACTGGGAAACGAAAGTAAACACTGCACTTTCATTTTGGGGTGGTGATGTGATACCACTTCCTATAAGGTCTTTGAATATAGCTCGCTGGACCACTGGGTGATAAAAAGTTCATGATCCGGCCCCACAATCAAAAAGGTTGGACACCCCAGTCTAGCCCATGGCATTCAGAGGCATACTCACACTGCTATTGCGCTGGAAATTCTTGAAAATGTTGGGTGATCACTTCAGGTGAGAAATCAAAAAACTGTTTGAATGGCTCAGTGATACTCATTTCCTTTAGATATTCAGACCAAAACAAATTCTTTCTGATCATTTTCCACAAGGGTTATCAGGGCTCACTCTTATAGTGTGTGTGGGGGGAGGGTGGGGAAATGCAGGTGGTAGTCCAGAAGAGCCCATATGGGACATGTAAGGATTAGTTCAACAGTGTTCAAGCACACATGCTACCATTTTTGGTATGTGGTAACATCTCAGCTCTTTTCAAGAAATACAGGCAATCTTCAGTTGCAGGCAGCACATAGTTTCAGTAGCTATTGACTTGTAAATAACAGGAGTGGTTTCATGCTAATCTAGGAGAGTGACTTTTTGCAAACATTTGAGACAGAGGTCACTCCACAAGCCAAATTCTTGCTTAAGAAAATGTCTTCCTCGAATCCTCTGGGACTAAGGAGAAAGCAGACATTAATCTTGAAGGCTGTTGACCTTTCACATCACAGATGTATGGTTCTACTGGTGAGATTCAGCAACTTGATGTACCTTTGGTTTGGTATTTTAAAACTTATGAAGAGCCAACTTTGCAGATTTGTCATGAGGTGGACACTGTTATTTGAAGTGGGGAAGCAGCTCCCACATTGCAACAAACAAAAAGTGTGGTTGCCAAAGACTATAGCTGCTTCCTGGCCATATATTAAGGGTGAGCCTCAAGAGATATGGGCACACAAAAGCAGCTCGGGCCCTGTGGGAAAGAAAGAATAGTTGTGTCAATGTGAAATGATGACCTGTGGCTGGAAACATTCAGAATGAGCAAAGAGATGTTCTTCCACATCATTAGTTTGCTGAATCCACATATCCAGCATCAGATGACTGTTATGTGGAAGCCCATCAGCCCAGAGAAGCATGTTGCCATAGCCATAATGAAACTGGCCACTCCAACAAGCCTGTGCCATGTTGCGAATCAGTTTGGTGTGGCTCCCTGCACTGCTCTAAGGACCATCAGTGAGGTTTGCCAACTGCTACAGGACCTGGCAGCAAACAAATTCACATGCCAAAGTAACCCCTATGTGGTGGTGAAAGGATACTGCAGAATGGGCTTCCCTAACTACATGGGAGCACTTGTCACTATGCACATTCCCATCCTAAATGGATTCCTGGACAACTATTCATTTATAAACAGAAAGGGGTTTCCTTCTCGTAGATTTCATAGACATTAGGACTGGAAGGGACCTCAGACGATCATTGAGTCCAGCCCCCTGCCCAAGGAGCAGGAAGTCAGCTGGGGTCATAGGATCCCAGCAAGATAAGTATCCAAATTTCTCTTGAAGGTGTTCAATGTAGGTGTTTGAACCACCTCTGGTGACAGGCTATTTCAGACCTTGGGGGCTCAGGCAGTGAAGAAATTCTTCCTTACGACCTGAAACAGTCTTGCTGGAGTTTATAACCATTTGACCTTGTCATCCCTTGGTGTGCTCTGGTGAACAATCGCCCCCTCCAGAACCTGGTGAACACCCCTGATAATTATACGTAGTCATCAGATCGCCCCTGAGCCTGTGCTTTTCCAGGCTGAAGGGTCCCATAGCTCTCAGCCTGTTGTTGTAAGGTCTGTTTTCCTGACCTCTTATCATGTGCATGGCTCTTCTTTGGACTCTCTCAAGCTTCTCCACATCCTTTTTGAATTGTGGAGCCCAAACTGGATGCAGTACTCCTCACCAAGGCCGAGTACAATGGGTGAATGATGTCCTGGGATTTTCTTGAGAAGCATCTGTGGATGCAAGCCAGCATTTTTCTCTCTTTACTAGCCAAAGCATCACATTGAAGGCTCATGTTCAACTTGTGGTCAATCATGACCTCCAAGTCCCTTTCATCTGTAGTGCTAACCAGCATAGCACTGCTGAATCTATAAGGATGTTGCAGGTTTTTCCTCCCAAGGTGGAGAACCTTGCATTTTTCAGTGTTAAACACCATCAGGTTCTCATCGCC
>NW_017728950.1:63956947-63959039 GCF_001723895.1 Crocodylus porosus | reverse complement strand
TCTGGTTTAGCAGGAATCCAACGTTGCCCTTGCTTTTCATCCAGCTCCCCACATATATAAAAAAGGACTTTTTATTGTCCTTGATACTTATAGCTAGTTGGAGTTCTGTCACAGCCTTGGCTTTCCTGGTTCGCTCCCTGCTGGAGCAGACCAGTGCAAAATATTCCTCCTTGGAGGTGGATCCCATCCTCCATCCTTTGTAGCCCTTTCTTTTTAGCCACAGGATGTCTGCTAGTTCCCTGGAGAGCCAAGGGGGCTGCTGTGCCCTTTTTCTGCCTTTCCTCCAAGATGGAATCGCCTTAGCTTGTGCATCAAGGATCGCTCCCTTAAGGAGCAACCACTTTTCCTGAACTCCCCTCCCCTTGGGATCATGGTCCCTTAGGGCCTCACCAACAAGCCTCCTGAGCTTGTCAAAGTCAGCTTTGTGACTTGCCAGCTTTACAGCGGATGGTGAAGGTGATCAGCTCACGGTCGCTGTCACCCAGCTTCCCATCGAACATTAGGTCACTCATTAGGTCATCCCCAGTTGCCAGTACCAGGTTGAGCAGTGCTTTACCTCTCATTGACCCATAGACTTCTTGTGTCAGATAGAGGTCATACACGCATGAGAGGAAGATTTGCAACTGCTCAGAGTTAGCTGAGTGTTCTTCCCATGAGATTTCTGGGTAGTTGAAGTCTCCCATGACAACCATGGACCCGGAGCTTGCTGCTTCAGCCAAGTCCCTGGCAAACTCCTGGTCAAGCTCTTGACTTTGGGTGGGAGGTCTGTAGTAGACTCCCACGACCACGTCCCCTGTGCCATGTTCCACATGGATTTTAACCCAGAGGGTCTCCAGCCATCCACCCTGGTCACTAATGTCAGCTAGCAGGGACACGTAGCTCTCCTTGACATAGATATCTATGCTCCCACCTCTTTTGTCTACTCAATCTCTCCTGTACAGGGTATAGCCATTTATACCCATGATCCAGTCATGGGTAGAGTCCCACCAGATCTCCGTTATCCCTATGACATCGTAATTATTTGCATTAAGCAGGAGGACAAGTTCCTCCTGTTTATTCCCCAAACTCCTGGCATTTGTGTACAGGCAGGCAAGTGTCCCCTTGGGGGCCCTTGCCTTGCATACTTGTTTTTCCAGGGCTGTGGCGGGGTGGGCTCCCTTAAGTGTCTTGGCCTGCTGGCTTTGCGAGGGTTTCTCAGTGGTCAGCAGTGGCTGTAGTCCCCCCATCCCCCAGCTGACTTAGTTTAAAGCCCGGTGGAGCAGGTCAGCTAGTCTGGCTGAGAAGAACCTCCTCCCCTGTGGAGAGAGGTGGAGGCCATCCCTTCTCAGCAGCTTGCTGCCTCTCTCACCAAAGAGCGGACTGTGGTCATGGAAGCCAAAGCCTTCCCGATGACACCAGCACCACAGTCTTTGATTGACTACCTGGATCCTCCTCTCCCTCCTCAGCCCATAGCCCAAGACTGGGAGGATCAAAGAAAACA
Organism: Crocodylus porosus; assembly: GCF_001723895.1. Classification (NCBI taxonomy): domain Eukaryota; kingdom Metazoa; phylum Chordata; order Crocodylia; family Crocodylidae; genus Crocodylus; species Crocodylus porosus. The sequence continues at coordinate 63,957,559 of NW_017728950.1, read as the reverse complement.
CCACCTGTGCCCCCAGACCTTTTAGCCCCACTCCCAAATCCCTGTAGTGCCTCATGACCTGGCTGGGAGCACTCTGAGCTGTGTCATTGGTGCCCACATGGATAAGGAGCATGGGATAGTGGTCAGTGGGCTGGAGGAGTTTAAGGATCTTCTCTGCAATGTCTCGCATGCGGGCTTCTGAGAAGCAGCAGACTTCCTGGGCTAAGGGGTCAAAGCGGTTGATTGTCCTCTCAGTCCCCCTCAGGATGGAGTCTCCCATGACAAACACTTTGCGTTTTGTCTTGGGGAGAGTGGGGGCGGTAGCTACAGTAGTGCCCATGTTACCTGCAGAAGCTGGCAACTCAGCAGGCTCAGCTGGGGCTGCAAGAGGTTTGTACCTGTTGCATAACTTCAGCAGGACAGGGGCCTGCATCTTGCTTAATATCTGTGAAACCAGGGGTAAGGTCTTTAGTGATGCTTGGAGAGATCAGTTAAGAGAATTGACACAAGCTGTAACTTTCACTAGCAGAGAAACAGTTGAGCATGGTGGGCTAGAGATACAGGCAAATAGCAGGAGGAGTGCTGTGATCAGAAATTGTCTGGCGGCACACATAGGTGCCACACTGTGAGGGG
>NW_017728950.1:63934126-63955705 GCF_001723895.1 Crocodylus porosus | reverse complement strand
AACAAAAAAAAAGAGATGTTCTCTGCAGTGAAAGAACTGAACATTTTTAGCACCCATTTTTTGCTAGCACAAATCAGGGTGCCGTGTGTGTGTAGGTGTGTGTGTGTGTGTGTGTGTGTGTGTGTGTGTGTGTGTAGCTGGAGGAAGAGGAAGTGAGGCCCTTTCCTGGCAGAGATTTACCAGGTTTCAGACCTGAGGAAAGTGTTTCTTGCAGTCCAAGAAAGCGCGTGTGCGTGTGTGTGTGTGTGTGTGTGCATGTGCACGCAAGCTATGATGCTGTTGGTTTAAATGATGAAGCATAGGCAAGAGGGAGTTGTTGGAAAAACTGCACTGTAGCAGTGAGAGGAGAGAGCATATAGGCCAACACCAACCAGGAGTGCTGAGAGGGGGCTCCCTGCCATGGGGAAAGCACCCAGAGGAACAGGCTAGATATTTCAGTTCAGCACTGTTACTATTGTAAATAGAGAGAGAGAGAGAAAAAAAATGAGAGTGTACACAAGCTGAGATGCCATGGGTCAACATGTGGTGAAGCACAGGCAAGAGGGTGGGAGGGAGGGAGGGAGGTAGCACATGTAGCCCACAAGTTGACCTTCCTGGTAGAATATAGAGCCAAGTTAGGCATGGGCCTAGAGTGACAATCTGGGCCGGGGACCTTTTTAAAACAATGATAATAGCATGTATGTTTACATGCATGCATACGTGTGTGTGTGTGTGTGTGTGTGTGTGTGTGTGTGTGTGTTAAAATAAATAAATACCTGGTAGTCAAGTGGTTAGGAGGCTTGGCGGTACTGTGCAAGTTGTGTTCTAAGTTGCTGGAAAACCTGCACTGTAGCAGTAGTGAGAGGAGTGGGCACATTGGCCACCATCAACCAAGAGTGCTGAGAGGAAGCCCTTAGCCATGGGGAAAGCACCCGGGGGAACAGGCTAGAATGGGCATTCTTAAAGAAGCTGCACTATAGCAGGAGTGAGGGGAGGCATGCAGGCCAGCATTAACCAGAGGTGCTGAGAGGGAACCACCAGCCACGGGAAAAGCATATTTACTTGGGATAATTACCTGGGCTACATGCAAATACAAACAAAGAAAAAGGAACATTATATACATGATCCTTGAAATAAGCTAATGAAGCATATTTCAGTAAGTAGCTTCTTGGAATAGCTTGACCATTTGTAAGTTTTTAGCATTTTTAAATCTTGCACACTGCACTGCAAATTGGGGCACGTAGCATCAGCAGGAGGAGCAGGAGAAAGGAGGGAAGGCTAGAAGCAGGGCAAAAAAGAGATAAAAAATATATTCATTGAAACAGAAATATTAATTTTTAAATTATGAAGGGATTATTTAAAATGCAAGCTTAGTTGCTCATGTATTCACACAATACGAGGACATATCTCCAGTGAGGCAGAGAGAGGCTAATGGTGAATTCCCACAGGCTTTTTCTGGAATCTAAAAGAATACTAAGAGTATTGTACAGGCACCTGGAAGTGACATTTTGCCATCCTTTCTTCTGGAGATGGAAGTGGCATCAGGCGACTTTCCCAGGGCTTGTGTTCTATTCTGTCTGCTGTGCCCAATGGTAGTAGCAAAATATAAAGCATAGCATTCAGGAACTAGAAATAGAAGGGAGAGAGTGAGAAGTTAAGAGTATAAGAATTTGTATTGTAAAACTACCATGCAGTCATTCCAGCCCGGAAATGGGGGTAGCCCTCCTGTAGGCAGGGGCAGGGCAGGGGGGCAGGGGGAGGTGGAGAAAGGCAGCTGAAGGGCAAGGAAGGGTAGTGAGGAGGTTTTCCCCCACCCATCTTGAAACTTGACCTGCCACTACAGGATGCTGTTGGATACCTCACAACTTCATTCATGGCAATTAAACTCTATTTACATGAAAGAAAGTAAGCAATGCAAGTTGCCTTCCCTCAAGGCACAGCCAAGTGCTTGTTCTCACTTACCTATGCATAAACATCCTTTTTGGTTGTGAAACAGGTCAGGATGTCCTTTTTCAAGTGTCACAAAAAGCTGCCTCATCCTGCACTGAAAGGCAATACTGTACCCAACATAAGCAGCAAACAGCAGGCTGTACTCTTATGGAAAAAGGTGCTGTGCCACCCAGGAGCAAGTGTCCTGCAGGGCTGAGTCCTTGTGCCTCTGATGTGTTGCCATCTCTCATCCACCTCAAAAGTCTACAGTGTACACACCTCCATCAGTCACTGCTCCAAGAATTTATAGGCACTCAAGGGGCCAGACACACACACGCACACACCTGCCTTGTTCTTGTGTAAAAAAAACCCAGACAGTCTGGCGCAGGCCTGGGAAGCACATGAAAATTTCATGCCAAAACATGCGGGGCTTTGCATGGAAAGATTTGGGGCCAAAAAAAATTACCTGAGCACATTGTGCAACTTGATCCAGGGGAAGTGAGGGGCACCAGGCTAGGGCAGGGAGTGATGCCCTTTGGGACCCCAGAGCTAGGGGAGAAGCAATGCTTTGAGCACACTTGGGGGTAGCCTGAAGGGTACTCTGCACCCAATGCCCTGTGGAAACAGTGTGCTGCCCGAAGGGTGCCTCCCCAACTTCATCCAGCCTTGGGAGATGCTTGTGTACACTTGGGAAGCCTTGCAGGGCTTTGCATGGAAAAAAGGTTTGTTGCCAAAAAAAAAAAGCACCCAAGCACCCCATGCAACTTGCTCCCAGGAAAAGAGAGTGGCAGAAGTGCAACGGCTGGGCATTTCTTGTCCTAAAGCTCCACCTGGCAGTAAGATAGGACTAAAAGGACATGAGGGTAAAATTGTTTTGACATGCCCCCAGCACGTTTTACTAGTCATGGCATAATAAGCCCTTATGTGGTAAATCATGTCCAAGTTACTTATTTAGCCATCTTAAACTAAGAAAGAAAAATTAAACCAGGAACATTTTTAGCGAGTAAATGCCATTTAGTTACTAAATGCTGCACCCAGTGCTGGGAAGATTGGTGCTGCCACCTGTCCCAGGCACCAGGAGCAGCCTCCTGTGATCTGACAGGCAGATCAGGGGCCCTCTGCATCCCCAGGAGGAATCCCCCACAGCCATCCTAGGAGTGTGGAGGGGCCCCCGATCTGCCTGCTGGATCACAGCAGGCTGCTCCTGCCACCCGGGACAATGCTGGGCACAGCTCACACCCAGTGCCGGGAAGATTGGTGCTGCCACCTGGGAAGAAGGGTGCTGCCGCTGGCCCCAGCTGGCAGCAACAGCATGCTGTCATCCAGCACGCAGATCCGGGGGCCAACACCGCCCCCCAGGAGGGGTAGGGGCTGCACCATAATCCTCCTGGGAGGGGTGGCCCCCGATCAGTTCTATTGCAGTTGGATTAATATCATCAGTCTGCACGGGATGACAGGAGGCTACTGCTGTTGGCTGGGACCAGCGCTGAAGCCAAGCCCAGCTTTGAAACTCAAAACATTTCATTTTGAAGCTATTATAAATCCTTTTGTTTCATTTCAATTTTGCTGTTTCAAGCTCAAAATGCATCAAAACAGCTTCAAAATGAAACACACGCTGACATTTTGCACAGCCCTAATGCCCACTATATATTGTTTCTTCACTTTTAAGGTCACTGCAGATTTTTGGATTTTGAAAATAATATAACAGTTCCTTTATTGAAAGATTTACTGGTTTGTAGGAAGACTCTGGTGAATGAGCCTCAATCACTTGAAGTACCTTGAATGCTGGACTCAGAATCCCTACATGATTAGAGTATTGACTTAGAACTGCAGACAAAAATAATAGGGAAATACTGGAATCAAATAGTATTTCAGCAACAGCTTATAAAGAGATTTTTTAGACATAAATAAAACAATAGCCTATATTGCATGAGAATGCAATCAATCAGTTGGCACCATTGTTCTTTACAGAGTGTGGTGTATGTGCAGATGAGTTCTTTGGCTGCTGAGTCTGATGCATGAGTAACAGTCTTACTGACAGGAAAGGCACACCCATGCACTAGCAGTGCCCTGAATCCGAGCAGCAGATTCTTTCCTCCTCCGACAGCGGTCATCACAAAACTTGATCCAGTCCACCTTTGTAGTGACTCACTCCATCTGCAAGCTGACTGTCAACTGTGGTGGCGTTCTGCACTCCTTTCCCAATCATCCACAGAGATTCCAAAGAATGCTAAGTCATCTTTGGAAGCATCCCAAAATCTGTGCAGTGGTCTGCCTCTCTAGACCATGAGGACGTAAAAAATGTTGTATTTGGGTTTGAGGCTATCCAACTGGTCGCCCATGAGGGGTTAATTTTTGGCCTCCTCATCACCCAGCTGCTGTTCCCTCTATTAGTCCAGCTACAATAGAAGCTAGGGTCTCTGAGCTCCCTTTCCCTCCTCCAGCTTCCACTTCCTGCTCTTGTTCAAAGGGATGGCATGGCCAAACTACAATTCGTGAGCCACATGCGGCTTACCAGCAAGGTACTTGCAGCTTTCTGGAAATTGGGTGAAGCCCTGCCAACTTCTCCCCAAGATGGCTCTGGGAGACAGTGCAGCCCAGCACTTCATGCTGCTCTGGCTTTCCCTGTGGGGAGCTCACCCCGAGCCCTCCCTCCTCCTTTCTTCCCCTCCAGGACTACAGCTATGCCACTTAACCTAGGGTGTACTCCCTGCAGGGAAAGCCATAGTGGCTCAGTGGCACGGGGGGGAGGGGGTTGGCAGGGTTGGCTGGGGCACGTAGCCAACCCCCGTCCTCCCTCCCCCCCGCCCCAGCTCTTGAACTTCAGTGGAGGATCGGATGTGGTTCCCAGGGTGAAAAACTCTGGCCACCCCGGTGTAGCCTATAGTGCTAGAGGAGCCCTCGACTTGGGGCTTGTGCAGTACAGTGGGAGAGCCTGCAGGCAGGGAGCTGAGCATGACACCAGTCATGCCTAGTGCAGCAGGGGAGGGATGACTTGTGTTGATATGATCCATGAGGCACAGAGCCCCAAGCTGCTTATAAGTTGGACATCCCTGTTTTGGTCATGCATACATGGATTATTAGCAAGCTATAGATTTCTAAATATAAATTAACATCTTAACCTTATTAGCATATACATAAATTTCTGGGGTTTTCATTGCTGAGATGACGAGCAAGATAAAATGAAAAACTTATAATTTCAACTGTTTTCCCAGAGGAAAAGCCTTAATTAACTGGTTTACCTAACATTAGTATGCAGTTTTACTGTGAGTTTTTATAGTTCAGAGCCTCTGACTGCTGAAGGAATGTTCTCTAGTTGTAGGGAATAAACTAGGGGAGTTTGGGAGGCATGTCTGTAAAACGGTTTTTGAACCTCATTGCAAGTGTTTCTCACATAATTCCCCTCTCCCCTCCCCTCCTGTGTGGCTTTTTATAATTGTATTATGTCTACAGTCGAGTGGTGAATTGGATTGTATTTCACTATTTAGCAGCCACAGTGGTATATCCATTTATTTGAAAAACAAGTTTCTCTAATATCTATTAACAACATATGCCTCTTTCATCTTCCAACAAGACAATTTTGGATAGTAATTAATACTACAATATAAAAAGTGAACAATTATGAAAGAATATTAAGAATTCAAGGCTGACAATTTGATTTTTTTCCAGTCCCTGCATTCTGTAAATAAACCTTCTGATCCATCTTGGGAATTATGTTTCTTCATCAACCATCTGATTTTTATATACACAAAGTAACAGGTTGCTAGTGACTGGAAAGATGCTTTTTTAATCTGCTTCTGGCACCCCCTAACCCACTATTCCTCTTGTTCCCAACCCCTCTCACACCCCATCTCATCCCCACAGACCCCACCTTCCCCATCAGCCCAAAACTGTATCTGCTGCACACACTTCCCATTCTCATAATTCTCTGGTGCCTTTACTCCTCTACCCCGGAGGCCTGCCTCTGATACCATCATCTAGCTCTTCATGACCTGTAGGAGTCCCTTCCCCTCAAAACCACTCTCAAACAGATCTCTCCTTCAAGAAACAGAAGAAAATACTGAAAGAAGCATTACACTTTTCCATTTTTCACAAATGTTGTCTTTCCCCACCATACATACATTCAAATTTCTTTATTTTTTTCTATGACTTTATTCTGTTGTTAAGTGTTCTGTCCAGGCATGCATTCATGGATGTTTGGAAGGAATATAAATCCTCATGTTCCATGACACAAGCTGCCCTGTACCTGGTAGGATTAGCAGGAAACTTTCCTTTTGGAGATATTATACCAGCACATACTGGCTCTGTTTCTTTTTATGAAAAATTCTCATTTAACCGAAGGGATAGGGACTTTCATCATAGCATTTCAGGTTATACTAAATCAGGGGCGGGCAATTATTTTGGGTGAAGGGCTGCTTACTGAGTTTTGGGAAGACATCGAGGGTCGCATAAATATTAATCTGCCAGGGCAGATAAATATTAATTTTCTCAACTTTTTAGGGGCCCTGCGGGCTGGATAGAATGGCCTGGCAGGCTGCATCTGGCCCACGTGCAACATTTTGCCCACCCCTGTACTAAATGCTAAAATGCTACAGGTGAGCACTCCACATGTTTAGTGAGAGGGACTTTTGGATGATGCATCAAACAAACCACTTTAGGAAACTGCTTAAAGAAGCATTATTATTTTGGCATTAAAACTGCTAATATAGTCTGATTTTCTTTTTTTCTTCATGCTGCATTGTTAGGCAAATCGTTAAACTGTGTATGTACAATCACTGTAAAATGATTTGAAAGTTGGAGAAAGATAATAGACAGTTTTGTGTAGTCATAATTCTCTAAGGAAATTCTGAACACCACAGAAGACATTTTTCTCCTTTTAACATCGCCTTTGACTCATTTCTTTAAAGAAAAACAGCACCTCTCCCCTCTCTCAAAGACCTTGTTTGATTAGTCATTAGTTAACAAATTTTTAAAAATACCATATTTTTTTCAAAAGTAACCTATTCATCTTTATCTCAAGTGTCTAAGAAGCTGAAATGAAGCAGATCTGCATTTTTCTAGCACAATTAATACTGACCTCAGAATTCAGAATGTATCAGAGTTCTTGTGCTACCAGTTTTTCATCTGCTTGTGATGTCAGCTTTTCTTTCATCATGTCTAAGCAAACTGAATCATAGAATTTTTCATCTTAATATTGACATCTCACACGTACATGCGGTAAACCCTTGGGACTACTATTTACCTTCATGTATTATCCTTGTATTTTAGTTTTAAAATATGTCTCTGTGTTGAATAAGAATTAAAACTCATCATCTCTGAGCAATTTTGAATATTTGAATCTTCAATAATATTCATAAACACATCACAGACTATTCCTTTGATCCCAGTGTCAGTGAATTTTTGGTGAAGACTGATAAACCTCAAAATTTTTCATTTTTTCTGCCTTAGTGAACAGGACTCAGCTTATTTTCCTCAGTCTACTGGATGTCATATTTCTACAGTGGCTAGAGAAGGACAGAACAAGAGAAGAGATCATGCAAGATGAGGGAGGGGTATATCGATCTAGTCAAGCCTCCTGCACAGAGGTGTAGGATTTGTACCTGTAGATTATAGAACTGTTTGCCTTGAGAAACCAGGTTCTTCTGAATGCCAGGAGGAGGGAGAGGAAGATGACAGGATTAGTTTGTTTCTCCTGGATTTAGATTAATGGGGTGAAGGAGCAAGAGTCAGGGTTGACCTTTTTCCTTAAGAGGGCTGGGAAAGTTGGAGGTTTAGAGGCTTAGTCTCTCTCTTTCCTTCCTGGAGAGGAGGAGAGAAGACTGGGAGAGAAGAGGTCAACAAGAGAGTCCCCATCCTGACAATGTTTCTTTCACTGGCTGGTTGCCCACTTACTGCTGGGGATTAGTTTAAATCTTGTAAACATCCAAGTTAGGCACTTGCAGTTCTCATCATGAGTCAATACTGAGTCCTTGTTTCAGCAGATAGTAAAGACATAAGAGATGGTAAAATATTAATAGAAGTGAAAGCCCCAAATCCCAGGGAGACAAAAGGCAGTACTGCCACTGCTTTTGGAGGAGAAGGGGAACACTTTTCCCACATGCTCCTTCCACTTTAGTTCCTGTTCTTTATCTCTAGCTTGCTGGGCTTGTGACAAGTCACAAAACTTTGAGAGATCATGTGTTCAGCAATTTCAGATGGCTAGGTTGAAGCCACAGGGCAGGGTTTGAGCATGCTCTGAGTCAATATCTCTACACTGCTGGAATTATTTAGAGGAGTGGCGCTCAATCTTCTGTCTTCATGTGCTAGATGACTAGGTTTGCAGGCTAGACGAGTTGGTCTGCAGGCTGAATCAAGTGTGGGGACAGCATGCAGGATTCATTTATTGTGACCAGGCACATCAGCCCATCCTTATGTGCTGGATCCAGGTGCAGCTTGACCCTGCACACTAGCGTAACCTGGCATGTGGGGCCATGTCACCTAGCCCATGGGCTCCATAGGGGGCTGGAAATATGTTGGCAGGGGAGCGGTGGCAACATGAGCTGCTGCAGCTCTAGAAACCATGACAGTTAATGATGCCACAGCTTCCTTGTCATCAAACTTCCAGCACTGCTGGGAGCCCTGAGGGCTCTATGATGACCTCCTTGGCTGGAAGGTGAGCACCACTGATTTAGAGCAGGGGTGCTCAAGTCCTGCCTTGTGTGCCAGATTCAGCTCTTGGTGCCTTATTACCTGACCCATGGAGTACCACATACTAGATCCAGTATGTGGGGTGGCATGGAGCCCAATCCCAAGGCATGGAACCCAACAGAAATGGCATGGGGTTCTAAGGCCCTGATCTCTACATGCTGGACCAAGCGGAAGCAGCATGTGGCCCTGGGGCCCAATTCTGATGCATGAAGCCACATGGGGGGTGACATAGGGGCCCTGGAGACCAATCCTGAAGTGCAGCGCCTGGCAGAGGTGGTGTGCAGTTGTGGGGCCCTGTTTCTAGTGCATGGGACTGAGTGGAGGTGCCACCAGGGTCCCAAGTTTGGTGCACAGGGCCAGGTGGGGGCAGTACAGTCTAGATCTGGGCATGTGGGCCTGATCCTAGGTTGTGAGGTCTGATCTCGCCTGCAGCCCAGCCCCACACCACTCATTTCACCCTCAGGGCCAAAAGTTTGAGCACCATGCGTTTAGAACAATGTGGCAGTGCAGTTGCTGACTCAGTAGTTCTGATATCCAGGCACTTATGTGTGAGAAATAGCTCTTTAAATTCTATTGTAATAGAATGGATCTCTGAAGTTACTGGTTCAATGGTTGTCCTGTTTAAATATGCTGGGAATAGCTTTCTCTTGTTTAGCATCTTTATCTTTCTAAATGGAAGCCAAGGAACATGGTTTCATGAAGTTATGGCTAAGTGCATGTAGGTTTTAAGAGCTCAGAGTGAATGTACAGACCTTTATGTGGTGCCATTAATTCATTACCTATGTTTTCAAGTTTTGTTGGGCACATCTAATATATGAATTAATGTGCTGTAATTATGTGGCATTAAGTTTAGTACCTGTAATAGGTACTAATTGATATGCTTTAATTGGCCCTACACCACAGTAGCACTGGTACGTGCTTTTTGTGATGCTAGTATACAGTAGACTAATTCTACTGCACACTAGCTCATCAGCATGGTTTTTTCCTGCCCCACTAATGCACAGTAGAATTAGTCTACTCTGCATCTAGTGTCATATAGACACGCTCACTGTATTAAAGGACAAAGTCATATGAGATCACTGGTTCAGCACCTGTAATTTGACTGCCTAATTTTGGAACACATACCTCTGTGAGATTATCGTCACAATCAAGTAAAGAAATAACATACTTCTCAAAAAACATTGACTGCTTTTACTTCGCAACTTCAGCATGCTGGGCTGACGTCAAGATACAAGTCTGTATCACTGCAATGGAATTCCTGGCATTTCATAGCAAGCTTAACAGATCCATTTTGTAACAAAGTAAAAAAATATGAAACTGAGACATACCTGCCAAACTACTCTACCTGCTGCCTAAGATTTGGATGCTTGGATAATTTTTCATTATCCAAGGATTGCCTTCAAATGTCACAATGTTGACACGATATATATGAAAATGATTCTGAGAAGACTGATCAGCTATATCCAAGAAGGTGAAATAGAGATATTACTTTACTTTAAAATCAAAACAACACTTTATTTCCACCTCCCACTCTCACCCCAACTACTAGAGAAAACTTGGCAAGATACTGGGGTTCACCAAATGAAACATGTCAGGAACTATTCATTTTCTTATTATAGACATGCATGATCTCAGGCCAAAATTCAGAGCTATGACAGCTGTCTAATTTTTTAGGCTCTTTTTCAAAGTCAACAAATGTTGAGCATTGTGATTAAACTTTTTTTAATAGATTATAGTTCAACTGCTGTATCTGAAAGAGTGTTTTTGTAATGTTCAGTGTAAAAAGTGGCGTTTAAAAATTAAATTGTTATTTCAAAGTTGGAAATATTTTGTGGCCTATTAGTGGTATAATTCATATACATTTCACCTAGACCAGAGGTTCCGGATCTTTTTAGGCTCAAGTCACCCCATGATAAGCTCGAGGCCTTCCTTGGAAAATGCCAGCTCTTAGTTTTCATGGGTTTTTTTTTTTTTTTTACTACAGAAAAATAACAGAGCGATTCATCTGTTGCAAAGAACTCAGACTACAACAGGTCAGAAGGTTTTTAACACTACAGATTCCTATACGAAGTCTCTGGGTTTACCTTGCGAATTGTATTTGTACACTTAACTGTGTCACCCTGCAGCATCCTTAAAAGGCGCTCAAGACATCATCATGTGTCACAGCATTCTGTTAGAGAATTACTGACATAAGCGAAGTGTGTTACACTTAAGTGTATTTGTGACTTCTCAGTCACTCCTTATCCTGCTGGGAGTGTTTTTTTCCAGGAAACTTCCACAATAATACCATTAACATATGGTTATTTGTGTCATAACTCCATCAATTTTAACCCACCTGCTGCATTTTCTTTATATGATTCCAATGACTCTTTTATATTCTCTTTCCATTTCTGACTCAAATCTATTTTCTGTTAGCTACTTAGGATGATATATAATAGCATCTTCCTGAATTCTGCAAAGGTATTTTCTTAGGTCCACTCCACGTTGAATTCTTTAGGAATTTATTCTATCACAGTGTACTCTGATTCTGTTATCAGACAGTTAGGCTAAGTACAGACAGTCAAAAAGCCCAAGGCTGAATTGATTCAATCTTTGCAGGTTAGTCTAAGCTGAACCAATAAGCAAGTGAACAGGCATTTACTTTTGATTCTGGAAATGCAGCCACATACCTGCAGTGGCCCAGGCCAGACGCTGGGAGCTCTAGAGTATGCCTCCCTGCTCGGCTGGAGCACATAGCTTGGGCCAAGCCTAGCCCGCCCACACCTCAAGGAACGGAGGGCTTGTAGGGGAGGTGCAAAGCATCCTGGGATGCCTGGGTGGCAGGGGGTATGAGTTAATTTGAATTTGGAGGGGATCTGGGACAAGCTCAGTAAACCTATTTAACCTGTGTAATCTGTCCCTAGCCTTATAGACTAAACTTGTTCAGTTAACTGTCTTATTTGTCTTCCCATATCACCATAGTATATAAATAATCACCTATACAAATTCTGGACAGCTGCTCCGACACTTGTTATTAGCGTGCATTGGAGCAGACTCAATTAATTGAGTCTGCTGGAGTGTGTTAATGTACTCCAGGAGCCTCTATGTCACATCTATTCAGCATCCCCACACTCCAAAATGGCAGCAGGGGCACTTGAACTAAAATTCATCAAAGGACTTTTAGTTTAAACACCCCTACCACCATTTTGAAGTTCAGGACACTGAATACACATGCTACTGTGGGCACTTTAATTATAGTGGCTCTCAGATCCACTCCCCCATCCATCCTGGAGCACATGTGTAGACAGCCAATGTGTCTTAATCTTTAAAGTGTTTTTCTTCACAAGACTCTGAGATAGGAAAATACCATTATTTTACAGATGGTGAAACTGAGACGTGAGACCCCTCTACATATGCATGTAAAGATGTAATGGGATCTAATGCATGATTCACACAATTCCACCCCCTGTCATGCCACATGCATGGCAGGAGGTACGATTGTGGGATCACACGTTACACCTTATTGCTGGTGCACCAGCAAGAAGTGGGCTCTCATAGCTGGGAGCTCCATGTACCCCAGTTAAGAGGCTTGTAACCACCAGGGCCCCCAGGCACCCTCATAACTGGAGGATTCTCGCTGCAGCAATGTCTCCACCCTAGGGATGTGGGAAACCCCTGGAGCTGGAGGATCACCCCTGTGGTGGTCTCCCCACCCTGGCCATGTAGGGAAACTCCTGGGGCTGAAGGATTTCTGCGGGGGCAATTTTCCTGATCTGGGAGTACAGGGAAACCCCTGGGATAGGGGGATCACTGCAGGGGCAATCCCCCTCCCCCAGGAGTTTTGGAAACCCCTGGGGCCAGAGGATCACTGCAATCTTTCAGCCTCAGAGGTTTTCCACACCTGATCTTCCGGCCCTGGGGGGGTTTCCTTGCATTCCAGAGCCCTAGGGATTGTGTCAACCAAAATCCTTCAGCCCTGTGGGTTTCCCACACCCTGGAGCTCTAGGGATGCAGCAGCTGTGATCACCAGGGTCCAGGAGTGTCACACGGCTCCCATGATCCCTAGGGTTTGAGGGTGCATGAAACCCTGGACCCTGGGGTTTGCAGCTGCCATGATCCCTAGGACTTGGGGGTTTTTTTGCTGTGCCTGGTAAACCTGAGAAGCTAGGAGCCCCATCAGCTGATGGGTCTCCCAGCCATAGGAGAGACCCTGCTATTGGTACAAATTAAAGCTCAATAGCAACCAGCTATAAAGTTAGCACATTTTTTTGAGGTGTAACTGTATAGCTGATTGGAATTTTCTTATTTTGTAATATCTACTTTTCATGTATAGCTGTTCTCCACGTAATTGTGCAATTAACCAGGTAATTGTGCAGTACCGTGTGTGGCAGGGGGTGGCACATAACTAATTGACTTGCCTAAGCTCCCATAGGAAAGCTTGTGAATTGGTCACCTGAGTCCCAGGTTGCAGTCTAACCACTGAATCATCTCAAATAAATCTTGTTGCCATCCCTTACACACCTTTTTTTGTTTTGGGTTTTGTTTAGTGTTTTTTTGTTTGTTTTGTTAAATGAAGACTTACATAGTGTTCTATTACTCCAATATATTATAGTATTACAAAGGTTAGCCCCGGGCACAAGTTTTTACAAAATTAGAGCTTTTGGGTTTAAACTTTTGGGACCTTTCCTGAAATCCCTTTTCTGAGGTGCTGAGAACATTCAAAGTGTGATATATAATAAGGCCTTTCAGTCTCTTAATTATTTTAGGAGAGTCAAGTTTCTCATGAAAACATTGTATTAGTTAAGTGAATGTTGTTACTTAGCTTTTTATCCTATCAAGATAAGCTGTCCCCCACTGCCCTACACTGCATGGGGGACTCTGCACAAGCCCCCCAACCTCCCCCCTGCTGTCCCAGTCCCACCATGGCTGCCTCACCTGCTCTGCCCCACACTGCATGCGGGGCTGTGCCATGAGCCTCCTGAAGCCCCAAGGCCCCTGGAGGAGCTGGTGAGTTTGGGTGGGGGTTCATTTTTTTTTCTTTAAGGACTGGAGCTGGGGCTGGCAGGGCAGCTGGGGGGCAAAGAGCTGGGCTTGTCTCTGCTCCAGCTCCTTCCTGGCTCTCGCGCTGCAGAGAAGGTCGTTGCCAGTGGGGGCCTGTTTTTAAACCACCAGGAGCTGTGGCGGGCAAGACAGCAATGGGGGGCAGGCTGGAGGAGAAGAGGGGGGTCAGGGAGGGCTGGGGGAGCAGGCAGGGGATGGTGCCTGGCAGGGGTGCTTCCATGGACCCTTCCCCCCGCCCTTCCCCCCTCCTCGAATCACCGAGGGACTGCCTGAATCATCAAAACTCTCTAAATCTTTTCCGAAGATTCGGAGAGCTTCGAATTTATTTGGACTTTTCACTGGTCACCTGATTTGATTCGGATTTGGAGATTCAGCCACTGAATCAGACTGAATCTCCCCTGAATCAAATCAGCACTTAAAGCTTTGCACAGCCCAAATACGCATGATATATAAAAATCCTACTCAGGTGGCAAAAATCTCCCCCAAAAACATTTCTAGCTGTCTTTAAAATGGAGATATGGATAGGTTAAACTGTTACAGTGCTTTAAAAGGTGAAGAGACTTAACATTGTGCAGCTGAATCTGGTTGAATGATCCTAACTTGGTGCAACTGAACTTAAACCACAGTCATTTACTTTCTGTTTCCCTTCAGGAGTAAATGATTGCTGTTCTGCTTTACTTACTCCAAGTTAGGAGTGGACACTCAAAACAGTTCTTGGGATCAGCTGATTCATTCTCCCAAGTTTTCCTTGATTCACCCTCCACAAATGATATACCTGTAATTTAGAATAGGGCTGTTGAAAATAGGTGTATTTTAATAAGTTGATTCCTTTTTTTAATTCCACAGTATAAAGCCTAGTTTAGTGCAAAATATAGTTTTATTCCTTTGCATATTAGTAAGAGAAGTATTCTGTTTTAAATGATTCAGTTCTAATTAAAATTGTGTTAAGGAAAACAGTTATATTTAAAATATATTTTTATCAAGTAATGAGGCAAAGAACTTGAGCTAATAGGTTAAAACAAATGTTGCAATATTATTTTTATTGACAGTGTGAAAGAAATGTTCTGCCCAGAGATGGTTTTACATCATGGGGTTGCCTTAATTTGGAAGTCTTTCATTTTTGTCATGCTATTCATGTCATCTGAGGAATTTAATGAAATGATATGTACTTCCAGAACCAAAGTTTCTTTAAAGTTGTGCTTCAGTAATAAAGTGACTCCAGAATAGGATTTTATTCCTGGGGTGGAAGGGGACCCCCAACATTATCGACGAGAGACTGAATATATTTTTATATATTTGGAATATGTCCTCCTGTTAAACAGCATAGGTTACTAAGCAGTCTTTGGGTAATATTCTTATACTGTAAACATACCATGTTACTAGATTAAGGGCAATATGTTAACTAATACACGTAATACTACTTCCTTTTGTCTTATTCATTACATAACCTTGTAGTTTGAGACCTCATATACCTCCTTCAGTATAAATAGAATATGACAGTTCTAAATTACTTTTTAGCTGAAACTAAAATCTTGACATCTTTGAGAAATAAAAGAACTCTGGAGTAGCAACGTAATTTAGAGTACATGTAGAATCTAAATTTTGAATGTTGTTTATTATTTTAAAGGAAAAAAATATGCATTTCCAAATTATTTTTATTAGAGAAATTATTTTGTCATATTTTCTGTTCTGGGGCAGAGGGGGAGACAACTGAAAAAAAGATACTGATTCTGATGATTAGCTTGAATATGCATGGGTGCTCCCCTTTTATTTTTTTGTCTTGGCAAAACATTATGGTGGTTAGCACTCACTCAGGATAAGGAAAGACCTAGGACAAATTCCTTTCTCCACCTGACAGTATTCCAACACATCTCCAACTGTCTAAGAAAATGCTCTGAGCACCCAGTTGCCAAGCTAGAGGCTATCTGGGGATGAGGGCAGGCACTCTCTTTTTGAAGACATTCCACTGTGTAAAATAACTAGATTAATTGGGTCAGAGGGAGTGAGCAATGGTAAGAATACATAAACAGTCCTTTAATCAGGGATTGGCCTCTCTACCTCCCAGGTGAGTACCCTAACCTCTAAACTAGATAGTTTCATGTGCTCTCTCTCTCTCTCTCATGCATTCCCTCTGCCTCTAACTTATTCTCCTGTTTGCCGCCTCTGTTAGGCATCTTCAAGGTAACTGAGCTGGGGTTTTGAGAATTGCAGTTTTGGACATAGATACCTATGGTCTCCTAAGTCCCTATTTGGATACAGGCCACTGGGTGTTTAACTGGTAAAATCCAGCTATGTTGTTACTAGCAAATGCCAATCAGGGTGTAGCCCCTTTTCCAGCAGCTACTATTAAAAGAAGTGTAAAGCTTTATGTTGTGGATGAGATTTAAATAAGGTACCTCTGCCCATGCTTCAGTCAGTACCCCATATTCATGGTTGTGTCATATTTTTGTCATGCTATTCATGTTGTCTGAGTAATTTAATGAAATTTTGTAAACTTCTGGAACCAAAGTTTCTTTTAAGTTGTGCTTCAGTAATAAAGTGACTCTAGAACAGAAATTTTTATTCCTGTGCAGGACTACTACCCCAACAATTGGTCGTATCTTCTTTAGATAGTAACCCTTCAAAATCAAATCACTGGAGTTATAAAGCAGAATATTATTGATGAGAAACTGAATATATTTTTATATATTTGGAATATGTCTTCCTTTTAAAGAATATAGTTTGATGTTAAAGCTATCAATGATCACTTGAGTTTTATGATGGCTGAGGTTTGATGGGCTTGTAAAGTTACAGGATTTGTTCAGTGGTTTGTAGATTGATGTAATATAAATTCTGTATTTATCTATTATTAGAATTTCATTATTTTCATTATCAGGCATAGCTGTTGTGTTGATGATGACTCAGGGATCCTGGTTTTCTCTGATTCAAAATGGCAAATTCTCTGCTAAAAAATACCAAATTCTGTGATAAAAAAACTGAAAATCTGTGATTAAAATTAAAGGCCCCCACCTGCTGGTGCCCTTTGCTCCCCCCACAACAACCCCCCAGCCCCACACACACAGGCACATACACACCCCAACAAGTAATTGTGTGTGGGGGAAGGGGTAGGAGAAGGGGGGCAGATTGAGAAGGGGGGGGGTTGTGCCCACTCCCAGGAGCAGAGCTGGGGGATGAGGGCTGGGGGTGCCCACTTCCCGGAGTAGGGCTTTGGGCCTCACATGGGCAGCTGGACAGGTGGGTTCACACATGGCAGCCGCCACTGCACTGTGCCACCGTGCCTCCCAACTGGCCAGCCAGCGAATGGAGGGGGAGGCTTCACCACCATTGTGCACCGCTGCTGCCACGCTACTTGCCTGTGGCCCCATGCCCATGGACCTGTGCAGCCGGCCATGGTAAGGCAGTGTGGGAGCTGCCATGTGCGAGTCCCCCACATCTGCGTGTACAGTTCTGGAGGGAAGTGCTGTGGAAGCAATGGTACAGGGTGGAGATGTGGCCTCTTGATTGTTGAAGCAATGGGGAGGTGTGGAGCCAGCCAGGCATTCCCTGTATTTCCCCAAAACCTCCCCGCTTGTGGCTGGAGTGTCCAGCCAGCTCCACATCTCCCCAACTCCCTTAAGGGCTGCTATCGCTGCTTCAGTTTCATGTGCCCCTGGCCAAGCACTCCAGCTGGGAGTGGGGAGATATGGAGCCATCTGGGCACACTGTGTATTTCCCCAATACCTCCCTGCTTCCTCAGCCCCCAACCAGCTTCCACACCAACTCTGCCTCACAACCCCCCAGCCCCCTGCAAGCCTAACTTACCACCTCACAGGCTTCAGGAGGAAAATGAGCTTGACCTAAGCCTTGCGACTGACTAAAAGCCACAGGCTCCACCTTTCCCCCTCTCCCTCCCTCTCCCCCTCCCCCTCTGGGTAGGTTTGGGCTTTCCTGTCCTTTTTGCAAACAGCTCTAACAGGCTGGAACTCTGCCCGCCTGCAGAGCTCTTTGCAAAAGTGGGAAATCCATGGGTTTCTCTGCTAAAAGAGAAAATCCACATTTTCTCTGATAAAGCAGGAGATCTGTGGTTTTCTGCATTTTCCTGGGATAAACAGAAAACCTGGATCCCTGATGATGAGGTCATGTTTAATGAATATTGCACTGTTGTGTCATTCATGTAGTCTTTCGATGGTGCCCCCGATATCTGGGGACTGTTCATTAGTGTGTCTCTTGAAAACATAATGCTTGAAGATATAGTTTGGCAGTAATTCCTTGTTTAACAGTTGAGACCCTTCAACATTCAGGAAAAGTCTGAGTCCATTACTGAATGGGGGAGGCAACCTAGTGATGGAGGATGGAGAAAAGGGTGAAGTACTCAATGCCTTTTTTACCTCAGTCTTCATAGGCAAGGTCAACTCCCAAACTACTGCACTTGGGAGCACAGTTTGGGGAGTAGGTGAGCAGCCAACAGTAGAGAAAGAACAGGTTAGGGACTATTTAGAAAAGCTGGACATATGTAAGTCCATGGGCCCAGGCAGGAGGCACCTGAAGGTGCTGAGGGGATTGGCTGATGTGATTGCAGAGTCACTAGTCATCATGTTTGAAAATGCATCACAACCAGAAGAAGTCCCAGAAAGCCACATCCACAACTTTCTCCTGGTCCAGTGGTCTATAGCATACTCCTACCACAACAGCATCCTTGTTGCTTTCTCCTCTGACCCTAACCCAGAGACTTTTGACAGGCCTATCTCCAGTTTCATACTGGAGCTCAGAGTAATCATATGGCTTTTTTTTACATGAAGTACAACTCCTCCCCCTCTTCCCTACCTGTCCTTCCTGAACAGTTTGTACCCATCTATGACAGTGCTCCAATCATGCAAGCTATCCAACCAAGTGTATGTTATTCTAATCAGGTCACAGTTCTGTGACTGTGCAAAGACTTCCAATTCTTCCTGCTTGTTTTCCAAGCTCCGTGGATTTGTGTATAGGCACCTAAGGCAACTAGTCGATTGTCCCGATTTCTCAGGAAGAATGCGAACACTTCTTCTGATCTCCTTCCTGCTTGCTCTTCATCCAGGTCACCCACTTCCACACTTACCTCAGGACTTCGGTCTCCATCCCCCAGTGAACCTAAGTTAAAGCCCTCCTCACTAGGATAGAGATCCCATCTCTTCCTAGAAATCCTTCTTCTTGGAACATCATCTCATGGTCAAAGAAGCCAAAGCCCTGATGGCAACACCACCTGTGCAGCCAGGCATTGATCTGCAGGATGCATCTGCTCCTGCCTGGGCCCCTTTCCTTGGTAGGATCAAAGGAAAGGGTTTGCTAGGAAGGATCTCCCAAAAGGATCAAAGAGAACAAACACAACCTAAGCCCCCATCCTCTTCACCCTTGCCAGATCACTTTTGATTGGATCAGGGTCTCCCCTGGCAGTATAATTGGTGCCCACATGGTTGAGCAGCATTGGATAATATAAGGCTGGATGAGGCTTGGTAATCCCTCTGTAACATCTTGGATCCAGGCTCCAGGCAAGCAGCAAACTTCCTGAGAAAACAGGTTAGGTCAGCAGATGGATCCTTCCATCCCCCCCACAGTAGGGGGGGGCATCACTTCTTTTTGGTGGTGATGGTCTCAATCCTTCCCACCTTGGTGAAGCCTGTCCTGTCCTCTTCTAGTAATGGGAATGTGGTCTTCACCCTTTGTTGCTAGGGCTCCATATCTATTCTCCAGATAGGTGGAGATAAAGATTTCTGCTTGCTGCCAGAGGTCACAAGCTTCCAGGTTCCATCCTCCAGCTTGCACCTTCATGGGAGTCCATGTTCTTTCCTTTCTCTAGTGCTGCCTCTGGTATTTCCTCCTCCACAGTCCCAAAGGACTCCTCCAACATTGAATTGATGGACTCCTCATGGTGGACGATGCTTCAGAGCCTTGCCACCTCCTCCTGGATTTCTCTTGCTTGTTCCCTGAGAAACACCAGCAAGAGGCACCATGCACGCTGCAGGCACTCCCCCACCTGGCCATCACCAGAAGGAACCTGCAAGCTGTAGTCCCCACAGTGCCAAACCTGGACCTGGGTGGAAGCCTCAATGGTGAGCAGTCCTGCCTGGACAGAAACCTCACAAGAGCAAGCAGAGGCAGTGGCAGTGGCTCTGAAGTTACAATGTCCTCCAGACATTTCCTTGGATCTCTTAATCTGCCCCTTCTCTCATACTGCCTTTCTTCCAAGCACATCTTCTCTAACAAGCTCACCTGACAGCTGGCCTGCTTATTGTTCCTTGGCTCAATGGGTTCCTTCTTCCCTGCTTCCTCACAGCAAGCTGAAATGCTCTCCCCTCAAAAGGGGCAAACTGGCCTGTGAGCTAACCATCAAACTGCCTGCAAACTGCTTGCCCTGTTTGCTGCCTCTGTTCGCTAGTTGTTGAAGAACACCTAATCCCTGAGCAAGCTGACTTCTGGCCAGGGAAATTATGTACTAGTGAAGTATTAAACATCACACAGTGCATCAAAGATGGCTTCAAAAACAATGGTTACTACCATATTCTTAGACCTGTCAACAGCTTCTGACACTTTAAACCATCAGAGGCTCCTTGCAAAAATATATGATATAATGAAAGATTACCAACTGCTATAAATACTATGCTTCTTGCTAGAAAATCAATGATTCTATATTAACTGTTGTAAGATGCAGAGCCCAGGGTGAGAAGAAAGGAATACCTCACCTCAAGGGATTGTACTTGCACCTATATTATTTAACATCTATACCAGGGATTAGCCAATTTACCCAAGCATGACAAGTTTTATTTTTGAGGACAATTTATGGACCACTGTCCAAGCTAGGAACTCCACCTAGATTGAGACCGTGCTTGTATGAACGCTTATGGGTTGTCAGACCACAACACCAGAATAAAAAATTGACTACATACCAATCCAAATAAGACACAGTTTAGTCTTTAGAGCTGAGATACTAGTAAGTGACTCAACCTAACCTGGAATGGAATAGCTCTCACCCACTGTCTGAATTCTGTCTACTTGGGAGTGATACTAGACCAGGGTGGGACTAGACTCTGGAATTTGTAGTCCACAGTTGCATCCAGCACTAAGTAAGCTGGCAGGGCAGCTCTCTACTCAGTGGAAGGTGAGTTTAACCCCCGCCCCCCTTCCTGGTCCCAGGCCTCAGCCAGGGTTTGCCTGGGGGAGGGGAGGGAGCAGTGAGCTAGCCGGTGAGGTCAGTGTGCCAGCCCTCACTGCTCCAGCTGGAGAGCAGAGGAGTGGGGCCAAGCCTGATCTCTGGAGCAGACAGCACAGCTGAGCCCAGAGCTGAAAAGCGTGCTGGGATGCTGGGGGACTGTGATTTAACTTAAACCAGGGAAGGGGTCTGGGACAGAAGTTTCATAAACTGGTTTGACCTAATTCAGTTAAGTCTGATACTACATTCAACCAGGCTTATTTTAAACCAGTTTCAGCGATTTTGAAACTGGTTTAAGTGCACTTTACTTCTGTTCTGTTACAATTTTAAACCAGTTTCTTATTACTTCAGCTGGTTTATGTGTAACTTCTGTCCCTAACCCATGTACAATCACAAAGAAAGCTTTCAGGTTATAGAATACCTACTGACCTGCTGACATATGGGAGAAGCCATATACTACCAGGGACCTCACTAAGGCTAGAGATTGAGCAACTGTATCTTTTGGACTCAGATTTGAACATGATGACAGGACATAAGGAGCTGAAGAAGAAAAAGAAGAATTGGTAAAATGATTCATTCTTTAAATGCCAGCAAGAACAAGAAACAGCAAAATAATCATTTTGGCTGTTTATACCGTTTGAAATATTCCCTGGCTTTTCATAGATTCATAGATTCATAGATGCTAGGGTCGGAAGGGACCTCAACAGATCATCGAGTCCGACCCCCTGCATAAGCAGGAAAGAGTGCTGGGCCTACATTACCCCAGCTAGATACTCATCCAG
>NW_017728950.1:63921929-63934115 GCF_001723895.1 Crocodylus porosus | reverse complement strand
CCGCTGCCGCCGAAGCCTGCTCCTTAAGGGTTAGCCCTGGGGGGGCTCGCTGGCCTGGGGGGACAGTCCCCTCCCTAGCCCTCCCTGTTTGCGCGCTCTGTTCTTTTATGATTAAGATGAATTTCAAGATGATTCAGGAATGTATTTCATTTTATATGAGGATGTTTGCAGCTTCTGATATATATGTATTTTTAACAAATGATCTTATTTAAATTAATAAACTGAATAGAGCACAATATCATGTTTTTTTCTTTTAGATATTGCTGTTTTTGAAGGAGTTTAATTCTAATTACAGTCTGTGAGCTACAACTGCTGTACAACTCCAACTCAGTATTAATAGACATGATCAGAGAGTATTGAATAAGAACACTGGGCAGAGGTTGAATGCTAGGTATTAGTGGAAAGGTCTGCTTACATTGGTCTCCATCCCATCTTCCTGATAAATAGTTCAAAGCATTTATGGAATTCCAATAAAACAAAATAGCAGTAAATGGACACATTCTTCTTGGGCTATTAAGTACAATTTAATGAGGTAACGTTGATTATATGCTTTTTAGGATAGGGGTGATGTTTCTGTTTTATGCTGGCATTGACTCAGTAGGATCTTTAGGGGGTTACCATAATATAATTAATAATAAAGAAGAATACTTTTTATCAGATTTGAAAGTTGAGAAGTAAAAAATGGTAGAAGTACCTTGTGATCTAATTTGCAAGTAGATAATAAAAATAAACAAGGGGCTACTGGGTAGGAATAAAGTTTAATACTAACTCTGAATTTATTGTGAGCAGCAGCAATAGTAGTACTGTGTCCACTTCTGTTGTCTGCAAGTTAGGAAAAATGTTGACAAACTCAAGAAAGCTCAGGAATGAACAAACAGTTGAAAAACCTGGCTTATAGCATGTATACAAATGTTTGGGGAAGGTATGGGGAGGTCTGATCACATTAAAAGGGACCACCTGATCTAACTTAATTTACCTAGGTGTGGACTTCACACGTATGGCATCTATACATATGCTCCTGAGTGGAGGGGGGAGGGGCACTTTAATTAGACTGGCTTTCTGAGAGCCATGATCATTTCATGATCACTGTGGTCCAAACTTCCACATTTTACAGTCTCAGGGTGCATACAGTCATTAACTATGTGCAGTCTATGTTCATGCAACTCGCTTTAAGCTGCCTAAATGTAGACAGGGAACAATGCATACAGCTGTTCACTGGTCTGAGGAGCTATGCTAGAAAATAGGAGTAATTCAGAACAGAGGGGAAGTGTGGATGGGTTCAGGGTAAGGAGGCTAGTGCATCTGCGGATGGGGGTGTGAGCAGGTCTGGGGCAGGTTATGCAGATCAGGAGGTGGAGGAGGGTTTGCCTGGTCAAAGGTGGGGTTAGGAGGCTAAAACTAGCCCATTCTGGGTTTGGGGGTGGGAATAACACAGCCCAGAGGCTGGGATGAGCAGCTTGGCTTTCCCAGCCCTGGGGTTGTGCTGTGAACACGTGCAGGCATCCATGAGATTGGGTTACCCCTTTCTTAGATCAGGTTAACGCAATCTCAGTCAGAATACACCTCCTCATGTGTACTAACTTGGATCAGGCACACTATTTTGGGGGTAAAGATCAGGTGCACTCTTTTGGGGGTGCTTCTAAGCCCTCTGAACCCCTTCACAATCGGGCAATTTAGATCAACCTAACCCTGGTTAGGTCAGTCTGTTACATCTCTATGTATCCTCAATTGCTTCCTCCATATTAGTCAGTATCAAATCTAGAAGAGCCTCTCCTCTAGTTGCTTGTTCTACCTTCTACGTTAAGAAGTTGTTACCAGTACAATCCAAGAATTTATTGCACAGTTTGTCCTCTGTACAGTTTTCCTAAGAAAAGTCTGTGTAGTTAGTTTGCCATTAGAACTAAACCCTATGCTTTGCATAACTATTAAATGTTCAGAAAAGCCTCTTCCACCTCATCTTCCTGGTTTGGTAGGCTATAGTAGAATCCTACTATCCTACATTCTTCTTCCATTTTACCTTCATCTTGAGACTTTCAACAGATCTAACACTATATACTGAACCTTGGAGAATGTGTAAACATTTTTGGTTTATAAAGCAGCCTGTCCTCACTTTTATTCTGCCAGTGCTTTCTGGCAAACTATACTTTTTTTGTATCATTGTTCTGGTCATGTTTTACAAATAAAATCATAATTTTGCTTATGTAGTAAGGCTTCCAGATCTTCCTGCTTATCCTCCATACTTCTTGCATTAGTAGACAAACATTTAAGAAATTCACCACTATTTTTCCCCTTCTTCCTCCTGTAACTATTTTGATTTCCTCTATCAAAAGCACCTGAAATCTTGGCCTTACTTTCAGATAAGGGTACTGAAGCAACCCTACTGGACATATAATTTCATAGTTTCATAGATGTTAGGGGCTAGAAGGGAACTTACAGATCATTGGGTCCAACCCCCTGCACTTGGGCAGGAAAGACTGCTGGGGTCAGATGACAATAGCTTCTATGACAATAGCTTTCATGTACTGACTTCTTTAAAATGGGCACAGCCTGTGTTGTAGCAGAGGAAAGATGCATAGTGACTGACTTACATATTTTGAATGTGTGGACCAATTGGTGTCTTAAGCACAATCAAAGCCAGGCTTTTAAATGCACTTACATACTTCAGCTCAAAGATAATATTTTCGCTCTTTCCTTGCAAACGTATTATGGAAACAATGCAAAATTATTTTTTCCTGTAGGTATCTTGAGAAAAACATAGAAGCAGTTAGATAGACTTTGTTAAATTCCAAGAAAACAATTATCTCATCACAACTGTAAACACTGTTGTTTCTTACTATTAAGTTTCTGGGGGGTTAATTGAAACTTTACCACATTGTTTTTAGATTTTACTCACTTGTCAGTTTTTAGTTTCACTTACAGAGCACAACAATACTAGTAGTGTCAAAGCACTCCATTACTTTGATTGCTGAAGTGTAAAGTAATTTACAATCAAACCTAGAGCACGACACTTAGCCCCAGCTGGCACAAGAAAGAAATTGTTTAATGTTTTAAATTACGGTGCTCATTTAATTTAGATGTAATGAGCATAGTGTTTTTAAGGATATGACTGACTTGTTTAGAATACATCAAGATTTATGGCTACTGTTTATAAAAGGTGCACATTGATTAGAAACTTACTACATCTTAAAAAGTTTTCATGATCAACTACTTATATCAAATGATATAGAATCAAAGAATCCTAGAAATTAAGGGCTGGAAGGGAGCTCGAAAGATCATAGAGTTCAATCCCCCTGCTTTGGGCAAGAATACTGCTGAAATCAAATGATCCCAGCAAGGTGTCTGTCCAGTCTCCTCCTGAAGACATCCAAATTGGGGACTGCACCATCTCCTTGGGAAGTCTATTCCAGATTCTGGTTTTTCTCCTAGTTCCTGATATTCACCCCTTACATACTTAGAGATGGCCACCAAGTCCTCCCTCAGTCTTCTCTTCCCCAGGCTGAACAGTCCCGGATCCCTTACTTCTTCCTCCTAAGGTTTGTCCTCTAGGCCCTTAATCATTCATGTGGCCCTTCCCTGGACCCTTTCAAGATTCTCCACATCTTTTTTGAAGTGTGGTGCCCAGAACTGGACACAGTACTCCAGCTGAGGTCTTACCAGTGCTGAGTAGAGTGGAAGTATCATTTTCTTAGCTGTTTGCAACATATCAGCTAATGCATCCTAGTATGCTATTTGCTCTGTTGACTACAGCATTGCACCTGTGGCTCACTTTCATCCTGTGATCAACCATAAACCAGAGGTCCCTTTCAGCTATCATGCTGGCCAGGACATCTCCTCCTAACCTATATTCATGTCACTGCTCACTTCTCTCCAGATGAAGCACTCTGCATTTATCCATATTGAACTGCATCCAGTACAGCTCCATCTACCTTTCCAGTTTGTCCAGGTCCACTTGGATCCCTCATCCAATCCCTTAGCATGACT
Organism: Crocodylus porosus; assembly: GCF_001723895.1. NCBI lineage: Eukaryota > Metazoa > Chordata > Crocodylia > Crocodylidae > Crocodylus > Crocodylus porosus. Next base: position 63,930,134 of record NW_017728950.1, on the reverse strand, counting down.
ACTTTTACCCATATCTTAGTATCATCCACAAACTTGGCCAGCATGCTTTCCACATTCTTATCTAAATCATTGATAAAGATGTTGAGCAGTACAAGGCCAAGAACCAAACCTTGTGGGACACCACCCACCACTTGCGCTACCTCCCACCAAGATGATGCAGACCCATCCACTAACACTTTCTGGATTTGACCCTTAGCCAGTTCCCAATGCACCTGACCATGGATTCTGCCAGCCCACAGTCCCCCAGTTTTTTTTTATAACAGCACCATGGGAGACCATATTAAAGGCCTTTTTACAATCCAAGTATACAACATCAACCACATCTCCCACATCTAAGTGGTTTGTTACTGGTACATAGAAGAAGACCAAGTTAGTCAGACATGACCTGCCTACAACAAAACCATGCAGGCTATCCTGCAGGATTGTGCCTTCTGACAGTCTCTCATAAATGGACTTCGTGATAATTTTTTCCAAATTTTACCTGGTATTGAGGTCAAACTGACCAGCCTATAGTTTCTCAGATCTTCCCTCCTCCCCTTCTTAAAGATTGGCACCACATTGGCCCTTTTCCAGTCTTCCAGAACTTCAGTATTTATTAAAGAGTTAAGCTTTCTCCTGACTGTCTGTTAATAGCTGTCCCGTACCATTCTGCAAGGGCCCCACATTTCCCTTGGTCCTCCTCCTACTTCCTATATACCTAAAGAAGGACTTCTTATTGTCCATGATTTCAGTTGCCTGATCCTGATCTCAGTGTCTGCCTTTGCCTTCCTTATCCTCTCCCTACAAATACAAGCTATACTTGTTTATTCCTGCCTGGTGATTACCCCTTGTTTACACTGTCTGTAAGCCTTCTTTTTCCTTTTTAAGCACTCCTTGACTCCTCTAGTAAGCCAACAGGGCTTCCCAGCCCCTTTACCACCTTTCCTGCATACAGGAATGGACCTTTTCTGTGCTCTGAGGATCCCTCCTTTGAGTCCTTCCAGAACTCTCTTCACTTCCAGTCCCTCTTCCCATAAGGTCTCTCCCACTATTTTCCTAAGCTCATTGAAGTCAGCCTTCCTGAAGTCAAGCACCTCTGCCCTACTGACTGACTTCCATACCCTATGACAGATAGTGAATTGTATCATCCCACGACCACTATCTTCCCAATTACCCTCAATCCTCAGATTTCCCACCAGGTTATCCCGTTCGGTTAGAACCAAGTCCAACATAGCCTTCCTCCTGGTCAGGCCATTCATCTCCTGTACTAATTAATATTAACTTAAAGTATGTTCATGTTTAACATATATTTTTTTTCTGATGCAAGTATAATTACATATTATACAAAAAATATTGGAAAGTAAGGGCATGGCAAATGGTAACTAATTGATTAACTCAACATTTTGAATTATATATCCATAGGCAGTTGAGGCAGAATGCACATCCTTAGGATTTGAGGGGAAAATAGCAATTTATTTGCCTACCTGAAGTTTCTTAGGATAGAAATAGTATTAGGTACCTGACTATTTTATTCTTGTGTTTTAATAGTTATCTAAATGTGAGGCTAAGAAAACAATCTCTCATATCATGGCACAGATTCCCAGATATCATGTGTTTTAATCTTCCTGTGAAGGACTCATCAGGGAACAATTGCTTTTATCAGTAGGAAATATTTCAGTGGAACAATTTTCTGAATTGGCCTGGATGGACAAGCTTCATAGGTCATTTCAAGTTACTTCATTAAATATTTTAATACATTCATGTTATTGCAATTAGTAAATCACCATAGATACATAATACATATTTACTTCAACATGAGATGAGGCTATCCCCCCCATCAGCGTCGGGAAACACTCTTTTTCCGTAAGAAATAGGCAGTGGGCCAGTCCAGCATTGAGCCCAGTTCAGCAGTGGGAGGGCCAGAATGAGCCCCGCCACTCTCCCCTTGGGTGCCAAAACAGTGGCTTAGAAAAAGGCTTACTCTAGCAGTGTCTCAGCTTTAGTTTTAAACTCCATCCTTCAGAAGCTTAAGATTCTAAAGGGAGAGATATTTTAAAATTTGTTCTAGGTGAGATGGGCTCCCAGGCATACCCCTACAAAGTAAGCTAACACTGTAACATTTCCACTGACAAAAAATTACCCTGTTTTTAAATAAATATTTGCAAACAGCTCTTAATTTTCCTGAAACCATATATGTATATGTGTGTGTGTGTGTGTGTGCATGTATGTGTGTGTGTGTGTGTGTGTGTATGTGTATTTTTAACAATAAAATATGGCATTTATTTGCCTTCTTGTTTCCATAGTAGTAATCCTCAGCTTTCCTGTTCCACGTGCTTTACTTGCATGTATTTAATATGCATTTCTGTAAGCCGACTGTATTGTAAACTTTTAATGATATATTAGATGTGTGGTTCCAAGACTCCACATGGATATTTTATCATGAGACTGAAAGTGAAACCCTTGCCTCTTAGTGTTATACCTGCTCTGCATAGTGCTAAGTTATCCTTGCCAAAGATGAATCATCCCTAGGTTCCTGAAGGAAGAGTGATTTTTTGCTTGTGGAAGTATTCATAGAAGTATTCCCTAAGGAGAACAAGACTGGAATTCCCTAAAAAGTCCTGGAACTTATTCCACATGTCAAATTCATACTGCAACCTTTTTTGGCTCTGATTATTTGCTTAATAGAAAAAAAAACCAGACTCACTCAGAGCAATATTAACTACATTCCTTTGTCTAATATCTGGGCTAGGGAAAGTCAAAAAGCCTGAGCCTGAATTGATTCAATCTTTGCAGGTTAGTCTAACCTGGCTAGGCTAAATCAGTTTTGTAAAAATACAGACATCCCAGAAATGCAGGCACATGCCTGCAGTGGCTCAGGCCAGAAGCTGGGGGGCAGTAGAGCAGCCCTCCCTCCCTTCTACAGGATGGAGCTGAGGAAGGCAAGGTCAGGCTCCTGCAGGAGCTCTGATTAGCCCAGCAGGGAATTGATAGCAGTGTTTATCTCTCAATTAAGAAAACAACAGAGGGACATTACCAGCTAATTGTTGATTCTGCCTGTTGATTCAGCAGGGACTGTAGCCAGCATGTGGTCTGCTAGCTAATACACAGACACCTCCTCAGCAAGGCAGAGGGGAGGGAGGAATTCCTGCTTAACAGGTAGCGGTGAGGGAAGGGAGGAAGCAGCCACAGTTTCTGGAGTTCTAGCCAGGGAGAAGAGGGGAGGGGCCAGCCCTGCTGTGGAGCCGAGAGATCCGCCCAGCCCAGAGAGCATGTCGGGATGCTGGGGGTGTCTGGTTTATCTTAAACCAGCAAGGGGCCTGGCACAGACATTGCATAAACTGAGTTGACCCAAATCAATTAAGTCTGATACTACATTCAACCAGGTTTATCTCAAACAGGTTTTAGCCATTCTCAAACTGGTTTCTGTGCACTGAACATCTGTTCTGTTACAGGTTTAAACCAGTTTCTGATCACTTAAACCAATTGATGTGTAATGTCTGTCCCTAGTCCTAATGCCAGTTACTCAGCTGCAGCCTTTGAGCAAAACAAATCCTCTTTATTTTAACACTACAAATGTACTGTCCCTAGAATGTTTTCGCTGTATTATAGATGCAACACTTTAAGAGGTAATATCAATATATTTTATTGTTCCTAGAAACCACAGTGATTTGTTGAAAAAAAAATAGAAATGTTACCCATTAGCTTTCTGCCTCTGACAGTATTGTGAAAATATGTTTGCTTTTGGCTGATTTGCACATGTGAATATCTTCTGTATGTCTGAAAATATATTGTTGATACTTCAACAATGATACTTGAGACATGCAGTCTGATTATTATGTGTATGTTGTACAGTGTGCTCACAAAAGATTCCAATCTTCATTTCAACTTCTGTTATTATCAAAATGCAGTATATGCTAGCACCTCACTGAATGATTTAGAAAGTCTGTCCTAGCTCTTGTAAGTCAAATGCCCAATGGAGAAGCAGCTTTGCTTCTTTGAAAGTCAGTGCTTTACAGGAGTAGCAAGATGTTGTCAAAGATCTTCCTCTTCTGAAAAGAATTCTTCTAATCACCATATTTTCTCAGCTCTTTCCCAATGGCAGTAAAATAAGGCAACATGTTTTTTTCTCAAACTGACAGAAGACAGGGTTTTTTCTTCTCCTTTAGTTAAAAAAAGCCAACACCAAAGAGCATCCTGCAAGGCTTCTTTCAGCATAACTTGAAAAAGCCCTTCCTTTTCTTAAATTATTATTTTTTTAAATCCTTAGAATAGCACGGATGTGCACAGTGTAAGAATTTCACATGCATTACAGGGAACTGAAGTAACCTAAGGAATAAAACTCAAGCATTACTGAGATTTGTGGAGCCTTTCAGGTATGGCTAAACCATCTGCTTATACTGTTCTATTACCATTTCAAGTAGTGTCAGTAGATGGGGGATGCTTACCCGCAAATATCCTGTAGCATAGAAAAAAGGCTACAGAAATCTGACCTTATCTCCATTGACCAATGCTTGTTTGGGTGTATTTCAAACTGAGTTGTTATTCAGCAAGTGATCACATCCTACCTTAGAAGACAGTCAAATGTATTTCCCCACTTTTTACAAGTTACCTAACTGAAAACTCAGATGAAGTCACTTCTGGCAGATAGGCAAATAATACCTAGAGATCACTAAGCCACACTATCAATGAGTGTGTGAGGTCCCTGGAGTTAGTTTTGTTGTCAATCACTATACCATTTTGCCTTCCTAGATGTGGCATCCTGGAATGCCTGTTCTGCCACAGTCTACTGCTATCTAGTAACTATGAGGTGTGCTAGAATAGTATGTGTTAAGCTGTCTTGCGCTTGATTTATATAGAGTTATTTAAAATGATAGTAGTCTGCATTTGGACAACTAGATGGTCATAGTTCAAACACTGCTCCTGATCCAGGCAGTGGTTTCTTAAGGCTGATAGAAATTGTTTTAGTTTCCCATTTAAAAAATTGTTTAGTTAAATCACAAAGTAAGAATATAACTTTAAAAAATATTAAAATCAGTCAAGTATGGCACAGTGTTCACTATAGGTGTTTCCAACTTTGATTGCTTGTATCATATAAGATGAACTATTTAAATAGACTAAAAAATAAATAACATTATTTGAGAATAATTATAGTTTTTTCCACTCAACTTAGACAGCTTGTGTGTACAGTCTTTAGTTATATAATCACAGGCTATTTTTTGGCAGCATGCCTGTCTCAATTTAAGAACAGGTGGCTATTCAGTACTTATTATTATTATTATTATTATCTTAATTTGGTGCACAGCCTCTGGCCTCATTCTATAATGCTCTCAGCATAGCATCTAGTGAGAGGATAATAAATTTATTCTTACAACACCATTGTATAGGTGGCATTATTATTTTTACATGGAGAGCCAGAGTAGAGAAAGATTAAAGCTAAAACTGTCAAATTTGGGTACCCACTGTGATATTTGACACGTACAAAGTACACATAAGGTGCTGCAAAATGTCAGATATTCTGACATAGGAGAGAAGAAGTAGTTAAAGATTTGTTTGTCTGTCTATTTTTGTGCTGTCAATTTGCTTTTAATTCCTAACATGGAATCCATGGAGTTTGGCCCTCCATGCAGACCTCTATAGGGCTAATGACTCGCAACTGTTAGGTTGTCTTTGTAGGCTAGTTACTAGATGTTGATGGGAAACGCATTTTGCCAATGAGTTCTACAGCCATTTGCTGACAGGTGTTCTAAGTGTCTATATTCCCCTGCTGAGTCTGATTCCAGGATCTGCAATGCAATGTCTCTTTAAATGTTAGAGACCCTTCTTTCTTCATTCCCTCACCCTATCTCTGTACCTTCCTGCACCCATGAGCCCAACAAGCTGCAGCGTGAAGTAGAATTGTTTGGTGTGAGAATGTTTTAGAGAGGAAAACAGTTTCAATGCATGCAATTTCATAGCTCCCCGAGCACACCTCTGTTTTCATCTGGATTTTTTGGGCACTATCTAACAAACCCCCCTTACAAGATGATAACACTTAACAATATATAGTATATATAAACTTACTTGAAGACCAAAATTTAGTATAGACTTATTCTTTGCTCTCCTAATTTATTTTAGGTTGGACATGAAGAAATTTCTGACTGTGAGGGTGGTCAGGCATCACAGTAGATACTACTTAGAGAAGCTGTGAAATCTCCATCCTTGGAAATTTTCAGAAACTTGTTAGGCACTTTGTAGGGGACTAGACTAGAGGACTTACAAGCTCTAATTTCCATTGATCCTATTGGACTTTTTTCTATAGTCACTGCAAAGATAACAGCATGAAGACATTTCTGGTTATGTTGAAGTTTAGTTGCTACTAAGTATTTCCTGCATACATATTTTAAAGCAGAGATTTCCATTACTGGTTTTTTATTTCTGATATTTCTTGGAAATGTGACAGCACTAAAGTAAGTATCTCATTATCCAGAGAGAGCAGTGTTTAGTGTGAGAGAGTCATTCATACTACTGGTCTCCAGAAAAGAGTAGTAGCACATAGAGGAAAAAGGAGTAGGTAACCCTGGAACAGAATACTCTCTTGCAATGCTTTGGGAAAAGCAGGAATAGAAGAAAGAGAGTCTAGTCACACTGCCAGCTTAAGAGAAGCTGACTGAAGCGGCTTCTTTTTTTCTCTGCATCTGAAGCTGCTCCTTTTTTTTTCCTTTGCATTCGAAAGACTGAAGTTTGCTGTGTCTTGGCAAGTTTCATTTTACAGTCATGAGAATATGGAATTTTAATGCAGTGCTTAAGGAGCCTCAAACACAGAATGGGACTGTGAGACTGTAATAGAATTAATTGTAGCAAACAAAACCGATCAACTTAATGAGGGTCTATAATATGACTTACATAACTGAATTTCACAAGGATTACTCATAGATATGCATACTAAACGAGACTGCAAGTAGGAAAACAGTATTGATGGTCTTGTATGATCCCTTTAAAGAGTCTTCCAATGTCGTGGCTTTGACAGAGGGTCAGGAATAATCTTCTCTGTTTATTTTATTCACATTTGATATGATTTTGCTTCCAAAGGAAACATAACTCTTCCGTTATTACTATGTGTGATGATTTGTGGAATCGTTGCCAAAGCCAGCTCTGTACAAATTAGAACCAGAAAAGTAGCTGATAAATCCGTCTCAGATTGGACAGAACATTGTGCTGACTTGTCTATTCTGTTTCTGGTCTAAAGCTACTGGATATCAAGCTGGCTTGGGAATCTCTGCACAGCGCTGCCTTGAGGTCTTTAGACATACACTTAGCTAGTTCACATTGTGCAATAGAGCTTTATTTCTTCCATGGCCCAGCTCATAGACCTATGACAGGTTAATCTTTAGATTTCTTTATCATTCATTTTTTGAAAACAGTGTTATCTCTGTGCTCAAGTTGAAAGAGAGGTGGTTGAACAGAGACACAGGTACAAAAAGAAAAATGTAGTGTTTCACTACAACGCCTGTGTATTCTTTTGTTTGTTACTGGAGCACAAAGGACTCCAGTTATTGACCAGATTCCACTGTGCTAAGTGTTGTATAACAGAAAAAGCACATGTCTACCTAACAAAGCTTATGATCTAAGTATAAGACAAGAAAGAACAAATGGATACAAATAAAGGAAGATAAGGAATTTGTGACACAATACTGGTTAGCATGATAGGCAGTTGTCTCAGTAAGTTGATAGCCTAACTTGTTCAGTGTTTTTGTCTTGTTTTGTTCTCATTTGTTGGGGGTTTTTTGTAGGCATCAAAGCAAAGGAGAGTTTTAAGGAAGCACTTGAACGAGAACAATGAAGTGAATCTGCACATGTTTATGGAGAGACCAAGTATATGAGCTGCATGGAGAAAGAATGACAAGCTGGCAGTGCAGGCTGGCATCATAGGCTGAGCAAGAGGTGACAACAGGCCTCTTGATAAGAATGGAGGAAGTAGGCCATGCAGAGCTTTGAAAACAAAGGCAAACAGCTTATTTTAAAACAATATAAAGGAGAGTGGGGGAGAGAAAGTATCACAGAATCATTGAGTTGGAAGGGACCTAGACAGATCATCTAGTCCAACCCCCTGCCATGGGCAGGAAGGAGCACTGGGGGTGGGAGGGGTCATAAGACCCCAGCCAGGTGCCTATCCAGTCTCCTCTTGAAGATTTCCAGGGAAGGTGAAAGCACTACCTCTCTGGGAAGCCTATTCCAGGCTGTGGCCAC
>NW_017728950.1:63905110-63921434 GCF_001723895.1 Crocodylus porosus | reverse complement strand
GCATCCTGTTCAGATCCGCCCACTTCGCTAACCTATCCAGGTCTGCCTGGATGCGGTCCCTGCCTGCCGGTGTATTCATTTTACCCCACAGCTTGGTGTCATCAGCGAACTTGAACAGGGTGCTCTCCACACCCTCATCCAGATTGCTAATGAAGATGTTGAACAGCACCAGCCCAAGGACTGAGCCCTGCGGGACTCTGCTGCCCACACCCTCTCAAGTTGACTTCGACCCATCCATCACCACCGTCTGGGTTCGCCCCTGGAGCCAGTTTGCCACCCATGTGACCGTGCATTCATCAATGCCACAGTCCCTCAGCTTGCCTACCAGAATTGGGTGGGACACTGTGTCGAAGGCCTTCTGGAAGTCCAAGAAGATGACATCGACTTCCTCGTTTCCATCTAAGCTCTTTGTTACCTGGTCATAGAAAGAAACCAGGTTAGTCAGGCAGGATCGGCCTGGCACGAACCCATGCTGGTTACCCCTCGACCTCACTTCCCCTGCAGGGCTCTCACAAATGTGGCCCTTGATAATTTTTTCAAAGACTTTCCCCAGGATAGAAGTGAGGCTGACTGGCCTGTAGTTGCCAGGCTCTTCCTTCCTCCCCTTCTTGAAAATAGGGACCACATTGGCCGTTTTCCAGTCCTCAGGGACTTGGCCTGAGCACTAGGAGTCCTCAAACAGCCATGCCAAAGGCTCTGCAATGACACCAGCCAATTCCCTCAGCACCTGTGGATGAAGGTCATCTGGGCCCGCTGACTTGGACACATCTAAGCCCTCCAGGTAATCCTTAACTAGGTCTGAACTAACTGTCGGGGGACTCACATCCTTCTCGGACCTCTCTACGCTGTCACGTGAGAGCACCCCATTGTCAGTGGACAGGAACATGGAGGCAAAGAACTTGTTGAAGAGTTCTGCCTTCTCTCGCACATCTGTCACCAACTGCCCTGCCCTGCCTCATAGGGGTCCAATGTTAGCCCGAGACATCTTCTTGCTACCTATATACTTGAAAAAGGACTTTTTGTTATCCTTAATCTAAGCTCCAGTGCTGCTTTCTCCTTCCTCACCAAATCCCTACAAGCTCGGGTCAGGGAGGTACTCCTCCTTTGTCCCTGCCCCCTGCTTCCACTGCCAGTACGCTTTTTCCTTTGCCCTCAGGCCAGCCTGGATATCCACGCTCAGCCATGAAGGTTTCTTGGACCCTTTTCCCACCTTCCTGTGCAAAGGAATTGCATCCTGCTGTGCCCCAAGGATAGCCTCCTTGAGGAAGGACCACCTTTCCTGGACCCCATACTAGCTACAAAGGAGGTAAGGCTATGAAGGAAAGCAAAGAAAAAGGATGACAGAGTCAAAACAATGAGCTCAATATTTGTAGCAAGTTTCTGGAGGAATATGAGCAGGGCAAGAGAAGAATATTGTAGTAATGTGATAAGCCTGGACAAAAGTTCTCCCCTGCTCGCCACATGTCCCCAGAATGGAGTCACCCCATTTCCCCACTGCTCCACTCCTCCTGGTCCCTGAGATGAGGCAGCAGCTGCTGCTTTCCTGTCTTCCCCAGACTGGGGCAAATATCATCTAATAGTTGGGAAGTATTACAGAAGAATGAGGGGCATTTCCCCCCCACACCACTTTTTCTGGGCACCGGGAGGGATGGAGCAGTTGCTGCTTCCCCAAATTGGAAAATGTGTGAAGAGCATTTATCTATTCTCTTGGGAGGAGTGGAATGGGGGGAAATACTCTCCCAACTTCCCCAGATGGAAGTGCTTACTCCTCCTGGTCCCAGGAGGAGTCAGGTGGCTGGGAAAGGCTCCATCTTCATCCCTCCATCTGGGACCTCTGTCTGGGAAAGGCATGGGCAGCCTTTCCCTGCTGTTCTCCTCCCCAAGATGCGGACATAAATATCTGCTCCCCAGGCCAGTTCTGATATGAACAAGTGGATGTGAAAACTGGATTCCAGATGTAAATACCAACAATAATAATAATATCAATCTTCATTTTTTTCCATTCACTTGCTAGGCTAGTACAGCAAAATGTAGTGATTTTTGTTTTTCTCCTCATACCTCCAACATGCTGCCTTAGGCTTTTCTAATGACCTTTTCAGACTTAATTTCATATGTAACTGCAGTCCTGTGAAATCCACTGCACTTTTACTGTTAAAATACAAACAAGAAAATGAAGAATTTCGTCAGAAGAAAGTTTTATAAATAGTATTTATTTGAGAAAGAGAATATGCAACTGATGCTGCCTTCCCTTCATTTGTAAAAAATTATCTTTATATAAAAATGCATCCATACTATAGATCCATTTATAAAGCTCTTTTTCTGGATGTTTAATTCCTCAATTCTATCTTTAGGAGAGGAAAAAATCAGTTTTTTTTAAAAACAAAATATTTTGACTCATTATTTGGTTAAAATCCATAATTCATGGTGCAGATAAAACCCTATTCAGTAGAATGTGTATACCTGATTATTTTAGTGGTAGAAGAGGACACCTATTTTTATTTTAAATCATGTAATAAGAGACTTAGAAACTTATACCATATTTACTTCCTCAAGGATACTAGTTTCAGATGAGTAATTCTTCACAGTAAAAGTAATAGAATGCAGTACAGTTTATTTGTTAATGGTGCACTGGATATATCTTTGTAATGAAGGCAGTTAGGGACATCTAGTGGCTTAAATGGAAAAATGTAACCATTTTATACAGCTGCTTGAACTGATCTGTATATACAGATGCCTAGAAAATCAAGTACTATTTTGAACCAGTTTACTGTGAACCTGTTATGTGTGGACACCAAGCATTCTATGACATGGATCGGGTTGGTCCTCCAAATATCCCACACTGCATCTTCCCTTCCTTCCCTTCCTCCCCACTAATGCAGCTGGCTGTTCTGGTATGCAGCCACAAATCTACTGCCCCCTTTTTTTCATTCTTGTTGGCACTTTATCAATGAGCTGCCTTGTACTACTTGTTCAATAAAAGTTATGTAGCAGTCAGCTGCGTCCCTACTCCCTACTTGACTACAACCCTTCATTAGGGACTTCGAGCTCCAGAGAACAAAAAGTATGGGTCCGTGCATTTTACTTTCTGGGATTCCATGCAGTATTCTTGGGCTTGACACACCTGAATCACTTTGTCTTCCACAGATTTTTCTACGTCAGAGTTCCATCCCATTTTCTCTCACTCCTTAACTTCACTTAGTACCCCCATTTTACTGCAGTACAATATACTAGTAGTTCTCTGGATCTGTAGTTATGTCAGAATTCTGGTAACAAGTCTTCTCTAAAGAAGCCTATGATAAGTTAGAAATATGGTGGTTGCTGGTTTTATATGATATGTGCATTTGCATCTTTTTATCATTCTTCTGTAATACTTCCCAAGTATTAGACAATATTTGCCCCAGATTAATGTTGAGTTGGTTAGAGTTTGGAAGTGGAAGCCACTTGATACTTATGGTCCCGGACTTGAAGCCAGATTCTATTTAATCTATTAGGCATGTAAGTGGACTTAGGTCCCTAAGTGCAATTCTATTCCAAGGTGCATGAGTCTTTTACAGACAGTTAGTGCAAAAGGTGGGTGGATTCTCTTCCTCTTTGCTACTCTTTTGTGAGTCAATTTTTAAGGGTACAATGATAGTGTGTTACAAAAATAGATGCATTAATGGGTTTTCAGCAATTCAAATTGGTGGAATACAATTGTACATAGGCATGTAAACCCAGTTAGATGCTCAATAAGGAGTACAAAATCTGGTCCTTGGTGTTGTCCAAGCTAACCAAAGTAATGTTGCTTGTTACATGACCAAACTGAACATCAGTTGCAGTTAATTCAACAATTCTGTAATTATATACTTCTGAATACTTTCAGAAGTATTGTTATTTTACTTTTACTTTGAAATTATCAGCTTAAAACCATTCCTATTGTATCAATTTTCTTAGATGTCTATAATTTCTCAGTTAGTATTATAGCTTTTCCTTTGTATGGGCACAATATTTTGCTACAGTTTGCTGTTTTTAAGGGAAGATTACAAATCAATGGCCTGAGCTCAGCTCTTCCATACTTGTTTAGAACTTTGACCTGTCCCATTGGGGCCTGTTGCCATTTTGCATTTTCAGTGTGTTGGTATGTTCTGGTAGCTTTTCCTGAATTGTTTTAAACTCTAAAAGTATTTAATTGTTTATCAAAAAAAATCAGGTCTTTATTTTGGAATATACCTAATTTTCTTGGGGTAAAAATGTTTTGGGGGGGGTTGTTCGTATGGGGTTTTTTCCTTTAAAAAACCCCACATTTAGTTACTTTCTATTTGAGCTGTATTTTGCCCTTCTAATTTTTCTTTGTGTGCCTGGTGTCTCCTTCAGATTTGCATTTCAGAGCTTGATGACCCTTTTAAATTCCTCCTGTTTATTGCCAGGTTCTTCCCAAGGAAAGCTAGTGATGCAAACCCAGAAGAATACTCCAGTTCCAAAATCCACTTCTACAAATACATTTATCTCTAATACATGTTGGGTTCTTATTAATTGGTGTTGTTAATTTCTATTACAGTAGCAGCCAAATGTGCCAGGTGCTTTTCAAAGAGCATGTTGGCACCAAAGAACTAAAGAGGTGACATCTAGAAAGTAGCCAGAAGAAATATTTTTTGTATGGCACCATTTGAGTGGCTGTATTTCTACCAGACTTTTGCCTGTTCCTCCTCCTGCCTGTATTCTGTGTGAGAATGTTTTCCAGTTATCTTTGCATAGTCTGGTCCCTGAAATAAACCCTCAGCTCTAGAAAAATTCACTGTATGCTTAACGTAAACATAGGAAATAAATTATAAAACCAGAGACTGCTACTCACAATTTTTAAACTGAAATGGATTGCTATGCATACAATATATATTTTGGAAAAATATCAGGTCTTGCCTTATAGTTTTCAAATGATGGAGAATCCATCGTATCAATTGCTAAGTTTATTCTAATAGTTAATTACTCTCACCTTTTAAAAAATGCCTTATTTCTCATTTGAAATATTTTTGCTTCTGATTTGTTCTGGACCATCCATTGTCAGAGATCTTTCCACAGAAGTAGTTACATAGTGTGATCAAGTCACTTCATAGCCTTTTTATTAAAACATGATATAAGTACTTGAGTTGAAACTGACATCTTTTCCTATTAAATAGTAATGTTACTGGTGTTTTAAGATTCCAGTGGTACTGTGTGTGTGTTGAGGGGGTAGGGTGGGGGAGTTGGGGGGAAAGGAGGAAACATCATAAAAAGCATGTTTTATTTCTGGTACTTGATCCTTGTACAGATGGTACAGCAGATGTCTCTTGCCTAGAAACTTATAAAAACATAAATTTGCTTAGAATTTCAGTATATATGTATATAAATATGCAAACAACTTTATAATTATTTGGCACATCTTGGCTTAGGGAGAGACATTAACTTTTATGGGAACGGTGTTTTTTCAGCCTATATCAACCTCTATGGGAAAGGTTGTTTATCAATCTAGTTTTACCACTTGTTTCCACCTGACCACCTACTTTGGCAACGAAGAGTAAAATTGTATTTACATAGCTAGATACCAGGGCTGAATTTTTTGGAGAAGCTTCAAGGCAAGGCAAAATACTGTTAAGAGCTGAGAGTTGAAAAATTGGAGAGGTTTTTCATCTTTGAAAAAGATTCCTATGTTCATATTCCTTTAATGTGATTTTTGCTTAATAAATCTGCAGAACTAGTTGATTCAAATCTTTTGTGAAGACTGGGCATGTCTACACAAGATGTTTAATTTTGCATTACCATAGTTTACTGTAAAATAAGCATGTGCGTCTATGTGTGCACATGCTTACTTTAGAGTAAACCACCCTAATCACAAATAAATTCGAACAAATCACGAATAAATCATGAGCAAATTCACACAAAATTAATAACAGTTCTGTAGTATTCATGTAGATGCCTGACTGAAAGCAAAATCTGCTCCTGGTCAGCTGTCCACCATAGGGCGGGAGACTGCTCCCTGCTCTCTGGAGCTGCCTGCTGCTGAGGTGGGCTCCACCACCAAAGCCTGGGTGGGAACAGTGTCCACATGTCCCCACCACAGCTCCAATGTCCAAGCCCCCCTGTCCAAGATTGCAGCTGGGCAGCAGGGAGCTAGAAGACCTCTATCTCCCAGCCTGAGCTCTGCAGTCATGGGGCTTGGGCTGGGAGACCCTTATCACCAAGTCCAGACCCTGTGACCATGAAGCTTAGGTTGGGAGATAAGGATTTCTCAGCACCAGCCCCACAGTCATGGAGTTGGTGCTGGGAGCTCCCTGCTGGCGGGGGCAGGGAAAACTGTTTTGTGCCCATCTCTGCAAGTGCGGTGCTGGACAGGGAACAGGCTAGAGAGCTTGTTCCCCGCTAAGCTCTGTGCTTATGGAGCTGGGCATGGAACAAGATGCCTAGCCTCCGCCTGGTGTACAGGGTAGGGCCTGGGAACTGTCTTGGTCAGGGACAGGTCCCAGCCCTGTGTCTGAATCAGGTAATCAAGGCACAGGGCTTAGGAAGAACTGCAAGGTTGAGGTAGGTCCCAGCCCCCTGCCCCTATCTGCTGGTGGGGCAGCTAGCAGCGAGTCTCCTGCCCCTGTTCAGGGAGCCAGGACCAGAATCTTCCTGCTGCCAGGGCAAGGGAACATTGCCCCCACCCCAAAAGAAAGCATCCCCCTGGGGCCAGGAGACAGGGCATTGTGACAGAGGAGAATTTATATGCATATTTATTCACATTGGCAATGCATAGGGAGGGCATGGGGGGGCATGTGCCCCCTGTGACAGGGCCACCGCTACCCCTTGTGGGAGCTTGCCAGTTCTGGCCCTGTCACCGGCATTGCCTACAGGAGCTTGCAGCTCCATTCCTACTACCAACGGTGGTGGCAGTGCCTGCAGGAGCTCACCAGCCCTGGCCCTGCTGCCAACACTGGCAGCAGCGCCAGCAGGTGCCCCCCCAGACTTGGCAGGCACCAGTCACCCATGTTTATTCATGTAATATTAGCAACCACTGTATTTCTACAGGCTTAGTTGGAAAGGTTTAGAGATCAAGATTCCCACATAACTGTGGATCCACAGAACCACTGTTATACCAACTTTATTGTACTACTGTATAATGGAGGTACTAAGGGAGACTGAGGAGTGAAAGAAAATGGCATGGGGCAACATTTTATAAACTTCCTATTTACTCTTCAAGTTTATTTAGATTGATAAGATATTAGATGTTAAAAGGCTTATTTTTAAGCAGCTCATAAAGAAAATATGTTCTATTTCCTTTTTATTAAGATTTTCAATGCAATAAGTTTTCTTCTTATTCCAGTTTCTAATTTATGTCAATATTCTGTTTTAGAAAAGTAGAATCAGAGTATGAAAAATAAATTCAAGAATTCTGACTAAATCTTTTTTTTGGGGGGGGGGGGGAATGTAGGAAAGTTGAAGCCAAAAATCTTTAAGGGGAAGTTAAATATGTAATGATTAGAGAACATTAATTCAGGCTCTTGTGGGGGAAAAGTGGGCTCTCTGTAGGCTCACTGGAGCCAATTTCAGGCATTTTTTAGAGTGAGTTCTCCCAGACCTCTGATTGGCTGAGGGAGCTTGCCGTGAAGCTGATTACCATCGAACAGCAGCACACAGGCTGTTCTTCAGCTCTTTTAAGAAAGTAAACCTCACCACTTATTAAACAACAATTTTTAAGTAAATCTTACCACTTACAATTCTTAATGAAACCATAATAAATACATTTTATTAAACAACAATTTTTATTGAGTGCTAACGTTTATGGAACGCTGACCCTCAGGCAAAGTCTGCTGCTGCAAAATCCATACTAACGTTTGAAACTGGGCAGGAAGCAGCTGCTGACATTTCCTGGTGACATAGTCTGTCTTTGTGCAGTGAGCACTCCCGAGCCCCGCTTTGCCTCACTACACAGAGAAGGGGAGGGGGAAATTCTCTTCCACTCCCATGCAGCAGCAAAGCAAAAAAAGCAGGGCTTGGGAGGCTCATGCCAGGCAGAGAGAAACCTCTGTAGGGGCAGGCACCCAGCATGCCTAAGTCCTAGGTAGGATGACTTGATTCTTGAACAGTCTTAGGTCTATGCAATATCAGTAATGCATTAGTTACTACAATTATTGTGTTTGCTAAAACAGTCCTTCTGAGAAAGCCATTACAATGCTGGGAAGAGCAATTTAGTGATACATGAGACCTCTCCCAAGAGTGGAATTTTTAGGAATTACATCATACTATAAAAGCTCTTCAGAGACCCACTTATTCTGGATATTTCTTTATAGATCAAAATAATCAAACATATGTGGGAACAGATATCAAATAGCTGTATCTCAAATATACTTTTACAATAGTGGTACTAGGGAAAATTAACTTGTTTCATGGAATCATAGCAAATTAGGGTTGGAAGGGACCTTGGGGGGTCATCTAGTCCAACTGCCTGCTACAAGCAGGACCATTCCTAATTATAACATTCCAGCTTTGTCTAGTCGGGTCTTAAAAACCTCCATGGATGGAGACTCAACCACCTCTCTAGTGAGCCTGATTCAGTGCTCCTAGTGAGGGAGGTTTTCCTAATATCTAACCTAAACTTCCCCTGCTGCACCTTGAGACCATTGCTCCTGGTTCTTCAGACTAAATAAACCCAGATCCATCAGTCTCTTCTCATAAGTTCTGTTCCCAACCCTTGAAAATTCAGCCATTTTCATTGCCCTTTGCTGGACTCTCTCCAGTTTGGCCACATTCCTATTTTAGTGGAAAACCCAAAACTGGACGCAGTACTTCAGATGTGACATCCCAGTGCTGAAGCAGAGGGAAATAATCACTTCCCTCGATTTGCTGGCAACACTTCTACTAATGCAGTCCAGAATGCTGGTAGGCTTCTTTGCAACAAGGGCACACTGTTGGCTTCATTGACAGGCTTCAAACTTTCTACTTTTATCTGTTTCCTAGTTATTATTGGCTGTACTGTACTTATTTACCAACACCCTGCAGCATGAGTCAGTTTGATTCTACAATAAGTGATCTAAAGCTAATCCCAGATACAGAGGTTGGGATTTAGGTTGGGAAAGGTAAGTCGAGTACCTTTGTCCTCTCAGGCTTTGATTTGTGTGCCTGATGTTACCTGTACGCTGTTCTTAAAGTAGAAATTTAAGAAATGTGCAAAGTTTTCAATGCTACTGTGCTTCTCTTAGCATATAAATAGTAGAAAGTAAATTCAAGTAGTGCAGAAAACAGTATTTGTTTTGTGATAAATTAATATGTGTCTTCATACCAATTAGAAATTCAAATTTCATTATCATCAGCAAAAGAAATTCAGGGAAAAATGTGTTGCACTTCAACTAGAACATTCATTTTTGGCAAAAACATTTCTTTTATGTTTAGTTTTATTTAATGTACGTATTTAATTTATATAATATATTATACAACACAAAACAAGAAATAGTTTTTTAAAGCCAAAATCATTGGTCAGCATTATTAAAACTTTTCTTTATTTCTATAATGTCTTTCCTCGTCCCCCACACCACCCCCCCTGGCAATTTTTTTTTTTAACATGACAGAACTATGACTTTAGAACTCCTCTCCAATAGAATATGGCTTCATCTATTTTTCAGCCTATCTGTGCAATACATAATAGGCTGGAGGCGGGGTTTATCATCACAAGTCTGTTTTTCAGATTGCATATTGCTTGTCATTTAGATATGCAGCTTTGCATGTGCATATCAGGTGCACATTTGTGAAAGTATTTGGCATCTCAACTGCCAGTGCAAATTGGATAACTGCATGCACAATGACTATCTAGATGCATGCACAGTGACAAATCACATTTGTAAATGGAGTGTAAAACTTTTCTTGTTTGTCTGAAATCAGACAAACTAATTCAATTTTGTCTTGTTGGATTGAGTTTATAAAGCTGGTTGGTACCAGCAATGGTGCTGCACAAGTTATTAAAAATAAAATAAAGCTTGTCCATTACAAATAAAGCAACACCCTGAAAAGCACATCTGTTCTTTCCAGTACAGAGTACATGCTCATTCTAAATGCCTCTGTGCCCATTTATGACAAGGAGCTAGGTATTCATTCTCTATTTTTTTTCATGAAAAATGGACACCAGTTGTTTGTACTTATACTTACATAAAGTATAGCATTTTGAAGGTAAATTAGCATTCCCTTCATTAAGCTACTGCAACACATTGGATCACTGTCTGTATCTGCTCTGAAGGCATAGGGGTTTTTTTAGATTTAGATTTGAGATTTTATTTTGGAGATTTACCATGTGAACTCTGAAACTGCTTTAGGGCATTTATTGAAATTTATTCTTCTTATAAATAAACAATGCCCAAACTTTTCTTTTAGCAGTATTAGTAAAGAACATAACTCACTGAAGTTAATTGACCATAAGATGGAATACTTTTTTACCCCCGCCCCTCCTGCCCCCCACAAAAAAAATACCCGAGTCCAATTTATACTGTTGTTGGTTGAGCAGCTTGTTCTTAATGTTCACGTGTATAATCTTTACCTTGCCACAACAGTAAAAAAGCATTATACTAGTAGTAGCTTGTTATGATGGTATGGCTTATACTTCACTAGGAAAGGGCAGCTGAATCCATGAAAAATTATACATATTTTCAGCTGGATTTTTTTTTTTCTCAGGCCAAGGTTGCAGAGATAGTAGCTTATAAAATGTATGTGTTTATCTAGCTGCTTCTTATTTATCCTATAGAACCAAACCTTTATCTGGTATAATCTGGTGGCATCAATCTGGATTTCAATGCAATTTTGCCAATTTATGTTAGTAAATATATTCAGAACAAAGGATACCATGTAACATTACCTTGTGTATATGATGCTTATCTGAATTTGCAGAACATTTTGGACCTATTCCTTCACCCTTACCTGTGTTTTCTCTTGGAGGGAGGTGGTGTCCTTATTAGAAACAAGGATGGTAATCCATGGGAAAGAAATATTCTTAAAATTCAGAAAGGCTCTTGGGAAAATACATAATATTATAAAGTACTCAATTAAAATTTAAAGCATACCAAAATGATGGATAGGGCTAAAGGATACCAAAAGGATGGATAGGGTAAACACAGATGCAACACTCCAAAATAAACAAACACAATTTTCATACACCTATTTAATTTAATGAGGATTAAAAACTGTGGTATGTACAGGTATCCTAAGAGGCAAAATAAATATACATGAAATAAAGGCTTTTTTTCACTTGCAAATATTGGCAGGTATGTGAATAGGAACAAAAAAAATAGTCTATAGAAATCACAGGAAATAATTTTTCACTCCACTGTGTTGTATCTGTGGTAAATTATACAATGTAGATATTTATTTTATTCATTTTTAAATTTCATATTTATGACTCTACAACTATTGATCTAAGAGTATGCAAACATCAGTAAATAATAGCAGCTCAGTAAATGGTTTAGAACAAGGTATCAGAGCCACTTTTTAAATATACATTTAGCACAATAGAGAATATTTTAGTGAACTATTTGACAAATATTATTCAACAATAATAAGAGGCATGGCCAAATAACTGAACCAAATTCACCACATATTTTTCTTACTGAAAATGTCAAAATTGTTTAATAACTTTTGACCCACAAGGCGTTAAAATGGGTTATAAAATGTAGGCAGCAGTAGTTGGAATTTAAGGCTCCAAATTCCCACACCCCTCCCTCCCACCACATGTGTAAAGTATATGATTTTTCAAAGATCTAGGAATGTATTGAACTCTGTGCATTATGGAGGGTCCCATTGAAATAATGCTCAGAATGTATGTTCTCTATTGCATTATACACAGCAATTTAAAGAAGTTAAATGCACTAATGAATAAATAAAGACTACATGTCAAACAAGTAGTTGAATACAAGATGGCATCCATAGATTTTCAAAGTTCAGATACTTGCCATTACATCATCCTGATTTCCCAACTACTTTGGCAGAATGCAAGTAACAGCTAAAAGGTTCTGAAAGAAGCAATGCTTTATGATGCTTCTTTTATTAAACAAAAGAGGCCATGGAGAATAATCTTTTATTTCCTGCTAACACTTTATTTGTTTGCCAACTGCAAGGGAAAATTAGCTAGTAAGAGAGAGTGAAGATACTGGAAACATTCATATATAACAGTCATATATAACCATAGCAGAGCACAGGAAAATAAGGGTATTACGGTGACATTTCAACAAACTCTTTTTTTTCAAATTTTTTCTTTCCTGATTTGTTTATAATTTGTATATAAGTGTTTTTGTAAGGTAAAGGTAGAAAAGGGCATAGAAGTTGTATTGGCACATTCAAATGAATATATATGATATGAACCTTAAAAAAAAAATGAGCTAGAGTAAAAATAAGCCAGATAGCAGAAATGTCCCCAAAAGGAATAGGAATATTAGTCAAAGTGTTCTGTTGGCAATGTTCCTTTTAGTTGCTGGTAATATTTTGAACAATTTGTCATTCTTCTGTAGAATATCTCCTAATATTTTAAATGGTAGAGTATTCCAGCTTCTTTCTCTAGACTAGGGACAGAAATTACACACCAACCAGTATAAGTGACCAGAAGCTCATTCAAATTTGTGATACAACACAAGTTCAGTGCACATAAACTGCTTTCAAAGTAGGCAAAACTGGTTTAAGATAAACCTGGATGGATGTAGTATCAGACTTAACTGATTTGTTTATTGAACTTCTGTCCCAGATTCCCTCCAAATTCAAGTTAACTCTCAGTTCTTCAGCATCCCAGGATGGTTTGCACTTCCCCCACAAACCCTTCTCCTCACAAGGTAAGCAGGCTACCCTTGGACTAGCTGTCTGTTCCAGCTAAGCAGGGAGGCATGCTCTAACATCTGCTGGCTTCTGGCCTGCGGGCATGTGGCTGCTTTTCCAGAATCAAAAGCAAATGTCTGTTCACTTGCTTACAGGTTCAAACTATGCAGCTTAGACTAAAATGTGAAGATTGAATTAGTTCTGCTTCAGGCTTTTTGACTATCTGTACTTAGCAGGGTATGCAAAACAGGCCCTATTTGATTTGGATTCAGATTCAGCCCAAACTGGGGACAGTGATTCTATTAGATAATTTGGATCACTGTCCCCGATTCGATTTGGCTAAATCTGAATCTGAAGATTCAGTGCTGATTTGAAGAGTCAGTAATTGGGACACAGACACAGCTTTAAATATTTTTCTACATACCTTGAGGTACCAGGTGCAGCTTGTGAATGCTGTAATGTTGGGGCAGATGGAGTGTCCCACATAAGCACAATGAGAAGCCCCCTGTGCTTCTGTTGGACACTCCATGCACCCCAGCATTGCAGCATTCATGAGTTCCCTGCTTGTAGAGGTATGTAGAAAAAAACATTCAAAGCTGTGTCTATGTCCCAATTACTGAATCTCTCTGAATCTCTCCAAATCAATTTGGAAGGTTCCAATTTGGTTCAGAGAGATTAAAGGGTCCTATGATTTGATTCAGATATGGAGATTCGGCCACTGAATCAGGCCAAATCTCTGCCGAATCAAATCAGGGACCGAAGCTTCACACAGCCCTAGTACTTAGTCCTTATGTTCAGGCCTTGCAACTCACATTACCGAGCACAGGCATATGTGAGGAATCTGATTCACTCCTTATTAATACCCATTTTATCATGGTGAAACTATACTGAAATGGAAGTGTACTAGCAGATCTTGGTGAATTGTCCTTTACATACAATCTATGCTTTTTCCATTCTTTTTCTTATCTTAATTTTTTATTTTGTTGGGATCAGTACAATTTGTCTGTAAAATGTGCAAGTCAGGTTGCAAAACAAATTTACTTATAAGCATGAATTAGTCATTTGATAATAAATAAATAAGTGAATCTTCACAAATGTTCTGCTTGAAGTATAAGAGGCAGAACTTCTTAGGAAAGGCAAGGGTAGGGGGTGGAGAGTAAGCCTGCATCAATGAGTACCTATTTTAGCTTTGCTTTCCCAATCACGTATTGTGTTCAGAATATTTTGTGCACCTGGTAAGTACTGAAATACCAAATCATATGCTATTAGTATAGGATGATGATTTTTTTATTTTATCAAAAAAATTGCTTTCAGTTATTCTATTTAAAATTATTATAATTATTAAGACACAGCCTTTATTCACAACAGCATTTCCAAGGATTAAAAAACAGGCACTGTGGTCATAGAAGAAATAGAAAAACACTTTTAAAATAAACACACAGTCTATTCTTGTTAGACTGTTTTTAGTATCCCACATTCCTTGCCACAATTGGAAGTAAGTAAATATTAGCTTTTCTTGTATTATCATAGAATCATAGAAAATTAGGGTTGGAAGGAACCTCAGGAGGTCACCCCCTGCTCAATCAAGTCCACCCCAAACTATATCATCCCAGCCAAAACTGTTGAGGCAGGTCTTAAAATCCTCTAAGGATAGAGATTCCACCACCTCCCTGGATAACCTGTTACAATGCTTTCCTACCCTCCTAGTGAGAGAGGTTTTCCTAATATTTAACCTAACCTTCCCTTACTGCAACTTTAAAACCATTGCTACTTGTTCTGTTATCTGTCACCACTTAGAATGCTCCGTCTACTTTTAGTCATCCTTCAGGTAGTTCAAAGCTATTATTAAATGCCCTCCTCAGTCTTTTCTCCAGAGTAAATAAGTCCAGATCCTTCAGCCTCTTCTCTTGAGTCCTGTTCCCCAGCCCTCTCACCATTTTTGTTGCCCTCTGTTGGATTCTCTCCAATTTGTCCACATCCTTTTTGTATTGGAAAGCCCCAAACTGGACACAGTACTCCAGATGTGGCCTCACCAGTGCTGAATAAAGAGGAAGAATCCCTTCCCCAGATCTGTTGATAATGCTCCTACTAATATGGCCCAGTATGCCATTAGCCTTTTTGGCAACAAGGGCACATTGTTAGCTAATATTCAGTCTGTTGTGCACTCTAATCCCTTGGTCCTTTTCTTCAGAGCTGCTACTTAGCCAATTGGTCCCTAGCCTGTATTGGTGCATGGGATTGTATCATCCTAAGTGCAGGAATTTGCACTTCTCCTTATTGAACTTCCTGAGATTTCTTTTGGTCAAGTCCTCCAATTTGCCAATGTCTCTCCAAATCCTAGCCCTACCCTCCAGCGTATCTACTTCTCTTTTCAGCTTGGTGTCATCTGCAAACTTGCTGAAGGTGTACTTCATCCCATCTTCCAGGTCGTTGATGAAGATATTGAACAAAAACAGCCCTTCGGCACTCCATTTGATACGAGCTGCCAAGTAGACATCGAGACATTGGCTACTACTAGCCTCATGATCCAGCCAGTTTTCTATGCACCTTACAATGCATTCACCTTGTACTTCATTAGCTTGCTTGCAAGAATTTTGGAGGAAACCATATCAAAAGCCTTACTAAGGTCAGAGTATACCATGTCCACTGCTCTTCCCACATCCATAGAGCTAGTCATCTCATCATGGAAGGCAATCAAGGTGGTCAAGCATGAATTGCCCTTAATGATGGTTCCTAATCACCTTCTTCTCCTCCAAGTGCCTAGAAATGGATTTCTTGAGGACCTGCTCCATGATTTTTCCAGGAACTAAGGTGAAGCTGAGGGCTTTGTACTTCCTTGAATCCTCCTTCTTCCCTTTCTTCAAGATGGACACTATATTTTCCCTTTCCCAATCATCTGGGACATCTTGCAATCACCATGAGTTTTCAAAAAAGATGGTCAGTGGCTCTGTACTCACATTGGCCAATTTCCTCAGCACCCATGGGTGCATCCTCTCCGGCCCCATGGACTTACATATTTCCAGGTTTTCTAAATAGTCCCTAACCTGTTCTTTTGCTAGTGTTGACTGTTCACCTTCTTCTCAAACTGTGCTGCCAGGTGTAGTAGTCTGGGAGCTGACCTTGCTTGTGAAGACTGAGGTGAAAAAGCCACTCAATACTTTAAGACATACAAAAAACTAGAACTCTTGATTCCAAAATGATACCTTTTATTAGACCAACTGGAAAATGGCAAGAAAAGTGTCCTTTTCTGCAAGCTTTCAGGATCAAAGTCCCTTTGTCAGGCTCTGGGAAAATTGTAGATGGTACAAGATGGTAAAAATTCCCCATAGGCAGGAAATAAACTTCATTTTTGCATAGAGGGAGCTCAAGATGGAAGGTTGTCCCTCTGGTTCCATAAGAGTGTCTTTGTGAGATATGTTGAGTAGCTCTTTGATGTGTTGATCAGGTAGAATTCCTTGCCTGGAGGTGTCAGATGGTAAGCAAGGAGGTAAAAAAAAAAAAAAGAAAGCCCCACACTCAGTGGATGCTGCAGTGGCCATTGGAGCTTCTG
>NW_017728950.1:63900134-63904946 GCF_001723895.1 Crocodylus porosus | reverse complement strand
GGCCTTTTTTTTTTTTTTTGAACATCCGGGATGCTGAGGATGTGCAGGGCAGTCTTTGACAGGGCTGGGAGAGTGGGTGGGGGATGGGGCTGAATCTCCGAACCAGATTCGGCCAAATTAACGTGGGACAGTGATTTAGATCACCAAATCAAATCACTGTCCCCCAAATGAGCCAAATCTAAATCCGAAGCAAATACTAGCCACTTTGCACAGGCCTACTGCTTTTGGTATAATAATAAAACGCTATGCTATTTTGCAATTTTCCTTTGTCAAAGACATATACACGCTAATCCCTTTTATATTTTATCATGCATCTCTGTCCACTGATGTTACATTAAGATTTGGTGACATAAGGGACTAATTAAAGACTATTGGTTCTTACTTGTGATGGCACTGGATTTATGACCCAGATACCTTGTTCTGGGGACACCCAAACCCTCAGATTGGCCAGGCCTTCTTCCATTTCATTCCATTGCCAATGGACAAATTTTACAGAGTGATAGCAGATAAGAATAATGCAGACAAGGAAAACAAAATAATGCCCCCCTCCCCTCATTCTACATCTACCAGTCCTAGCACTCATAGAGGGAGGGTACGTCTGGCCAGTACACGAGCTTCACCCTGTCTTTCTTAAATGTCAGATATCAGCAGCCTGGAGATTAAGGGCCAAGGCTCCCTCCCTGCAGTGAGGTGGGTAAAATAGGATGGGGTAAGTTGGCCTTGGGTTCCTGCTAGGGGACACTTTGCTACTTTGAAATCCCTGCTTTTCTATTCTTTTCCCCTCGTGATGACTCTTCATCTCTTGGTACTGTTGATTGGTTTCCTTTTTTTGGTCATACTGTCCACTTGCTTTTCTGTCAGTATATTCCTTTGTTTCCCAAACCCATCACATGCACACATCTTAAATTGGTCATTTACTGGTATCTTAATTTGGGCATGATCTGGCCTCCTAATTTGGTCTGTCTACCAAAACTAGAAATCCCATGGGCTCTGCAGCTGGTCACTGTGACCTAATGCCACCTTATCTCTTATGTTTTGAATTATCAGAGAACGATGCGGTACATTTGGATGCAGGGAGACTGGTGGATGTGATGAACCTTTATTTTAGCCAGGCTTTTGATAAAGTCTCCCACAGTATTCTCCCAGGCCAGCTAAGGAAAGTATGGGCTGGATGAATGGACTGTAAGATGGATAGAAAACTGGCTGAAGCATCAGGTTTGGAGAGTAGGGATAAGTGGCTTGATGTTTAGTTGGCAGCTGGTATCAAGTGGAGTGTCCCAGGGGTCAGTCCTGGGGCTGGTTTTGTTCAATGTCTTCATCAGTGACCTGGAATATGGCATAGAGTGCACCCTCAGCAAGTTTGCAGTTGACACCAAGCTGTGGGGAGTAGTAGATATATTGGGGAGTAGGGCTAGGATTTAAAGTGACCTAGACAAATTGTATCAGGCCAAAAGGAATCTCATGAGATTCAACAAGGACAAGTGCAAAGTCCTACACTTAGGATGGAACAATCCTATGCACTAATACAGGCATGATGCTTACTGGCTGGGCAGCAGCTCTGCAGAAAAGGACTGGGGGGTTACAGTGGACAATAAGCTGAATATGAGCCAGTAGTGTGCCCTTGTTGCCAAGAAGGCTAACAGCATACTGGGCTGTAGGTCAAGGGTAGTGCTAGTCAACATTGGTGAGGCCCCATCTGGAGTACTGTGTTCAGTTTTTGCCCCCCACTACAGAAAAGGATGTGGACAAATTGGAGATCATACATCAGATGGCGACAAAAATGGTGAGGGGGCTGGGGCACATGACTTATGAGGAGAGGCTGAGGGAACTGGGCTTATTTAGTCTAGAGAAAAGGATACCAAGAGGGGACTTAATAGCAGCCTTTAATTATCTAAAGGGTGGTTCCAAAGAGGATGGAGCTAGACTGTTCTCAGTGGTGGCAGGTGACAGAACAAGTAGCAATGGTCTCAAATTGCAGCGAGGAAAGTTTCAGTTAGATGTAAGGAAAAATGTTCTCACTAGGAGGGTAGTAAAACACTGGAACAGGTTACCCAGAGAGGTGGTGGAAGTTCCATCCTTGGAGGTTTTCAAAACCTGGCTATACAAAGTTTTGGCTGGGATGATTTAGCTGAGGGTTAGTCTTGCTTTGAGCAGGGGGCTGGACTAAATGATTTCCTGAGGTCCCTTTTAACCCTAACTTTCTATAATTCTATGATTCTGTGTTCTTCCCTGCCCATTTATCTGCTGGCTTCAGAAACAGTGGGCCTTGAAGGAAACTTTGTTACAAACAGGCTTTTTTAAACCAATTTACCCTTGCTGTACCCCCTGGACCATTATTCTAATGCACATCTACTCTACCTACAAGCCAATTCCTAAAAACAAATCTCTAAATATCATTTTCTAGCCATCAACTTGGTTGGGAATAAATAAATTGGTTATTTGGGATGAGAATTTACATGATGCAGTGAAAAAAACAACCTTTTGACCTGGCTGATTTCTTACTGCAGCTCAATAATTAACTCAGTTAAAATGAAACATTAAATAATTTGGATTCAGTATTCAACATGTACTAAAAGATTCTTCTCAATGAGAGGAATTTACTCTTGAACTAACTCCTGATTTTATCTGAGCATTCTAAAATAGTTTTCAGACATTTAAGTAAAGCTCTCATCCTGAGCAAGGAAATCTCATCTGGTTCATTTCATCCACCACTGAAACACAGCCACCTGTGGAGGGAGAAGCAATGATTATTAAGGATTATTCAGCAGCTACAGGAAATATAAAAGCTTATATGGGTGTGAATATATATAATATCATAATCCCTGTTTATATAAAAGTGGAATTCACAAATGAAGGAATAACCATTCTGTTTTGTATTAATGGAAGGCCACACTTTTTCAAAAATTGTCTTAAAAAAGAGAGGATGTTTCCATGCAAGACAACCAGAAACAAAACCAGCTTAGTTCATGCCCTCATCCACTTCATTATTATCATCAGCTTTCTATGTGTGAAATCTGTGCATTTACATTAAATATACCTTAAGTAAAATAGTCCATTCTGAGACTTATTTATATGCTACACTTTAAACTTGATTCTTCCAAACTTAACCCCTGAATTTGTGTCAACATGGTTTTAACTGAATAATAAAAGTTAATTTTGAATTGCTCCACTAATATGGTACTGTAAGAATATTAATCTTCCAGAAGGCATTCTTTACTGCAAATGATTATTGTTACATTTGGAGCTTGCACCTAAATGTTAAACACCATTTAGCACTTCAGATTCCTATTCAGAAAGCTGCAACTTTAATTAAAAAATAAATCCCCTCAGGTTATTACTTTCTCAGACTTACTCACTCAAGGGACTTCAGGGTTTTTTTACCACTATTATTACTTTATCGCAACATATTAGCAATGTACTTACTTATCCCTTCAATATCCAAGAGGAAAGGTTTTCAAAGAGATCATGAAATGAAAAATTACTTAGTTTACATGATATTTTGAAAAAGAAGTATCAGAAATCAGAAAAATATAGAATCATAAAAATATTGAATATGGGGATATAACCTTTTCTATGTTCTGTTTGAAGAAAATTCGAAGTCAGCTTTTCCCTAAATCATAGTACAGTAATTCAGGCTCTAAATTTGCATTTGAGAGAATTAGGTGGGTGTTTCACATTAACAGGAGAGAACAACTTGTTCTGTTATCATGCAAATTGAATTTAGCTCTTTGTCAAAATGCTTTGCAACCAGATTTTATCTCTCTCCTAGACCTGGGTAAGAAAGACACCCACACTCTGCTAAAATTCTCTCAAGAATGTTATGATATTTAAGCATTCTTTTATTTCCCTTCCTAAAGGCTTTTCTTAATGTTATGCCTTGTGGCAAAAATATCTTTGCTTGGTAATGAAATTCAGGTAGATGAATAGTTATACTGAAGAGTAGACAATTATAAGATAGCACAGAAAATTTATTGACAGGAAATTGTAGAGGGATAGTTGTAAAAGGTATGCGAGCATTACTGTACCACTTTTTCATAATTTTTAAAGTCTAAAACAGACTGCTGCAAGACTGTAGTTATTACTATAACCTTATTGCCTTTATTCCAAATGATTCCCAAATGAAATAGAACTATGAGGATCCCATAAGGTACCTATACCCTCAGTTTTCATTGTTACTAGAAATTGAATTACTTTTCAGTACTAAAGCAAGTCAGAATAGAAATATCTTCCATCAGAAACAGTAATTTCACCCAATGAAAGCATTTAAGAAATCTAGTTGATTTTGCCAAAATTTACATAGGACCTCAGTGCCATTGTGCTGAGCCTAGGAACATTACCAAGAAGCACACCTGCCTAGTCAGTCTTGCTCTGTATGTGCAAAATCTTGGAAATATAGAAGTATACCCACATGCTGAGTATATGCCCAGAGCCACTGTTTTAGCATAATGTTATACAGTTCAGTATCGTAAAGAAGATAAATTGTTCAAGTTCTCAGGTTGTAGCCATGTTGGTCTAAGGACAAGACAAGGTTGTTTGGGTAAATCTGATCTCTTTTATTAGACCAACACAAATTGTTGGAAAAAATCTTCTTTGCAAGCTTTTGGGTACAAATACCCTTTGTCAGGATGAGGAAGCATCTGCAGCTGATCTGTGCTTTTCTTGGATGGAATGAATGGTAAAGAAGCCAGAGGCTGGTATGCATGCAAGAAAGCCAGTCAGTGAAGATATAAATTGAGGAGTCAGTGGGTGAGAGACAGGTTGGGGGGAAGGGGAATGAATGCAGCTGGTAAATAGTGGAAAATTACCTGTGGA
>NW_017728950.1:63892392-63899383 GCF_001723895.1 Crocodylus porosus | reverse complement strand
ATCCCCCCAAGCACCCCATCCCTGCCCCCCTCCACCCCATACTTAAAACAAACAAACAAAAACCTGGCACTTACAGGCAGCTCCAGCTGCCCTGTGGTGCCCAGGGGGGTCCTGCCAGGAGGCCACAGAGCCCCTTCCGCCCTCGCTTCTAAGATAAGCAGAGGCTTTTTTCCATTTTTTTCCCTGTTTTTTTCTTTTTTAAGTGGTAGTGCCTGGGGTTGGAGGGACAGCTATGGGGGCTGGGGGTTGCATGTTGGGGGGTGAGACTGGGTGGGGCAGCCATCAGGGGGGTGCAGCAGCTGGCAGGGGATGGGGCCAGGTGAGGCAGCAATCAGGGGGCTGGGGTGAGGCATGTGGGCCTTGCCATTTGGCCCCTGTGTGGGGGTTGAACCCCATGTGGGGGGGCCATAGCCCTTGTGTGGTGGGGCTGAATTCCCTGTTGGGGGGCCAAATCCCCTGTTGGGAAGCTGTAGCCCTTGTATGGGTGCCAAACCCTTGTGGAAGGGCAGCAAAATATATATACATGTCTTCATGAATTCATGAAACATGTATTTAGAGTTCACTTTTTTATTATATTAAGAGACTTTCTTTAACACTGTAGATGTATCAATAAAACATTGTCCAACTGATTGCTGTCTCTGTCTCACTCTCTCTCTCTCTCTTTATAGTGGTCTTTTGTTTTACTGGAGGAACATGGATTTGGTTGTATTTTACACAGTAACTTTGGGATTTTTCTATTAGGAATATTTCAGTTTTCCAATAGGGAGCTCCAGAATTCCTGCTAGGACCCTGCCTGCTCAGACCTGGCACCTTGGACCCAGCTGGCTATGGCTGACCTCCTGGCCAAATGGGGTCAGAAGGACATGCTTTGACAATTCAAAGCAGGCCACCACACCCAGAACATCTTCCAGGTAATAGCTGCACAGATAGCCAGGCAGGGGGCACACGTGGCAGTAGTGCCACACAGAGGCCAACCCTGCAACCACAGTCCACTGGCAGCTGGCCCAGAGGGGCAGATGCCTCTAATGGCTGTGCAGTCCCCATCCAAGTCTGGCAGGTACACAGCAAGTCACAGCCAGGCAGCAGCTCCCACTGCCAGACCGCTGCAGTGGATAGAGGGGGCAGGGAGCTCTCAGGACTGCTTTAGCAGTCCAGCTGCCACAAGGGGTAGTGTCCCCAGGTACCAGCTGGCTAGGCCCCAGAAGCTCCTGAGAGTTAATAGCCCTGAGCTACTTTCCAAGGCGACTTTTTATACTGCTGGGACCAGGACAAGGCAGCTTTTTGTACTGCTGGGGACAGCACAGGTGCTGGCCCCTGGCTTTAGCTCCCCCAGGCTGCAGATCTGGGAGAAACTAAGGCAGGGTTATTTTGCCCCATGTGGCACAATTTGCTGCACAACAAAATGCATGTCCAAGCACATGTGCTGAGGCAAAAAACCCCAGCTCAAATTTGCACTGCTTCTATTTGAGCTGCTGCACGTACCCATAGGGAGCAGCCACTTAAGTTAAAGGACAATGTCAGTAGGTACAAGAACAAAAAGGTATTCATAGTCCATGAATAAAGTTAAGGTGAAAATCAGAAGAGGTTTTCTAACGATCAAATACATATTTTTTGAACAGCCTTCGAAACTGGAGTGGTAGGGGCAAAAAGAAATTATGACATTCAAGATGAAGCTTGACCCTTTTGTCAAAAGGATAATGTGTTGTCATTGCCTGCAATAGCATGTGACCAGAATTCAGGATCCAAATGTCTTCAGATTCTATGTTCCTAAACCTTTAGAAACAATTTTTTTTTCATTTTGCAATAATTTTGTCAAGTGTTTCGGCTCTTGTAGGTCAGTATTTTTTGTTTCACTCAATGTAGGATTCATGTATCAAAGCAATGTTTGTCATTCCGGTTGTCATACCTAAGCTTTCTGCATTGCATTCAAGTTTAGGTATTTGTTGCATGCTAGCCAGGGCCTGGGCTGGTGGGGCTGTTCTCCCCTTGCCTCCAGCTGTGACTCCTCCTTCTCTTGCCACTGCTGTACTAGTCCAGGCAAGGGGGAGCTTCAGCCAGACGAGGGGAGCTTCAGCCAAGCAGGGGAGAGCTTCAGCCAGGCAGCTCCTGCCCCAGCAGATGGCTGCCATAGCCTCAGCTCCTGGCTGCCATAGCTTCAGCTCCTGGCTGCCTTCCACCTATTCTGCCTGCCTGGCATGAGCAGCCTGCTGTGGGTAGGTGAAGCAGGTGGAAGGCAGCCAGGAGATGGAGCCCAGCATGCTGGGGCAGGAGCCACCTGGCTGCAGCTTCTCCCCCACCCACCCAAAACAGTGTTCTGTTTTGGGTGGGTGGAGGCAGAAGCAAGAAGATGAGCTATCAGTGGAGATGAGGGGAGCAGAACAGCCCCACTGCCTCGGGTCCCATCAGTACACGCAGCTTCCAGAGGGGCTGTTCCCAGTGTAGCTACAGCCATTTAAATACTGCTCAGCTTCCCTACCTCCAGCAGTGGCTTCTCCTCCTGCTTCTGCTCTTGTTGTGCTACTCTGGGTGGGCAAGGGGAGGGAGGGTGAGGAACAAGCTTTAGTCAGCTAGCTTCTGCTGGAGATGAGGGCAGCAGAAAAGCACCCAGCCAGCTTCAGCCACACTGGGAACAGCCCCACCAGAAGCTGCATGCTGGCTAGGTTTGGACCAGTGGGCACAGGCATGAGCACAGCATGGGCTGGTCCAGGCAGGACTCAGAGTCATGTGGAGTGCTGCATGCGCCCCAGCCTCCCTTCACCCCTGGTTGGCTTCCCAGACCTAGCACCCAGGCAGTATCCCCTCCATACATGTGTATATACTGCCCCCCACACCCTGTATACCTCCCACAGGGGAGCATGCAGGGGGTGGATCAGGCTCTCTCACCCATCCTGCTCCAAAACACTACTCCTCACCCACCCAAAGCCCCATAGGGAGTTTTGGTGAGTTGTTGTGGGGGTGAAGGCTACTGATTCAGCCTGTGACAGCTCATCAAAACTCCCTATGTGGCCCTCCAGTCCAAATAATTGCCCACCCCATTGTAGGGGATGGAAAGTCAAAACTCAGCACTAAAATGCTTTACTTCACAAGCAGTAACTTAATTGGAGCCAGTTATTTACCCTCTATATTTAATCCTTTCAAAAGGAAGCTACAACTATTTTCTCATTTCAACAGTCATAGAAGCATTACATCTCCTGTGTCCACTGACCTTTTCAGTGTAAATATGCTTAAAGTCACTAGAAATTTAATGTAACAGGAGGATTGTATCACTATATAATTTGCAATATGTACTTTATACTTAAAGCAATTATAGCTAGTTTGAGGTATAGGCTTTTCCATTGTTTAAATCCATAGGGATTGTTTTATGCAGTAGTGATTAATTTATATATAAGCCCTTTGCATTATCTAGTTGTAATATACCTAGCTGAAGGGAAATCTGTGTTGCATTTTAAAGATAGAGGAAGGTTCCTTCAATCCCAACTAGGAATGCTAATACAACTAGTACCCTAATTATGGTATCTGACTGTGTATTTGTAGTTTTACATAAGAAACACTGTCATTTACTGTTTTTTCCACTCTCTTTACTTTCTATGCTTTGCACTATTTTTCAATTATATTTTTGTTGGATTTTTCTTCTGTGCTCTAATTTTAACATCTCATCCATAAGCCAAATATGAAAAAATAAATATGTGCATCCGTACCAGACTTATTCTTTTGGAACTAAGAAGATGACAAGCATTTGGATCTCTCATGGTTCTCAGTTTTTCCAGGCTGTAGTTTTTTCCATTTTTTTTATTTACCAGTAACCATAGGTTAGCTTCTCATCAAGTGCTAGAATTTTATTACAGCTTCTCAGAAGATAGATTTATATTTAGAGCTAAGAACAGCCATTATGCCTCCCTATCTTTTATACTGGTATTTTGGCAATTGCATTTATGTAAACATAGCATTGCAGCTTGGCCTGTAGGGAACTGGCTTACTGGGATCTCGGTTTGTGTACTTGGTGTGGAGGTTTCTCATTATTACTTCCTTCCACATATTCTTTCTCTTCCATGGTGTTTAAACTGCCTAATGTATTGCAAACCTAATACTGTTTTCCCTGATTTTAAAATTGACAAGACAGGTCAAAACATTTATTCAGTGCAGGTCAGTTTATTAGTCATACTTCAGAAATGATTTTTCTTTGTCACTTGACTTAATACTTTAGCTGGATTTAATTCTGTTTTGAGTTACCTCCTAATTAGATGAATATTTGCTGACTCATTGATTTTTTCTTAAAGCTCAGTCCTATTTTTTTGAGGTTTTAACTACTTCCTTAATATTGCTATTAATAAAAAAATATATATCTATCTTAAATGTCTTTGAGACAAGAGAGTGAGAGATTAGAATCTGCACAGTGTTTTTTCAAAAAACTTTTTCTTGAGCTTCTTTCATCTCTGTGAGCTTTCTGAATATGATATGCATGAAACTTGCAGTACCTGTATTGCATCACCTCAGCTTTATCTGTTTTCATGTTAGGCTTTTAATTTAGAGAGCAGAACAAAGAACATACAAGAGGAAAGCAGCAACTGTTTTAAAAAGGTACAATAATTAAGAAATGTTGCAGAGACATCTGAATTCATGTCAACTGAAAACAGTCAATTGTAAGGAGCAAAAAATGGCTGCACTCCCCTTTGTGCACCCCTGGACTCCTTTTTGTTTCTGCTATTATTACAGTACACACTATTCACGACAACAAAACAATGATAAATTGCCAACATTACCGAGTATTGAGAACATCTGTCACTAAGATGTCCTAGATTTCTTTTTATGCTTGATGAAACAGTATTTCTGTCTTGTAGCTTTCCAAATGATCATCTTTTCTAAATTTATGAAATGTCTAAACATCTCTTGTGAATGTTGTCATTTTGATAGAAAATCTATTACAGAATGTGTTTCATGTTGTATTTCTTAATGGCATATTACATTTCATATTGGAAGTCACTGTGACAGACTCCAAACCCAGGCATCAAGGCGAGGGACAGAAATTACATGCAAGTCGGTATAAGTGATTGGAAATCAGTTCAAATCTGTAACAAAACAGAAGTTCAGTGCACATAAACTACTTTCAAAATAGCTGAAACCAATTTAAGATAAACCTGGATGGATGCAGTATCAGCTTCAACTGATTTAGGTTAAATTGTTTTATTGGACTTCTGTCCCAGATCCCCTCCAGACTGGGGTTCAGTCATAGTCCCCCAGCATCCTAGAATGCTTTGCGCCTCCCCTGCAAACCCACACTCATAGGGTGGGCGGGCTACCCTTGACCCAAGATGTGTGCTCCAGCCGAGGAGGGAAGCATGCTCTAGCTCTCCCCAGCTTTTGGCCTGGGCCACTGCAGGCATGTGGCTGCATTTCTGGAATGAAAAGTGAATGTCTGTTCACTTGTGTATTGGTTCAATCTGCACAGCTTATACTAACCTGCAAAGATTGAATTGATTCAGCTTCAGGGTTTGTGGCTGTCTGTACTCAGCCAAAAAGTATGTGGTCAGATTTTTTTAAAACAGGGACAATCACCGTAAACCTGTCACCTAACAAAATGAATTCCATGTCAGGTCCACTACACTTGATCTGAGCCTTCAAGAGGCCAAGATAATACATGAAGCCCTTGGCCAAAATGAGCTTCCCTAAGTATATAGTAGGCCAGAATGCACTGACCATGATAAAGAACCGTCCCCCTACTCATACCTTTGTGCCCAGGGGTGACTCTAGAGGGGGTATAGCAGCACAGCTGCACTCCCCTTTGTGTGCAGCAGTTGCTCTCAGAGCTCACCAGCATCCTAGCAGAGCTTGTGCTCAGTGTTCCTCATGTGCTGTGAGCTTTGAGCAAACTGCCTGGTTAGCACAGGGTCCTGACTGGAGCCCCTTCTCTCAAGTAGCTCCAGAGACCAGTGCGTGAGCACGGCTGTTGTTCACTCTGCCCCTTCCACACCCCAGCTGAATTCAGCAGTGGGGAAAGGAGAAGGATGGGCAATGGTGCACACCCCTGCGCTTCAGAGCTGGTGAAAGCAGAGGTTGAGCATTGGTGCGGCTGCTGCTGTCTACTCATCCCTTTCTTTTCCTTTTCAATTCGGGGTGGGGGAGGGGAGAGAATCAGTGAACATTAACATTTCCCCCCTCCCTGCTCCCGGGCTCCAGAGCTGCAGGTAGACCACACCTCAACCAGCCAGTGAGCTTATATAGCTCATGGCATGAGCTCTCAGGAGGAGCTTGCTGACATGCCAGTGAGTTCTGAGAGCTCACTAGCTTCTAGGATCACAGAAAAGGTTTGCAGCCACTGCATCGATCATCATCAGTCATCTGTGTGGCACGTGTAATAGATCTTTTACTGTGCATGTGCCATATAGCCAAAGAAGAGAAAAGGTGCTTTTCTTCTTTATGGCAGCCCTTCAAGTGTTTGAAGACTGCTTTCATATTGATAGGTCCTGTGCCTTTTCTGAAAGCTGAACATGCCAAGGTTCTTCAGCCTCTCCTTGTATTACTTGGTTTCCAAGCTCTTTATCATTTTTCTTTCCTGCCTCTGGACTCTAACTTCTCCATGTCCTTCTTAAAATGTGGAACCCAGAACTGCACACAGTACTCCAGATAAGGTCTAACCAGTGCTGAATAGAGAGGCACGATCACCTCCTATGTCTTGTACCTAATGTTTCTATTGATACATCCCAAAACTGCATTCATCTTTTGTTTGGTTGCATCATACCACAGACTCACACTGAGTTCGTAGTCTACCAAGAATCCCAAGTCCTGTTTCACAGAGCTGCCATCCAGCCAATTGTCCCTCAATTTGTATTTGTGTTTTTGATTATTCCTTCCAAGGTGTAACACCTTGCATTCATTAACCCAACTGGCTACTTCATTGAAGAAGATCAAGTTTGTCTGGCACGATTTCTTATTAAACCATGCCAGCTGCTTGTGATCAAGTAGAAAGCAGGGCATATTTGCATCTTAAAGACTA
>NW_017728950.1:63860771-63892182 GCF_001723895.1 Crocodylus porosus | reverse complement strand
GGGGGGGGCGCATTACTTGGGGAGGGAGGTGCAGCAGCACTCAGAGTAGGGGTTCTGCCATGCTGCTGCTTTCCCAGCTGGGGCTGGAGGCCGGGGGTGCAGGATGTGGGCAGAGCTCACTCTGGGCAGAAATGGGCAAACAGCAGCTGGGCATAGCCCCCACTTCCAGCGCTGCCATGCCCACATCCCACACCCCTGCGTGCTAGCTGGCAAGCAGCTGCAGTGCCTGCTTCCCAGCAGTGGCTGACATGCGATGGCAGGCAAAGCCCCTGCTCCCAGTGCTGATGCAGGTGTGGCAGTGCTGAAAGCAGGGGCTATGCCCTGCTACCGCTTGCCCCCTTTTGCCCAGAGTGAGCTGTGCCTGCATCACGCCCCCCCATCCTGCACTGGCTGGGCAAGCAGCAGCAGGGCATAGCCCCTGCTCTCAGCACTGCCATGCCCGCATCATCACTGGGAGTGGGGGCTATGCTGTTGCTGCTTGCCCCCTTTCACCTGGAGTGAGCCACACCCATATCCTGCCCCCCACACCCAGCTGGGAAGCAGCAGCAGGGCATATCCCCACTCTGAGCACTGCTGCACCCGAATCGCACCCCGCCCCACCCTACCCCACCCCAACTGGGCAGCTTGTCCCAACCCCACCCCAATCCCTCTCTCCCCCATGCCCCTTCCCTCCTCCTCCCTCAACCCCAACAGATTTACCAGCTGGAGGCAGCTGTATCAGCTGTTTTGTCTATGGCCAAATTGCCAAATTTTTCCAAATCTTTTCTGAATTGATTTGGATGCTTCAAATCAATTTGGAGCTTTTAATCAGTCTCCTGATTTGATTTGGATTGAGAGATTTGGTCCCTGAATTGTACCAAATCTCCTCCAAATTGAATCAGCTACCAAAGCTTTGCACAGCCCTAGTGAGCAGCGTTTTCTTCTCCAGATGCTTGCAAAAACAGACTTCCTTATGATACACTCCAGTAATTTCCTAGGTATCAAGATAAGGCAAATCAGTCTATACTTCCTTGGGTCCTCCTTTTTGCCTTTTTTAAAGATGGGGAGTATATTGGCCTTTTCTAGTCCTCTGGCATGTTGCCTGTCTTCCATGACTTTGCAAATATTATTGCCAAGGTCTTGGGGATCTCTTCTCCCAGTTCCTTCAATATCCTGGATGAATTTCATCAGGCCCTGCTGATTTTAATTAATTCATATCCATCAAAATTTCTCTGACTGTTTTTTTTTTGTTATATTATTCCTTAGCTTGTTCCTTTTCTTATTCATATCATCCTTATTAACTATCTGATTGCAACTTATTTTTTGTGAAGACTGAGGCAAAGTAGTTGTTGAGCAGCTCTGCAGTCTTTGTGCTTTCTGTTAAGACTTTTCACCAGCAGACTCACAGATTGTTGTACCCTCAAGCTTCTGGAATAGAAAGTTGTCCTTCACATAACTTGTTTAACATTTGGAGGAGAAGTGGTGTTTGCATCAGTTTCCCCAGTGTAAGGCACCTGGAAGGGACCATCATATCATGGAAGTAAATGTGTGGATGAGATGGTGTCAGCACGAAAGCTTTGGATTTTTTGACAATGGGCAGATGTTCAGGGTGAGGGACTGCTATCAAGAGATGGGCTTTATCTGAGACAAACTGGAAAGCACATCTTCATGCATTGTCTGGCCAGCCTAGCAAGAAGCGCTTAAACTAAATTCCATGGGGTATGGTGAACAAAACCCTACAACAGAGCCACCTATACACTTGCTTGGGGGTAGGAAGGGTGTTTTTTAATTAGAGCAGTTCCTGGAGAGCCACTTTAATTAAAACACCTCAGTGTCACTTGTATTAAGCCCCTGCACATTTAAAAATGGCTGTGGTACATATTATCTAATAAACTCATTCAATGAGATTTAGATAAAGCAACCCTGTAGCCATTTAAAAATGTGTGGGGATGTATACATGTGACAATAAGGCCATGCTGTAGTGCTCTAATTAGAATTGCAAAGCAGACTTGATCAATCGAGTCTGCCCCAACACGTTCTAATTACAAAATGAAAGCACACACGTATAGGGAGTCTAACAGAGTATCCAGAGGAGAAAGGACCAGAACAGCTCAACTCTGGGAAAGCGTCAGAGAACTACAGGTTAGCATTAAGTGATGCAAAAGAAAACCAAGTAGGTCAGAATGCAAAATGTATCTCAAGTATGTATACACATGCCAAGAATATGAGAAACAAATAAGATGAGCTGTAAGTCACAGTCTGTGAAAAGAACTATGATCTGACTGGTATCACAGAGACCTGGTGGGACAGCTCTTATGACTGGAACATCAGCACTGAGGGCTACACTTGGTTTCACAAGTACAGGGGTGGGGAAAAAGAGTGGTGGCATCACCTCGTATGTCACCGATACATAAACTTGTTCCCAGGTTCAGGAGGAAGAAGGTAGCAAATCACTGTGTGTTTGTAACAAGCCAAATTTGGGGACTTTGACCCAGTCCTTGTAATTTACAGATATATTTATATTTGGTGCATGATAGGGTTAAAGTTAATACCAGGTTGACTAGTGATAATGGCGTCCTTCTCCACGACTGGGTGGCTATGCAGCCTGGATTTTGTTAGAAATGGATTACACACACGAGGAGACAAAATTAAAAGTATAAAACAAAGGGAAAATTATTATAAACAGCAAGGATAGGAGAATAAAAGGGAAAACGGTAGTGATGAGTAAGGCGAATTGATAACAACAAACACACACTATACTTTACCAGAATATAATAGATGCAGATCAGAACAATCATCCAGAAGTTAAACACTAATGAACAAATGAACAACAGCAGAACAGCAGAGAGGTCGCTGAAGGACAAAAGACTGGGTTCTGCCATGGAGCTGCTCCTTCTGCTCCATGAGGTGGAACACAGACTCCATGCTCATCACAATCTAATCCCTGTAGCCACAAACTAACTCACAAAACACAAGGCAGATTAGACCACACACTGAACACTAACATGCATGAACTAACTCCTCAAACATGCCACACACACACCCAGAGCAAGAACTGAACCAGACCAAACCAACCACCAAACTCACCACTGGGATTGCCAAATGTGGGTTTATATAAACCAAAATCACTCCAGTTTCACCAACCAATCATCAGGAGTTAAGTTATTGTCAATCAATGTCAATCATATAATGACCAATGAACATCACTCACATTCAATACATACACCTGTCACTCAACAACTGCCACTCACCACTACCTCAGAATCACTCAGACTTTTCCCATCACTCATATAGACCTGACTGTGCATGCCCAAGTGACTTATATGGGCAGCAAGTCCAAAGTTCATGAGTTTCCACAGGTTTCTGAACAAAGCAGAACAATGCTTCTGAGCATTGTTTATGCTCAACTATAAGTATGACAACACATTTAACTATTTACATGCTGGTTTTGAAGTTAACTCAGAACTCACTGGTTACATGTTTGGGTTAAGAAAAAAGGTCAAAGATACAGCACTGATATAGTGGTGGGAATTTATTATAGACCGCCAGCTCAATAAGGTGACAAAATTATCCAAAAGTTATGCCTTGTGGTTATGTCTGAGGATTAACTGTAGTATAACTAATAGGTTAGACAAGGATTTGTATAGA
This sequence comes from Crocodylus porosus, assembly GCF_001723895.1. Taxonomy (NCBI): domain Eukaryota; kingdom Metazoa; phylum Chordata; order Crocodylia; family Crocodylidae; genus Crocodylus; species Crocodylus porosus. The sequence goes on along the minus strand of NW_017728950.1, from coordinate 63,888,555 downwards.
ATGGTTTGGATAGCAATAATCCTTCCTCAGAAAGGGAGTTAGACAACATAACATTGTGAGGTCCTTGAGCCCTATTTCTCTACGATTCTATCAACTCTCCACAGCTAAGATGACAAGTTATCAATACATTATAAATAATGTATCATTATTTTTAAAAATTGCATTTTTTAAAATTCTGAATGATGTGCACTCCTGCTCCTTAATTCAAAAATACGATGTGATATTTAAACAAATTATTTAAAAAATATATTTGCAAAGAGAATAGGGAAGATCAATTTGCATAGAATAAAGAAAAAAAAGGACAGAGAATAATAAAATACATATTTAAAACACCCTCTTTGAATCCAATTTATTAAGCTTTTTATAAAGATTTGATCACTTTAACCACTAGATGGTATTGTAGCTGAATCATATCCCCACATTATGTGAACTCCATGCAGTCCTCATCCACTTGATGGCCTCTGCCTATTTTAAGCAGGGGAAGTCTTTTAATCAGAAGCTGACCTAGACACAACAGACTCCTTTAATACTTCATTGCCTGCAGTGCCTCTTAGATTAAGAGCTTCTTTTCTAAATGCAGTCAAATACTAATGTGTTTATGGATAGCTTTATATTAGATTTTAATGAAGACTGAAAAGATATTGCTCTAAAGGGGACCAGGAAGCCACATATTTTAGTAGTTACATAATTGTTTTATTTAAAATTTTTTGCAATGCAATGCTGTAAAAGTTAGGGGAAATATAATCTACAGGAACCTTTATACCTGCAAGGTATTAGAGTAGCATCAGGGTTTAAGTTATAAAAAATAGTTCCATGATTTACCAGAAGCACTTCCAGTCTACTTCCAGGTCCACTGCGAAGCACGTAGTGGCGGGGGAGAGGCACCATCCCATGCTCCTGTGGGACGCTCCATCCGCCCCTCCATCAAAGAATTCATAAGCTGCATCTGGTACCTCGAAGTATGTAGAAAAAACATTTAAAGCTGTGCCTATGGTCCAATCTCTGATTCTCCAATCAGAATTGCTGATTCTCCTTATCAGCAGTGAATCTTCGGATTCCAATTTGACCAAATTGAATCGGGACAATAATCCGATTCAATGAATGAGAAACCAAAGAGGATTGTTGGGAGTTAAGGGAGAGCCTGGTGAAGTCCAATAGTGGTACTGAGAAGTGGTAGAAGTATCAAATTTGGTGGGGAATTCTAAATGATCTCCCTTTTCCCTATTATTTTCTTCGATTCTCTTCCTTTATTTTGTCCTCATCTAACTTGATTTGACTTATTATGTCGCCTTCTCCTTGATTTGCTTTGTCTCTGCTAACAAATGCTTTTCACTCACTTTTCAGTTACTGCCCCTGCCTTTCATGTTCCATGGGAGCTCTATTCTAGTTTTTCACCAGGAAGTGAAATGGAGATAGAGACAGTTTTGTTTTGTTTTTTTGACTACCTGAAATCTTCCACTCAGTAATCTCCAGCAGCCAGGAAAATCAGAGGTATCTTCTTCCCTGCAATACAGCAGAATGTGTGACATCTCACCTAGGATGTGGGCAGGCATGACGGGGATGCCAATATGAGTCAGGGAAGAGATGAATGATATTGGCAGTCCTGGCTCTTGCAAGCAAAGCCCATCTGGGCTGAGGGTGGGATAGAAAGTTAAATGTGCATTCCCTCTATATTTCATCATACTTCTTCCTGACCCCTAACCTCACCAAGCTGTTCTACATTCAGCTGTAAACCTTTATATTCCTAAAGCTAAATTTGGCTCTTTTAGGGGCCAAATCTTCATAACTCAAATAAACAGATATGGAGAGGGACCCAAATAGGAGGGATCTTTTCCTTCTGCCAGTTGTACTGTTGCTCTGTAGTTCCCTCCTGAGTGCTGTCATCTTCCCTATACAGGAAAAGTTTGGCCAGTGGACCTATGTAACTTACAATCCAAATGCACAATTCCATTCCCTATATGCTGGAGCATTGCAATTCCTCACTCATAGGCTGCATCCAGACGAGTGTGGTCGTGTGGCATGTGGCACCACAGATGCATCTGATGTGCCACATACCACATGTTCAGTTGTTCTCTGTGTTGCAAGGGAGCAGCATGGAGGTTTTTTTGACCCCTAGATATCTATGCTGTTTAAGAAGGGTTATACTTATTTTATAGGTATCTTAATTTTTAACTTTTCTTTAGAGTTGCACTTGATCTACTCTATCTTGAATCTTCTGTGCCAAGCATTATTAGTCCCTTAATGGCATTTATCAGTGGGCAATTTGCAGAAATACAGATTAGCAGTTTTCTACCACATGTTATTTCTTTAGCCATAATGCAAATAAAACCTATGAGCATTGCAGGCTTCTCTTAGTCAGGTACATATACTGAACATTGAACACTAACTTCACTTGCTGCTGTATGATAAATCATGTTAACTCCACAAGCCACTGGAAGAAGAAAGTCTTTTTTTTGTCTAGGTGTATGCACAGCTGTTCTACAAATCCTGACACATTGTGGGTTGAAGAGAGAATTCAGTCAGGCTGAAAATTGCTACTATGTTTCATTTAGAAAATGAAGAATTTCAGTTATGCAAATGGGTTCTTCATTTTATTTTATTTTATTTGATTCAAGATTAATTTTAAAAATGAAGTGTGTGTGTGTGTGTGTGCATGCGTGTGTGCGTGTGTATTCTGTAAAAATATTTTCTCCCATTTTTAGCAGACCTTAATAGTCTTGTAAAACTCATGGTAGTTCAGTGATCAACAAGATCAATATTTGTATTAAAGAAATAATAGATTGTCATAAAAATATCCAGAGTAATTCAATGTTCTTTGATAGGCATGAAAGAATTTAGTTTTGGTGAACCTCAGGATATCAACACTAACTGCAAACTACAGAGCTGAGATGATCTATTAATATACACAGTATATATTTTTGTTATTTAGCTAAATTCAAATGCAGGATTTATTGTTGAACATGACACATTTTGTACTATAGTTTTGTGTCTAGTGTCCTAACAGCTTCATCTCTGAGATCACTGGAAAATGTAATCAATTTAGGGATGCTAAAAGAATTTAAGTCAACCTTTCATTGGGGTTGGGTGATGTTCTCTTCCTTCCTTTACTCAACTTCCTTTGCAGTCTGGTACACTTTCTGTAGTGGTAAAAGCTGTAATTTAGAGATGCTTCTTAATATGGAAGAGGTGGTAACTGGGATATGGTCACTCAGTTGGGTAGTAGCCAGTCAGAGATGAAGTTGGAATTAGTGGTTAAGAGCTACAGAGATGAAATCTGTAGGGGTGGGGACAGACATTACACACAGTTAAGTGATCAGAAACTGGCTTAAACCTGTAACAGAACAGATGTTCAGTGCACATAAACCAGTTTGAAAATGGCTGAAACCAGTTTGAAATAAACCTCGTTGAATGTAGTATCAGACTTAACTGATTTGGGTCAACTCAGTTTATGCAATGTCTGTCCCAGACCCCTTCCTGGTTTAAGGTAAACCAGACTCCCCCATGGCATGCTCTCTGGGCTGGGCGGTGCTCTCTGCTCCACAACAAAGTTGTCCCCTTCCCTCTGCTCTTTGACTGGAGCTCTGGCAGAGACTGCAGGTACAGCAGAGTCTGCCTGGCTTCCCACTGCCCTTCCCCACCCCACCACCTTGCTGCTCAAGCAGAGATCCCCCCTCCATCCCATCCATCTCCCATAGCATGGACACCAGCCCCACGGATCCTAGGCATGGGGTAAGCTAGCTCATGTGGAGAGGTGTCTGTGTGTGAGTCTTTCCAGTTTTAATGGGACAGGCAAACAGAACAGAGATCGCTTAGGGTTTTTTGGAGCTAATTAACAGGTCAGCTGGTAAACTGTTTAAGAAGAGTTTGAACTAATGGAGACAGGTTATTGTTTTGCTGATGGGGTGATAAACATTGTTATCAGCCCCCCTGCTGGCTTGCTTGCCTATCAGTTTGCTGCAGACAGTATAAAGAAGCAGGGAGGGAGATTTAAAAGCTCCGTCTCATCAACAAATGTACGCATTGCAAACCCCCGCCTTGCCTCAGAATGCTAGCAAGGGGTTGGGGGCTGGTAACACTCCCACCCCTTGAGGAGCCAGTGGGGAAAAACCTGGGATGGTGCAGGTAGACCTCCCTAATCAGAGATGTTTCCAGGGTCTGGCCAGGCCCCTCTCAACTCAGCACTGTGCAAGGGAAGGAAGGGCTGCTTTCACACCCCTGGCTTCTAGCCTAAGCCACTGCAGGCATGTGCCTGAATTTCCATAGTCCAGAGAGAATGTCTGTCCAGTTATAAATGGGTTCAGCCTAGCCAGGTTAGACTTACCTGCAAATATTGAATCAATTCAAGCACAGGCTTTTTGAATGTCTGTCTCTAGCCTTGAGGTTATTCCACTTCACAATTAAAGCTTGTTGTTAGGTTTTTCTCATTCATGTATATCCATGTTCTATTTGACTTGGTGATCACACTTTCCTTGGTGATTATTCTGATTCTGAGACTTTGTTCTCTAACAACTTGCTACTGCTTTGTTTCTCAGCTCTCTTAGACAACTCTGAGAACTGTACCTAGTCTCACATTTTAAAAGTACCTTTTTCTGGTGATAAAATTAATTTTATATAATGGGATGAGTAGGAAAGAACTGTTTGCTTTTACTGCTTTAACAAATATTTTTGAAGTAGTACATGAAGCCCTGCTACCCACTGGGTTGTTATGGTGGAGTAATGAACCACTAAGGACCATCCTCAGTCTGCCATTTTCTGACCATGAGATCCATGTTAGATGCTGTATACATTTTTAACCCTGACCCTTATTGCCATAAAGAGCTTACCTCCCTACGACCTTTTTCTTAACACTTTGGTTCTTCTTTAGTGCCACTAATTCCAATGTCCTATTTCTTATATATGTTTCTATTTAAAAAAAAAAAAGAATGAAAAGATAAATTTGGGTAATAACAGACCGGTTTACATTTTGGTTCAGTAGAGGCATGTCAACCTTTGCACAGTGTTCCAGACAGTAGCGCACTTGAACATGCCACACTGCTCTACATTGGCTAGCCTCCAAACTGGAAGCAACAGAACTGTATTTTCATGGTACTGTGCTTGGGTTAATTAGTCCTAAACCTTTTTTTTAATGCTTGAACCAAATACAGTAGAAGCAGGCCTAAAATTCAGAGTTAAATCCTTGCCCTTCCTATTGAATTTAAACATTTCTATTGACTTAATTGGTGTCAGAATTTTATTGTCAGTGTTTTATTTTGTCAGGTAATAAAGTTAAATTTAGTTAAGCCGGTTACTGGCCCTCATGGCCTGTGATATGAGAGAGACAGAGAGAGTAAATATTCTGTTCAGCAAAGTTCAAAAGTGATATTTTGGCTGAGGTCGGGCCATACCAGAATGAGTCAAGTTACTGTGGATTGGCTCTTCCTGAATGCCTATATATTCAGTGGTCAAGTTCTTTTAAAATTAATTTGCAGCTAGTTTCTGAATTGCTACTAAGAGCAATTCATAGTCTTGATAGACAATAATAATAATTTGTAGGATACTCTGTTTTTTTTAAACAAGACAAGATTTTTAAATTTCTTTTTAGAGCCTGATTCTTTTCATAGTAAATTCCTTGGGTGTCATGAACCTCTTTCATATGGTTTGTATCAAGAAATGTCTGTCTAAATTGAATTAGGATCCACTGCAATGCATAACCAGGAAATATTAGTAACACAGTCTGACTAAGGAAAGAATGAATCTGACACTATGGCTAGGAAAGTTTATAAAAAAATACTGCATTTTAATTTCGGTTCAGACTAGTGTATTTAGAGCAGTGGGGGGCAGGCATTGCCCCATGCCCTCCCTGACTGTTGCTTCAGTCTCCTCTCCCTTCCCAATCTGCTGCTCTGCCCTATGTTTCCTGATGGATATACTGCTCTGCTTTCTACCCTGTACTCCCTGCTCCATTTGTTCCCTGTCCTAACGTCTGGTGTGCTGCCTGCACCCCCACCCCTGCAATCTGCTGCATGCTGAAGCTGCTCATGCCACTTGTGACACATATGCCACAAGTTGGCCAGCCCTAATTTGAGATTTTTTTTTATGAGCTCTGAATCAACGTTACATTTAGTGCTAGTAACAAATGTTAACCTTTTGTTCAAGAAGTCAGTTTACGATATCAAAATGTTTCTTTGTAAACAGTGGTGTTAATTAATATAGTGCGGTTTGGCATGTCTCTTAATAGGGCTTCAGCAAATTCCATATCTTAGGGAACAAAATGAATTGCTTTTTTTTTTTTGCATACAGTAGCAAAAATGGGAGTTGCAAATAGCATTTACTACTCTGCCATGGTCTTGTGCACGAAGGCAAAATGGGATACTCTGCATATGTCATGTTCAATTTGTTCTTATCATGCTTAAACATGTTTAAGCTTTTAGCTCTCAAACCATTAAACTTTCTTCATGTTAACCATAGTGCATATTTACAGTAAAATCTGATGGGTGCTGTCTTTTTGCTGCCACACAAATAGGAAATCAGAACGCAGATCTAGTTCAATTCTGTGTTTGTCAGTAGTACCATGCTTTATAAAAATATAAAAAGTGGTTGTCATGGGCATTGTATTAGAATGTTTATGCCCTGATGATTTGTGGCCTTCAAAAGGAGAGTTTCCCAATCACTGACCAATAACCAGTGACTAAGAAATGAAAGAATAAGGTTTCCTTTTAATATGTACATAGGGGTAAATGTTTATTAAAGGTTTTTGTTTTTTTCCTGAGGCTATCACAAAACCCACATAAATAGGTAGTTTATTGTGCTAAAAAATAACAGAACTCATTCTTGTTTCCAATGATTTATTCAAGCATAATGTGTGAAAAAGGACAAAATATTTCAAATGAATGAAGTTAAAAAATGATTTGTAGTGTGCACTATGAATTAATCTATAGTGTTCCCAAATATTTCAGTTACTCAAATATAAATAACACAAAATCATTCTTTAATCAAATGTCTGATAAAGAGGTATTAAAGATAGAAATATGTAGTTATTCCACCAATAAATGTAGTATGTATAACATACTACTGAACAGGTCCCACAAGCACTTTTTATAAGAGGAGTTTAACCGATGTTGAGGGCTCCAGTGACATGAACATAAAATATCTGTGTAAACAAGTGTTTGCAAGATCAGGGCCTGAGTGTGAATAAATAGAGTTCAGGGCATGAAGCGATTGATGCTTCAATACAATGGTGATATGGTAATTAATTGCTTGTATTTTAGCTTGAAGTACCAAAAGGACCAACATCAGAAATAGGTGCTTAGTCCTGAACAGTTACAAAGCCAGGTATCTCCATGCTCCTGAGAAATAGTCTATTTTGAAGGGCTGTTATTTGGTAAACTGTACAGTCTGTACAAATCTACAGATGTCTTGTGTATCTAATTTTTGGTGATTCTGTTATGAATGTGTTTTTATTGACTTCACTTTATAAACTTTATTATCTAATGCCTTTATTTTAACAATGGTTTCTGCCACATATGTTGGCCACTGTATTAAGTATTTTGTTGCAATATTGGAAAGGGAGCATTGGCATGATGCTTCTAGGATATGCACTGAATCTTTGATTTCAGCTTTGGGAGATGTTAGTATTTTAAATAAGTGCTTTCAAACTTAATGATAGGATTTATTTCCCATAGACTGTTTTGAAAAGTAATTCTCATGAGGATGGGTGAAGGTCCATCTCAATTGAACAATTAGCTTTCTGATTCCTTAATTTAACTGCACTGCAGGTTTTATATATTTATAGTATAGTTAAAAATAGAGGAGCAGGAAGAAGTGTTTTAAGGATGATATATGCATTCATGCAAACACTAACATTTCAGCTAAGATAAACTAAAATAACCTGTCAAAAGTGAGTACAGGTTTTTTGGGGGGTTGGTTTTTTAAATAGAACACTGGAAAATAACTCTTAGATTTTTAAATTGTAGCAAAAGAGTAAATTAAAGAGCAAAGGGCACTGTGAAAGCACATAAGTCTAACATTTGATAAGTCTTTAACTCAACTTATTTTTCGCATGTGTGTATTCATCTTCTATCTAAAAAATGCTATGAAAATATCTTTAAAAATATCAGTGACAGCAGCCCAGCTCTCTTGAGCAGTATTACTAAGTACAGACAGTCAAAAAGCCCAAGGCTGAATCGATTCAATCTTTGCAGGGTAGTCTAAGCTGCAAAAATTAACCTGAGAAACAACTGGATGCACATTATTTATCTTTGATTCAGGAAATGCAGCCACGTGTCTGCAGTGACTCAGGCTAGAAGCCAGGAGGTGCTAGTGCATGCCTCTGTATCACTTCCTCTTCCTTCTGCCTCTGAGGTCTCTAGGATTTTCAGCTCAGCATTAGAGCAGCAGGACTCTGCAGGGATGCTCATCACTTCTTCCTGCTTCCAGGTACTTCTGAGATTTGTGGTCCACAGTAACAGCCTTCAGCAACTTTCAGTAAGTTTAGCAATGCAGCTCTGCACTTGGGGAAGGGGGGTTTAACCCTTACTCCCTGCCTCTCTTCCTCCCTCCATCCCCCCCCACCCCTTTTCTGCTGGAGCAGACAGCACAACCTGGCCTAGGGCTGGAAATTATGCTGGGATGCTGGGGGGACTCTGATTTAACTTGAACCAGGAAGGAGTCTGGGACAGAAGTTTCATAAACTGGTTTGACCCAAGTCAGTTAAGTCTGATACTATATTCAACCAGGTTTATCTTAAACCAGTTTCAGCCATTTTGAAATGGATTTATGTGCGCTGAGCTTCTGTTCTGTTATGGGTTTAAGCCAGTTTCTGATTACTTAAACAGGTTTCTGTGTAACTTGTGTCTCTAGCCTAGAACAACAGGCCAGTTTAGATGTAGGCTAAAATTTATTCAGATGGAAAGGGCCTATGCAAGCCCCATGTTAAGGACAGAAACAGGATTTGATAAACTGGGTTCAAGTGGACATGCATTTTGATACAACCAAATAGAAATCACACATCTAAGAATAACACAGGCCAGATTTTCAGCATGAGAGACTTTATCCTCTGAAGCAGTAGAAAAAAGCCTTAAGGATTATACTGGAACAAAAAACTGATCCTGCGTTTCAAGTGTGATGCTATACCCAAAAGGGCTAACATGTTTCTTGAAGGCATAAACAAGAATATTAAGCAGGAAAATAGAGATTGTTTATTTCTAATTTGGCATTGGTGTGAGCAATGGTGAATGGTGTGTGCACAGTTTAAGAAGGATATTACAAAATTGGAAAGTGCCAGGAAGGACCGCAAGAAGCGATTAAAGGATGGAAAGACATGTCATGCATTGAAATGCTCAAAGAATTCAATCTTTGTAGCTTTATTGAAGAGAAAGTGACTTGATCAAAGTCTATAATTATTTTTATGAGGAATAGAAATTTGATACCCAAAGCTTTTCAGTGCAGTGGGCAATGGTATAAAAAGATCTAGTGTCTGGTAGTTGTATATAAGCAAAATAAAATTTAAAAACTAAAGTGAATCTTTTCAACCATGAGGTAATTAACTACTGTAACAACTTAAGAGCTGTGATGATTCTCTGACAATTTTAAGTCTACTCTGAATGTTTTTTTCTAAAACAGAGGCTGCAGTTCAAACAAGCATTAATTCAGAGAAGCCCTCTGGCCTGTGTAATTCCAGAAAGAAGATAATAGAATAGTCCCTTTATAATCTGACTTTATAACCTATATAATAATCTATTATAATTTTTATGATCTATTGTATATCCATTCATCTAGTTAAGGTGCAGGGGCAGTAGCACAATTGCATTTAAAATCATTGTCACTGCCTGCTTCCCTTTCTCTCTGTGGGTTTACAGCATATAGCCACACCTCTACAGGTATGTTTCTCCCATCATGGGTTGTACCTCCTTTGCTCCTGTGGGTGACACAGTGAAAGGAGAGAAGAGATGGAGAACAGAATTTGATTATGTGAAGGGAAACTCATTTGATCTGATAAAACCACCCCTAGTACTTACTGAACATCCTCCATTAGCACTGAAGTGAAACCCAGAAATATATAATATAAATGCACTGTACTAGATGAAGTACATTTTCATGTGCAAATCTGATAGCTGCATTTATGTGCACAGTTACTTGGTTTGCATATGCATATATCTTAATGCATATAGACATCTTAATGCATATAGACATCTTTACATTCATGCAACCAACACACAGTACTTTTTTGGAACTGCAATTTGTGCATACTAATGAAAATTGAGCCTTAAAGGGAGATTGTGAACTGAGGTATGAACCAGTTCTCACTGATTTTTATGGCATTCTTTCTGAGGGTGGTTTCGCACAAATATTTAATGCATAGACATTCTTTATACATTAAATCCCCTGCTCAAAATGTTATAGCATTAGTCCTATGGACATTTTATAATTAGATTTGTAATACAAGATACGGTACATAATTTAGGTGCAGTCATTTAGTGTTGGCATAGCTGCATTTTCATACACATTTTAACAAATGTTGTTTGCAAATGTCTGAAATAATTTATATGGTGATATAACTCTTTGTGATCAAGTTCATGTATGTCAGACGAAGTAAACCTCTGAGGGTTCTTTGAATTTAACATTATAATGGCAAAGAAGACAAAGCAAAGCTACAGCTGTAGTAGCTAGGTATGAGAGAAGCAGCAGTAATTCATTTGGCTGGAAACTAAAATGGCATGGAATATAGGGGAGAAAGAAATCAAGGCTCAGTCACAGCTTTGTACATCCTAAGGTTTTCTCTGTCTTCTATCCTTCACATTGGGGCATACTGGTTTGATGTCAGTACTACATGATTGTTTCCCCTCATCTTGAAGAAAATCATTTTCCTCTTTTAACAGAATAAAATGGTAAGAAGTAATACATCCTCTTTATATTTATAATGGGAAAGTAAGAAATGAGCAATTATGCAATTGTAATTAGAAAGCAAATAACTATAAGTAAGGATTAGACCTCTAGTCCAGAAGTCACATAATAGTTCATGTAAGTGGCTATCTGGCTTTTGTAGAATGTCCCTCCTGATATAAGAGTGACGTTAACAGTACACATGTATTCCCTCTCAATTTGGAACTGCTCCTTTCCACACTTAAGGCCTACAGTTTGAGTAGAAATGTTTATATCTATCTCTTATGTGAAGTCTGGTTTGAGCAGTAATTGCTGTGTAACGCAGCATGCAATTTCTCTAATAGTAAATAATTTTGTCTGCCCCATTGCCAAACTGACATTTGGCCTACAGCTCCCTTAAAGCAGCAACATACTGTTCTGTCAATGCATTTGGCTTCTTTACACACTGGCAAAATGTACAGTGTACAGCTTGCAGCATTTTACATTGGGTACTAAAAAACATTATGTAATGCTGTCGGTAGAGGAGCATACTTATGATTGAAAAGAGGAAGAATGTAAAAAAGTTGCTATCCTTTTGCTCTGAAGCAGTACATGAGCAGCATACACCTTCATGTCTTGCCCAGCTCTGTGTTATTGCTGGTAATATATAATTATCAATTTAAGGCTGTCATAGGTACTTTCATGTGCATGTTGCTATCTGTTCAAGATTACAGATTAATGTCTTTTGTCTTCATAGTTAAGAAAAACCTGCACTTGTTGGCAGTTTACAGTGGTTTACAGTAGCTTAGTGAATTTTTTGATCTATGAATAGAAGTTATATGATAGTCCTATTAGTAATAAGAAACTCCTAGAAATAAATTCAGAAAGGCCCCAAATAATCGAGTACTATAAAGGAAAACAAGAAAATATTCTGTAAGTACTTCAATACAAAATGACAACCTAAAGATAAGTTGGACCGCAACACAATGGGAAGAGAAGGCTAGTAAGATATGATGTCAGGAATACTGACAAGTTTTATTCATTTTTCTAAAGGTCACCTGCATTCAGATTACAAGGGAATGAGAACTAGAATAGTGAAAGGACAATAATCTATTTGGATGTTTCATATCGGTCTTTGAGTACTTGGGAAACTGGTTGTAGCCATTAGTGCTTGTATCTGAGAACTCCTGGAAAACAGATAAGTTTCCAGGAAACTGGTAAAGGGCAATTATAGCACCTGTCTTGAAAAAGGAGAGAAGGGGTGGGCCAGGGGACGATAGAGCAATCAACCTAACTTCAATACCAGGTTATTGAATAAATAAACAGTCAGTTCACAAACAACTTGAAAACAAATAAGTGATAAGAACCAATATGGGTATGTCAAAGACAAGTCTTGTCAAAGAACCCTAATTTTCATTTATTTACAAAATAACAGGCCTTGGGTTTAGGCAGAAGCATTAGATATAATATATCTTAACGTTAGTAAGGCTTGTGACACCCTCACATGAGTTTCTCATAGGCGAGCTAGGGAAATATGATCTAGATGGAACTACTGTAAGGTTGGTGTAATCTTAGAAAACATTCTGGGAAAACAGATTTGTCTTCCATCCATCATTTCTTCTGCCCATTTTCTCAGTGAAGTCTCGGTGAATAAGGATTCTTCATGGAGTAGGTGGATCCAGAAGCAGAGTTCTGGTTTCCTGGAAATCGCTTTGCTACAAAGTAAGTGCTCTTCCAAATCTTCTCATGTTACTACCTGCTAAAATCCAACTTAATATTGCCTTTTTATTGTGATTTCTGAAGTATCACTCAGGTAACAGTGGGTAAGAGTAGCCCATACAAATGAATATGCATCTGACATCACATCCCTTGACCTCCCTGATAAAAAAATATAGAGAGCTCTCTTTCCTCCTCACAAGCTTCTGGCTACTTTACAACAATGAAAATAGAGTTATGAATTAACAGGGACTATTTTCGAAATAGTTAGGGACTGTTTAGAAAAGCTGAACATGTATAAGTCTATGGGGCTGGATGGGATGCACCCAAGAGTATGTAGGGAGTTGGCTGAAGTGATTGCAGAGCTGCTGGCCATCATCTTTGAAGACTCGCGGTGATTGGGAGAGGTCCCAGATGATTGGAAAAAGGCAAATATAGTGTCCATCTTGAAGAAAGGGAAGAAGGGGGATCCAGGGAGGTACAAACCCATCAGCCTCACCTCAGTTCCTGGAAAAATCATGTAGCAGGTCCTTAAGGAATCCATTTCTACGAACGTGGAGGAGAAAAGGTGATTAGGAACCATCAGCATGGATTCACCAAGGATAAATCATGTCTGACCAACCTGATTGCCTCTTATAATGAGATGACTGGCTTTGTGGATATGATAAGAGCAATGGATATGATATACCTTGACTTTAACAAGGCTTTTGATATGGTCTCCCGCAAAATTCTTGGAAGCAAGCTGAGGAGGTATGGGTTGGATGGATCATCTGTAAGGCAGATAGAAACCTAGCTGGATCATTGGACTCAGAGGGTAGTAGTCAATGGCTCAATGTCTAGTTGGCAGCTGGTATCAAATAAAGTGATCCATGGTGCAGTTTTGTGCAATATTTTTATCAGCGCCCTGGAAGATGGGATGGTGTGCACCCTCAGCATGTTTGCAGATCACACCAAGCTGGGAGGAGTTGTAGGTATGCTGAAAGGTGGAACTAGGATTCAAAGAGACCTAGATAAATTGGAGGATTGGACAGAAAGACATCTCATGGGGTTCTATAAGGATAAGTGCAAAGTCCTGCACTTAGGAAAGAACAATCCCATGTACCGGTATAGGCTGGGGACCAACTGGCTAAGCAGCAGCTCTGTAGAAAAAGAACAGGGGTTACAGTGAACAGTAAATTGAATATGAGCCAGCAGTGTGCCCTTGTTGTGAAGAAGGGTAACAACATACTGGGCTGCATTAGTAGGAGCGTTGCCAGCAGATTGATGGAAGAAATTATTCCCCTTTATTCAGCACTGGTGAGGCCACATCTGGAGCACTTTGTCCAGTTTTGGGCCCATCACTACAAAAAGGATGTAAACAAATTGGAGAGAGTCCAGTGGAGGGCAATGAAAATGTTTAGGGGGCTGAGGCACAAGACTTATGAGGAGAGACTGAGGGAACTTGGCTTATTTAGATTGGAGAAGAGAAGACTGAGGGGTGGGGGATTTATAGCAGTCTTCAGCTACCTGAAGGGTTGTTCAAAAGAGGATGGAGCTAGACTGTTCACAGTGGCCACATCCAGATGAGTGCAGACTTGTGGTATGTGACACCACAGATTTGTCTGTGTCAGCACACACTGCTCATGCAGGCATTCCCCACACTGCTATCTTGTGGTACAGAGCCAGTCAGGGGGAGGGGGGCTTGACCCTGGGAGATCCTGGGGTCAAATGAATCCATGCCAAAAAAAGCTGGCATGGTACACATGGCAGCACAGCGTATATCACCCAAAACCAGAGCCTGGCTGCTGGCCAGGCTCCCAGCTGCAGGAGCACTGTGACTGCAGCAACGCAATGCCCCTATAACCCCAGGTAAGGCTGGTGGAGACAGCACAGTTATTGGCCGCAGCCTCTCTTACTCCTCTCAGGGTAACTTGCTATGTGCCAGAGGGCATGTGGCATAGGCTTTTCCCAAGGGCAAGTAGCAACAGCACAAGGTGTGTCACTGCTACTTGTCCCCTGGGGAAACAAACATCTGCACTCGTGGACATGGCCAGTGGTGGCAGATGACAGAACAAGGAGCAATGGTCTCAAGTTGCAGCAAGGGAAGTTTAGGTTAGATATTAGGAAGAACTTTCTCATTAGGAAGGTAGTAAAGTGCTGGAACCAGGTTCCCCAGAGTGGTTGGCGAATCTCCAGCCTTGGAGTTTTTTAAGACCCGGCTAGACAAACCACTGGGTGAGATTAACTTGTTGGGGATGGTTCTGCTTTGAGCAGGGGGTTGGACTAAATGACCTGAGATCCTTTCCAAATTTTCTATGATTCTATGATAATTAAAGCTCGTAGTTATGGGCCATATGCAGCCATTTTTTGCTCTGTAATCTAGTGGTTCATCAATGCATTGTGTAAAGGAACTGAGTTATCTATAAACTAAAATGTACCCATTTCAAATTAAAATTGGTGCTATGGACATTTCAAGACTAGGTATATGTTCCAACATGAAAACATTTTGTGTGAGCTGCCCCAACATGAGACATACTGCATAGGGTCTTAGGATAACTTAAAATCAAGGAAAATATGGCTGCTTGTCTCATAAAATGAATTCTATGAACAGTTTAGAGCTATGATAGATTCCAGATTCGTGAGTAACTACCAGGTATATACAGTACTTGTACAACTATTTTCAACTTGGAATACTTGATTAGTTTCTTAGGATATAGAGCTATTGCCTAGAGATGTAAAAACGCAGGAGTTCAGAGTTGACCATGCATTTAACACAGAGGAAGGATAGACTGAAAATATTTTAGAAACTTTTCAGCAGCACTAGCTCTCTTCTGCTTAAATATGGAATGGAAATGTTTTAAACCCTGTTTTAAATTTTCTGGCAGTTCTTACTACTAGGTGCCCTGCCAGGCTCTATTAGCTTCTCGCTACAACAAAGCACTTTAAGGAATAGGTATAAAATTTTAATCATTTTTTTTGTGAAGAAATGGACACAAATTGCTTCTGGGGGTTGGGAATGTAGGGAAACATATCACAAGATATTTTCAAGTTCTTCATAGCTGTGTCTGACAATAAATGCTGATTTGTCTTTTTTGGTTTTTCTTTTAGAATAGCATATTTAATTATTGCATGTCACACAAGATGATGCTGAATTAGGCTGTTACGTATTGTAAATTATAGTAAAAAGTCTCCTTGATTTTCTAACACACTTAGCGTCCCTCAGATATGATAGTTTTCTGAAGAATTTGATGGATTAACATGGGGGTGTTGAAAATAAGGAATTGGTTATGAAATTGCAGAAAAATGTCTATTATGTGTACAAAATCAGATACATCTTAGTCTGCTAAACTATTATATACAGTCAAACATTCAGTCTTGCATAAGATCACTAGAGCAAAATAATTAATCTAGGAGAAAGCTGAAAAACTGTAGGTAATACAAAAGTGAAAGTACTTTGTTATTGTTATTATTAATGTTTTAATATATGGTAACTTGGTTCTTATTGCAACAAGGGTAAAGATACTGATATTTTGGCGCCTTCTACATATGCAGGTAAATACATAATGTAATCTAATGCATGATCCACACAATTGTGCTTCCTGCCATGCCACACACGCATTAGATCCCATCTCACCTTATTTCTGGTGCAGGCAAGAAGCAAGCTGCTGCAGCTGGGAGCCCCCTTAGTTGAGGCACTCCCAGTCATGGGGGCTTCCCGTGCATCCCCAGGGCTGGGGGACTGTGACAGCCATAATCCCCCAGTCCCAGGGGTTTCATGCATCCCCAGGGCAACTGTGCCTCCCTGGCTTCTGGGATCCAGCATCCACAGCTTTGGGAGTCAGGGTCCCCAAGTTGCTGAGACCCAGAGTTGGCAGCTACTGGAGCTGAGTCCCCGAAGTTGTGGGACCCCCAGCCCTGGCTAGGCTTGGTACATACCTGTGGTTGGGAGCCCCTGCTGTACATGCAAACTGAAGCTGGATAACAACCAGCTATTAAGTTAATATGCATTTTTGAAGTCTAACAAATGCAGAATTCCCAATTGTATACAAAACTTTTGGGGATCAGGGTCACAAGCCAACAGGCTAGGGTGAAACAAACAAATACAAATAGATAAACTTTAGCATTAAAATACATACACTTAATGGCTAAATAACAGATAACAAGCAATAACACTGTGGTATCTTCATTCAAAGAACCTGGTACCCTCCCACACCTCCAGAAGTGCCCCAAACCAGCCTCCAGTCCTGAGTGCGCTCAACTGCCGTTCGCACATCTGAGTTCTGCTGCTACAGTTCAGCAGGCCTGGTTCCATTAGTCCTCTGGAGTCTATAGCCATACCATCCTCTTCTGCTGCATCTCTGTTCTGCTGCTGCTCCCATGCTTTCCAATGCGTTCAGGTTTCTTCTTTGTCTCTCAGCTCCCAGGGTCTCCGGGAGCTGCAGTTTTCATACAGCCAGAATGTTTTGTACAGTTCCATTCAGTTAGCAGAGCAGTTCCCCCTGACGTCACACATTTATATTACAATTAGCTTACAAAACACATTACAGTATTTAGCACATGTATCTGGTCTTAAAGTAACTATGCAATTAACCAGTTAATTGCATGATGCTTGTAAAGTGTAGAGGGGGCCTCTTAGACACATAACTAATAAATGACATTACAGAATATGTGGAGTTAAGTGGCTCAAAATAGTTTAAATTTAACCAGAATGAAAAAGAACTTTTTAGCTTAAATATTTATGTCATCTTTTTTTCAAATTGACAATAGTATACATGCTACTAATATTAAGTTTTCAGCATTTTAATGTTAATGTTAATGATGCATTTAAATTAGGGAAGAATGGAGTTATGAAATATTTCTTAAATATTTTTAGAGAGAAGTGGAAGTCTAGCATCATCTCTTAATAGCCATTGTCACTTTAAAGGTAATAGACATAAGACAGATAGCAGAAATAGGTTTGCAGCATGTTTTTCCATTTCCTCTAGTCTTGGGGAAATCTTTCAAGAATATGCTAGAGTTCAGGTTGAGAGGGTCAGTAAAGTTCAATTTCTACAGCATTATTCTCCTGCAAATCATCAGAATTACTCTTGCACACAAGATAACGCTGAGCACTATTGTAAAGTGAGCCTGTCTGTGGGGTGTAATACTTTTTGAGGAATGGAGTCCAGAAACTAATATTGTCAGACAGCATAGAGCTGGATGTGGAAAGAGCACTTGAGGATCGATGGAGAGGCACTAGGCTTCTATTAGTACCTATCCACAAGTACTGGGACATTTGTATTTAGGGAGACGAAGCCCTTATGTCAAAGCCCAGTATGCCTCAGAGTTTGTCGCTACATTTTTAATCAAGGAATGCATCTTTAGCCTATTATTGGTACTATAATTCCAAGGATCAAATCTAGACGTGTAATGCTTTAATATACTCTCCAGTCTTGCTAATACAAGAGGAGTTTGTGATCAGCAGGGATCCTGGTTTTTTTCTGTTTAAAATTGCAATTCTCCAATTAAAAAAAACCCAAATCCATTTTTTTCCATGAATAAAATGAAAAATATATAGATATCAGTTGAACACAATGTTTTATCAATATATTTACAATTCTAAAGCAGTGTTGAAGCCTACCAGTGCCTCAATCATTACAATAAAATAAATTCTAAACGCCTGTATTTTTGGGCATTTAATTTTGTTTTTCCTATCATAGAAAATCAGGGTTCCTCCTGCCCCATTCACTTACCAGGACATAGGTCCAGCTGCAGCTTTACCCTCTGCTGCTTTGTGGTGCTAAGCAGCCCTGATATGCTGGTGCCCTGGCCCTGCCATTGCCCCTTACTTTCAAGCCACAGCCTGATGGTGCGCCTCATTCCCCACTCACTGCCCCCACAGCTCTGCTGGTGCCCCTCACTCCCTGCCCCCAGCCACCTGGGCCTTACCAGTGCCCCTTACTCCCCATCCACAGCCTGCCATCCACCCCAGCCCTGCTGATGCCCCTCACTCATGACTCACAGCCCCCTGCTCCCCCAGCCTTGCTGGAGGTGCCCCTAGCTGCCAGGGACCAGGGCCAGGGCCTGCAGCCCCTACCCCCAACAGCAGCACTCAAGCTACAGCTGCTATCCATTGAAGGTGGTGACTGCTGCAGCTGGAGCAGAGCATGGAGCCTGACTCCTCCCCACCATGGGTAACACCCAGACTGGAGCCCACTGGGCAGAGGTTGAGAATGTAGGCTCAGGGCTCCCTGCCCTGTTCCCCTCCCCCTGGGACCTCTGTGGCCCAGTGGACAGAACCGGGCATGGGAGAGGGATACACAGGTAGCCAACAGGAGCCCCACACTGACTGTGTCACCATGGTAAGGCACTCCCTACCCATCCAGCAGCAAGGGCAGTGGCACAGAGATGTGCCTTCCACTGCTGCCTAGTGGGCAGGGGGTGCCTTGCCATGATGGTGTGGCTGTCATGGGGTTTCTGATGGTGACACCAAGCTTGCCCACCCCTCTCTGCTCTCCTGTACCAGGTTCTACCTGTTGGGCCGCAGAGGAGAGGACAGCATCGCAGGAAGCCCTGAGCCCACAGTGGGCGGTTCACATCTGCCCCCACCCCATGCACAAATCTGAGGGACATGTGCCCCCCTCATGCCTCCCTCCCCCAGACAGCAGGCAGTGTGGGGAGCCAGCCTCACCACCATCCCCTGAATGAGCCACCCATGGCTCCATCTTGCTTCCTCAGCTTGGCTCCACATTCCTGCCCCAGCCCTAGGCTCCATGCATCCCTAGCCACATGCCCCAGTCCCAGCCCTGCCCTACTTCCTCCCTCACTGTGTGGGCCTTAATCTGCCCTTCCCCCCATAGATTTACCTTAAGGAAGCTTCAGGAGCTGCTCTCTGCTGCCTGCCTACCACATGCTTGTGCACATGCACATGGAAACCCCTGCTTGTGATGGCCCACAGGAGAAGTCCTGTTCCCCCCATCCCTTTGCAGACTGGAACTCTGCCAGCCTGCAAGGAGAACCAGCCATTTCCAATGTTTAAGGAGAAAACCCTCATTTTTCCAAGTTTTCTCACAGCAAACAAAAAACCCAGATCACTGGTGATCAGTTATATGAAACTATTCATGTACTTGAAAAAAATTATTTGAAGCAGAGACTATACTGACCCAATGGATCTCCATGGCTATCTCTGAAGTGGTGTTCTTGCTTTTTTTGGTGGAGGATGGGGAGGGATTATATAGTGGCAGAAGTGTACATGGCATTTAACAAATGTATATAGCATACTTTGTTATGAACAGAGAGTTGCTTAATGTCCTGTTTCTTGCCAAGAATCAATCTCTTTGTCAGTGATGCAAATTAAACTTGGCTCCGATATCTGCTCATTATGTTGCTCTAGGTATAATATTCCATGGGCCAGATCATGTGGTTTGCATGTTATCCTGTGGGAGGTAGGGCAAAGCTTTCCTGGTCCTGTGGGGTGAGTTGCATGGAGCAGTTTTGTTCTGCCAGTCAACACAGATATAGAAGCAGCTATAGACATATAGTCTCTGCCCTCTCCTCCTTTTTGAAGGCATTGGGTGCAATTCACTAGAATGGAGGTGGGGGAAGGGCTGGCATGTTCCAGGGGTGTCTGGCAGAGTTGGAGATCCTCTCCAATCCTGCCAAGTCCCACGGACTCCTGCAGCTCCCTCCCCATCCAACCTGCCCCTCTCCCTACCTGCCTTACCTTATCTCAGGCTTCCAGCACCTATCTAGTTACTAAGTTAGGTCAGTGGACCATTTTTAACCCGATGTAAGTCCCCTTCCCTGAACTTCTGGCTGTAATGTCTGTATGCAAGCTGAAAGTATAAAGACTCCTTTTCCCTGCCTCCCCTTTTAATTTCCCTGTGGATATGCTTTTTGAAGCTATGAGATTCTGAAATCTCATTATAGATTTGATTTTGCCAATGATCTAAGACTTACTTCTATTGCAGATGCCTTTTTAATTGGTCCCATCTATCTTTGATGAATTGCTCATCTCTCCAGTACAATAAAGATTGCTATGAAGAAAGAAATGTGTGACTTATGCAGTGCTCAGTTCAGATAAAAAACAAATGACTGATATGTGAATCTATCTCCCACTGACCGAGGATGGCCTTGAAGATTAGTTCTCTTTCTAGACCATAACTAGATTCTTCCCGTCTTCTCAAGTCCCCTGTTCTGCCAGGGAATTAAAATAAAATATAGGAGTATAAATAAGTGAGGTTGTACATTCTTCTTGCTCTTTCTTCTATTTTTTTTTCAATTTCTTCAATTTATCATCTTTTCCCACGTGCTATTTTGGGTTGTTTTCCTTTTCCTGTCTTTCCTTATTCCTTTTGCTCTGTTGAGAAGATGACACGTTCGCCCAGCTTTTTACTGTTCTAGTCTTGCTATTTATTATTTGTATTGCGGTATTGCCTAGAGTGTACAATCATGTATCACAAAGCTCTACAACCCAGATAGAGTCTACAGAAACATACAATAAATTTCCCTTTTTCAAAATCCTTATACTCCTAAGTGAAAGGTGAGATGAAAGTAACAAACATACAGTGGAAACTTAAGGTACCAATGAAACAGTGCGGAACATGATAGGCTGAAGTAGAATATATATTATAGCAGAGTAAAATTTTAAGATGGGATTTGAAGAATGACATCAGGTAATGACTTGAATGCCAGGAAAGAAGCTTCTAAGAGGAACAAATAGCAGGGCTTCTGGTGAAGTAAATTGAAAAACTGTGGCACTCGGGAGTGGTCCAAGGTGACTGGGAGAGGGCCAACATAGTACTTATCTTTAAGAAATGGGGGAGGGCTGACCCTGCAACCTATAGACTGGTCAGTCTGATTTCAGTCTGAGGAAAAACTTTTGAAAAAATTGTTAAGGAGGCCATCAATCACAAGCTTGTAGCTGATAGGGTATTAAGAAACAACCAGAATGGCTTCATGGAGGGTAGATCATGCCTAACAAACCTGGTGTCTTTTTACAACCAGGTACCTAACCAGTTGGACAAGAAGCATGAAGTAGACATCACTTACCTTGACTTCAGTAAGGCCTTTGACTATGTCTCCCATGAAATTCTCTCAGTTAAACTGGAGTGTACTAATGTGGACCAGCCTATGGTGAGGTGGGTAGATAACTGGCTCAGAAGCCATTCCCAGAAAGTTGTGATCAATGGGACAACGTCTTCCTGGAGAGCTGTCTCCAGTGGTGTCTCACAGGGATCGGTGCTTGGACCTGTGCTTTTTAACATATTTATTACTTGGATGAAGGGGTGGAATGCTCTATGATTAAGTTTGCCAATGATTCCAAGCTGTGGGGAAATGTGTGGACACCAAAGGATAGGACAAGGATCCAGGATGGCCTAGATAGGCTGCTTCTATGGCCTGATTAGAATCACATGAGGTTCAACCGGGAAAAGTGCCGGGTCCTTCATCTGGGTAAGAAGAACCTTCACCGTGACTATAGGATAGGTGGCAGCACACTGGCTGGCACAGCATCTGAATGGGACCTGGGGGTCACAATCAATCAGAAGATTAATATGAGCCAACAGTGCAATGAAGCCACCAGCGGGGTGAATAGAACTTTAGTGTGCACCAGCTGATGTGTTGCCAATAGATCCAGAGAGGTTCTTCTCCCCCTCTGCTCACCATTGGTGAAGCCACGGTTGGAATGCTGTACCCAGTTTTGGGCACCGCACTTCAAGAAGGCTATGGATAAGGTCAAGAGGGTGCAGAGAAGGGTCACCCACAAGATCAGGGGCCCGGAGGATAGGCCATATGAGGAAAGACTCCAGAAACTAGGCTTGTTCTATCTGAGTAAGAAACAGGAGGCTGGGAGGTGACTTGATAGCTACCTACAAGTACGATGGGGGGGAGCACCAAGATCTTGGAGAGCAACTCTTCAGGAAGGTACCCCTTGGGAGGACAAGGACCAATGGACACAAACGAACAGATGGAAGATTTAGACTGGACATAAGGAAGAATTTCTTATCTGTAAGGGTAATTAGAACCTGGACCACACTCCTGGCAGAGGTGGTGTGGTCACCATCCTTGGAGGTGTTCAAGAGGAGTCTGGATAAGCACCTTTTTGAGGTAGTTTGAGCTCATTAATCTCCTGCCTATGACAGAGGACTTGACTTGATGATCTTCCAAGTCCCATCTGGTCCATTTATTCTATCATTCTATGATTCTACAGTGGCAGAGAGAAGAAAATGTGATATTGCTTGTTTGAAAATTTCACACAAATTTGAAGTGTGCTATCCTTGGTTGAGAGCAAGGGACTGAGACCCTGTAAATTGATAAATTAAGCAGTGATCACCTGTGAAGAGATTTAAACATGATGATAGAGTTTGTTTAAAATATGCTAGTTATATGCATATTGGAAAAATAAGTATCCCATTTTCCTCTTATCCTTTTCTCTCAGGGCTCAGAAAAAGTCAGTCTAAGGTATTTTACTAGTTTTGTTAGTGTGGAGAAGTTTGTTTTAGAAGTGTTTAACATAATATTGATCACTATTTTTCCATGTTATAGAACTTGGTTTTTTTTCAGGGTTTTTTTCATTGTTGAAAAGAAATTTCATATTCAGACTGTAGCAGGGGTAGGGAGTGGGGAGTTTCATTAACAATGTAACTGTTCATTTCGGAAGTCATTTTTGATTCTGTAGGAGGCAAACTGTGTACATTTCCTTCAGGTTTCATCCAGTACCGATTAAAGCTTGAACATAAACTAGAGATAGTAGTTAATCCCATTGTAGATGCTTTATATTTTGAAAAAGGTAGGGAAAGTATTTAATTGCAGCACTGGGGTGTATTTTTAATACATAGATACTTCCATGCAGTACAGGCAGCTAAATCTATCTAGGCACATCTATTTAGAATGAGCAATTGAAAAGCCACAGAAAAATAATTTTCTCA
This sequence comes from Crocodylus porosus, assembly GCF_001723895.1. Classification (NCBI taxonomy): domain Eukaryota; kingdom Metazoa; phylum Chordata; order Crocodylia; family Crocodylidae; genus Crocodylus; species Crocodylus porosus. The sequence goes on along the minus strand of NW_017728950.1, from coordinate 63,865,114 downwards.
ATCCTGATCTGCTTATCCTACCAGCTGATATCTGTCTTGAAATGAACATTAGGTAAAATGGATACATTTATTAGGGTTTTGCACAGTTAATCTATCTGAACTGGTCCACACTGTAAAATTATAGATAGCTGAGAGAGAAACATACTGTAGTACTTCTTATATGTAGTTCATGTTGTGCAGAAAGCTACTGAAGGTGTATTTTTATTTCTCAGTTTTCATGGCCCTGGTTGTTGGTGGTAATCTGTTCAAACTTTGATTTATATCTGTATCTGTATCTACACACACACACACACACACATTATTGAATGACTTCCTTGGGTACTTCATAATGTGTGCTTTGTAAATGTAATTTAACAAATGTTATGCCATCACAAAGAAGCTAACTTCAGAATCTAATGTGAAAAAACCCAGAGGCAAAAATTTAACAATCCAAACAAACAGGAAACTCGGGTTTAATTGCTTCAAAGGGCATGGGTTTTAGTGGGACTTCAAAGTAAACAAGAGTACAGAAAAATTAATTCTGTAGGCAATATGGCAAGATCTGGGTTTACGATTCATATAGTTCTGTATTTTTTTTTAAATCTTGTAGATTAAATTTAACATTACCAGTATAAAAAATTGCCAAAAGAAACAAATATACAAACACACAAATAACAGCAAAAGTAACAGGGAATTTGCTGGCCACTGCAAAATAGCAACACACTTGTAATTATGCAAGATTTCAAAGACATTTTGAGATTTTTTCCCCTTATTTTAGAATGAGTCTAATTCAAAAAGCTCATGCAGGAGAAACAACCAGTTGCCAGTAATTATGTAGGATGCCACCCTCCATTATCTTTAAATGTCAAATTCTTCACGGCCATCTAAATTCTGGTTTTGGATGTATTTTTAGGTTTTGTTTTCTCATTTGCTTCTGAAGTCATGTTCTTGTCTAGGAATGGGGGAAAGCAGAACTTTAATTAATTGCCTTTTCCACATCTGCTGAAGAAAAATCTTTTATGGGAATACTGCTGAGGCATATAGGAATGGAGACCTCTTTTTAAACCAGCCCCTCACTGCATTACTTTACACAGGAAACAACTTATTCTGTGTTCTCAGTAGCTAATACATTGACTAAGGAATTAAAGGGCATTTTTTGAAAAAGCTGATTGTTGCAGCTTCAAGTCAATCAGTTCTTCCTCTTGGAAGGGTACAGTTAATTAAAAAGTTCATGGCTTCGTATATTATTTTGCAAAGTGTTTTGTGTGTCTCTCTTTATTTTACCCTTTCACTATGTCTGATCTTTAGTCTCCCCTTTTTTCTTTTGATCCCTCAGTAATTTTCTTCATAATAGCAAATTTGCTGCACATTTACTTTTCTCTTGAGATAGTTTTAGAGCTCTTTCTTGCTTTAATGTTCATAGAAAAAAGTGTCTGCACATCAGCATTTTCATTATAATTCATGGGAGAGTTATAGCAGACAGCTGTGTTTACACATTCAAATTGTAGTTTAAAGTCTGAGATTTTTGGTAATCTTTCTGATCTATTTAGATACTTTATTCCACCAAAAAGGAAGTATTAGAACTTCTCATTCATTAAAACTAGTATGTCAAAACCTACCAATAAAGCTGGTTAGTATTTTTTTGATAGTATAGTTTTTCAACAGAAAATGTTAGTTCTCTAAACCAGGAGAGCTCAACCTCTTGGTTCAGCAGGTTGGATGAGTGGCACAGGGCCCACCCTTGGGTTGAATTGGACCCCACACTGCTGGATGAAGCCTCATGCTGCCTCCCTTTTTCCCTTGCCACAGAATCAGTGCGCTGGAGCTCCATACTGCCTTCTTCTGGTCTTTACCTCCTCTCTAGGGGTGCACATCTCCTCCCTGGACCACCATGCCATCCGCACCACCTCCCTTGGCTCCCCACTGCCTTCCTTGGCTCTATGCTATCCCACCCCCCTCGATCCTAGGATCCCACGTCATCAAATCTGGGCCCCATGCTGCCTCTGCTTGTCCCTGCACTACAGATTCTGCATCACCTCCAGCCAGCCCCTGTGTGCCTGGATCAGGCCCTGGGCCATGTCTGTGTGCTGATCCAGCATGCTGACTGGCCCTTGGGGCTCCCTGTGGGTCCCAAAATTGGCAGCAAGGGAGTGTCAATTCCTGCCACTGCTCCCCAACTGCCAACTTTTTGGACGCCTGGGGCCCTGGGTGGGCTGAATGTACCAGATGTGGCCCACAAGCCAGGGTTAAGATTTCTGGGGGGTGCAAAATTGTTTTGCTGGAATTTCTGGTAAGAAAATGGGATCCTAACCTCAGATTAGTCACTAGACTGTTGGACAAAGAATGCATGTTGCTGATGTTTCTGCTCTGTCCTTCTCTACCAAGGTCTTGAATCTACATCTTCTGTGTCCAGATGAGTACCCAAAAAACTGGGCTGTAGAGCCTGTTTGTCTGTGTCTTTATCTCTGTTTCTCTAAACAAGAGAACTGCTATATGCAGACTATAGAACCATCTTGCCCAGTATCCTGTGTCGCAGAGAGGTAGAGAGTGAAGTGGCTATGACCATGGTATTTTTCACTGTTCTTCTCACTTGCAGCTTGCAGCATGTACAGTCTAGGAAGTTCTGGTTATGAGGCTGTATTCCTAACTCGCATGTTCAATACCTACAGATATTTCTTTCCTCCAAGAATTGTCCAATCCCTTTTTAAATCTTGCTGAACTGTTCACTTCCACAACATCTGGTAGCAAAGAGTTCTACACTTCAATTAGGTACTGTGTAAAAGAAAAACACAAAAAAAACCCCTTCCTTTTGTTAGTTTTAAACTGAATTACTTGCTAGTTTCATTTTGTGACCCCTGTTTCTTGTATTATATGAGAGTAAAAAATAAATCCCCATTTACTTTCTCTTCACCATTTAGTATTTTGTAAACCCTTATCATGTCCCTCCTCAAGCACATCTTTTCTATACTGAATAGGCCTGGCCTCTTTAGTCTCTCCTCATTTGGAAACCCTTCCATACCACTAAGCAGTCTTGTTGCCCTTCTCTGTATCTTCTTTAGTTCTTCTATATCCTTTCTGAGATGTGGGAACCAAAACTGGGCACAGTATTCAAGGTGTGAGCATAACATGGATTATAATGATATTTTCAGTTCTGTTTACAATTCCCTTCTTAATAATTCCTAACATTTTGGTTATCTTTTTGATGGTTGCTGAACAATGAGCCAAATTTTTTAGTGAACTGTCCACAATGACTCCCAGATCTCTTTCCTATGTGGTGATAGCTAGAGTCTGTCATAGTGTAGATATAGCTTGGGTTATTTTTCTGGTCCAACAAATAACTATTTATAGAAAGTAGAAAACCTGTGACATGAGAAAAGCCAATAGCTATATGGGCAGGGCATTTGCAGTTGCAAGGTGGGAAAACCTGGGGGATCATAAAATTGGTCAGACTCTTTGTCTCATTTTTTGGTAAAATATTTTTAATAAGTCTTGGCTTTACCCTGATATAGATTTTTTTTTTAGAAAACTTAGTAAGCTTTGCAGGATGGGAAAAGTTTCCTGCCCGGCTTTGTATATCAATAATATATATATACTATCACCCATAATTGTACATGGGCACTGAAATACAGAAATCAAGAGGGTTTGCAGGTAATACATAATTTTAATGACATAATATTCAGTTTTCACAGCAATGAATAATACATGCAAAAGCATTATTATTGCTCCTCTCCGTTCATTAAAATTTATTTTACTTTCAATATGACTGTTCACTGAGTCATTTACAATCACCCTATAATAATAGCTAGGTACAGGCCTTCAAAAACCTTGAGGCAAAATCAGTCAGACATTTGTAGGTTTCTCTAAGCTGTGTAGAATAGATCGGGAACAAACAGAACACACATTTTCCCTTTGGTGGCGGTGGTGGTGGGGAGGGTTTGGAGGGTATGGTCACACGGATGCCTGCCTTGCCCAAGGGAGGCCTTAGGCTCTCCCACATTCAGACACTCCAAAGGGCAACTGAATGCAGTTGTTCAGCAGGCCATGCCTGATTGTCTGCTGGGTTGTCAGCTGCAGAGAGGGGGTGAGCCAGAACAGAATGTTTTCCCAGCCCTGCCCCCTCACCAGCTGTTAGCATCTGGAGGGAAAGGGGTGGGGGGAGTGGAGGTCCCTGCCCACCCACCCAGGACCCAGCCAGAACAACTGGGGGCCGTGTGGTAGGGGCTTTCCCCTGCCCCCACTGACTGGTCCAGTGCCACTTCTTTCTACCAGGGAAAGAAGTGGTGCTTGGCCAGGCAGTGCGGGCGGGGGGAAATCCTTCATTGTGTGCCCCTCCCAGCTGCTCTGGCTGAGTCTGGGGCTGGTGG
>NW_017728950.1:63845368-63860561 GCF_001723895.1 Crocodylus porosus | reverse complement strand
CCCCCCCCCAGCTGTTCTAGCTGGGTTTGGGAGGCCTGGGGCCTACACTTTCCATGCCTTCCCCTCCACCTTCTAGCTGCGGCTATGGAATAGGTCTGGGGAATGGGGGAAATCCCTAGTCATATGCCACACTCTTAGCTGTTTGGAGAAGATATGAGCACAATCAGGGGTGCTTTTGGTTTTGCATAAATCTCATTTTTGGAGGATTTGATTTTGTATTTCCCATTTCTGCTAAACCTCCTCCATATCCTTTCCACCAAGGTGAAGAAAAGTGCATGGTGCTGAACAGCTCCATTAATTTTGCTCTCCAATTGCAGAGAGAGATGGTACTAAAGCAGAATGTGTGCTAGTTCATCAAAATTTTGTTGGTCAGGGTTTTGTTTTTTAAAAACAAAATCAATAGTGGGTTAGATACAGTGTGATTTTTTTTTTTCCTTTAAAAACCATATTCAGATTGTGATTATTTCTGGTTCTTTTAGCTCATCTTTATCTTGAAATATTTTAGCGAAACGCTTGAAAATTGACTGAATTTATATTTTATTACTGATACTGTGGAGATGATTATTGATTTGATATTGTTTGAGACTAAATTTAAAGACACGGGGGGCTACAACAAGAACTGGGATAAGCCACTTATCCTTTAAGTCGCTATTCATTCAGGGATTTCCTTTAAAAAATGCATCTGCAGAAAATGTAAGATTATTCTGCATTATGAATCATTCTCATTTGTCCAGAAACATAGGTGTACACCTCAAATGGTTCTTGGAGTTTTGCTCAAGGCTCAGCTTATTAAAGAAAAATGGGAGTAAGAGCTCTGGATTTCAGAGAGAATTAACTCAGTGAAAAAGATAGCAAGGAAGCTTCTAATGGCCTTATACTCAGAGGTATGGGTAAGCACCTGTATTTCTCAGTGACTTCAGTGGTAGAAATGAAAATCAGGCTATAAATGATTGCGGAAGCAAAAGGGGAATAATATTTATGAAGAAGCTTTTTCAGCCTTAGTAGGCGTTTGTATTGGGCCACTAATATCTTAACATACTGCTTTACTTAGCAGTATTTCCTAGGGCCGCCTGTTCAAGAACTTATTTTTGCTACATTTACATAAAGACAGAAGGTAATGTTTTTCTCTAGCTAATGTAGAAAAGGCTACTGCGTATAAGTAACAAATGTCTTTCCAAAGCTGCAATTAAAAAAGAGGAGGTGTGATAGAAGTTTTTCTTTAATAGCCTAAATTCAACAAATGTCACTAGCTTGCCAGTAACCAAGGGCAGTGTGAAAAATGATGTGCTTTTGGTGGATGTTTACATTTCAAGTAATAAGCAAGAAGTTTTTGATTCTTTGTAAATGACGTGTCACGTTTCTGATCTAGGAGCAGCAAAGCTTAAGAATACTTCTGATTTATGTATATCATTCATGATTGATCTTGACAAGTTATGAGTGAAAATGATTATTTGTTGTTCACTAAAATTAATCTGAAAAGGATTTATTTGATTTGCTACCCCTTTCCCTTCCTTCACCCTGTTCCCCCCAAGCCTGCAATAAGACCACAATAGCACTTAACAAATAAAGATATTTTCAAAATAAGTTTATAACATTCTGCCTCACACAAGAAACTCTGGTTCAGTTAGAGGAATAATAATGCATAGTAAATAGGGGCCATCTCTTGCCTTTTGCACCCTTTCTTAGGAATAAAATATCATGTTTACTCAGAAAGTTTTAAGCTCTTGAGGCATTTCTCCAATGTAAAACTAGTTAGATTTGGAATCAATATTAAGGCAAACAATCTAACCTCCAGCTGATTATCTTTTTTATTATCCAAGAAGGATATTATCTACTTCTAAAGAAGAAACATTTAGAATGAGGAAACTTTAGCATTAGGAATTTCATTGCCTGAGTTTCTCATATAGTAAGCATAAGTATCAAGATTTTCAAATGTAAGAGGAATGCTAAAAAGAGCATAGTGGTTTCTAAAATGAGTATGGTGGGATATGGAAGGTGGTAGGAATAGGACTGTATTTTAAGCTAATCCCTGTACAGAGGAGCTCCTGATGCTATGGCATCTCCTACTATAAAGTGACTGTTGAAAACAGCCCCCCTTTGTGATAATGCCAGGTTAATTTATACTTGCAAAAGTGCTGCTAAAGCAGGCATGAGACTTGCACGAATGTACCCAGTATGCAGAGAAGCTGACACAGTGTTTCTAATGTGTTATATGGGAATGCTGTGGAACTAACAGAGTTCTGTTGAAATTTTCTAAATCTAAAATACTGCTCAAAAGGAAAATCTGATTGCCGTGCAAGTAAAAATTGACAAATTGTTTGGCAGCAAACTGCAGTCTTGTTTGGGGCCTACTAGATGGAGGCCTACAAATGGAATATCACTGCAGATAGTCATCAGTGATTCCTTGACAGTTTAAGTGGTAGAACTAGTGCATTTAGTTTCAAGGAGTTTTTTTTCCAGTTGCAGTAATGGCAAAGTCCTCATGAACTGAAAGGTTGCTCATTAGTTTAAATGGATTAATTTTACTGCTAAATTGCAGTGGGATTCAAGACTAAGGAAGATAGTTTGTGAGGTCTTAAGGGAGTGGATGCCACAGTTCTAGAACTTTAATTTTCTAGGTACTGTCTACAGTAGGCTGCAGGTAGCACTGAAAATTTGGCAAAAACTCTGGTGGTAGACAGCAACCATCACCATCAGGCTGCCTAATGGCCTGCATGCCCAAGTACTTCTGGTGGCTTTGTGAGAGTTCACTACAGTAGCTGTCACCAGAGAATGGATTGCTTTTAATATGTACATTCTCAAAGTTTGACTGGCAGCTCACATTGCCCTTGTAGTGATTTAAAAAACTTGGCCCTCTCCAAATTCCCTTTGGACTGTCATTTTAATTTGAGGCTTCCTGTGGGTTTGTTTAGGTGACCTGATGTTTGATTATAAACAAAGAACTCACCTTAAAATGGTGTGCTATAAGTTAGAACATCTGTTTGCAGAAAAACAACATGTGCTTTAATGACTGTTAACAATGCAGAGATAATGATAATGGAAGAATAGCTAGAATTCTGGTCTGCCTTCTCCATCCTCAACAAAGCTGTCCATGATGTGTGATTGGGAAAGAAAAATTATAATTAGTGACTGTGAGAAGCTGAACCAAAAACAGCTTGATTTTCAATTATTGGTTTGGCTGTCAGAAAAGATGTCCTTTTACTTGCAAATGAGTTGCACTGAGCAATATTGATGGAGGCATTGAGAAGGAAGATTTTTGAAACAAACAAATGCTTGAACATGTAAGTATGTCCAGAGACTTTTAAGCGTGATTTATTCTTATCACAAATATTAATGTTGTACCAGAGGGAGAAAAATGTCTACAATACTAGGTCATCCAGACTAGTCCTATAAAACATATTGTTCCATCTAGTCTGTTTTCTAACTTTTGTTTTCCAGATTTTCTGGGAGTCATTGTGGACAGTTTGCTAAAAACTCTGGTACAGTCCTAAACAGCCATCAAAAAAGCAAACAAAATGTTAGAGTTTATTAAGGAGGGCATTGTAAACAGAACTGAAAGTATCATTATGCTCCTTTACAAATCCATGGTGCATCCATGCCTTAAATACTGTGGCCGGTTCTGGTCCCTACACTTCACAAAGAGTACAGAAAAACCAAAGAAGGTACAGAGAAGGACAACAAGAATGATTAGTGGTATAAAGGGACTTTTGGATGCGAAGAGACTGAAGTGGCTAAGCCAATTCAGTTAGAAAAGAGATGCTTGAGAGGGGACATGACAGGGCTTTACAAAATACTAACTGTTTTTGTAAAGAGAAAGTAAATAATGATTTATTATTTAGTGTTTCTCACAATACAGAACTGAGGGTCACAAAATGAAACTAGTAGGTAATAAGTAACTAGCAAGAGGACAGTCTTTTCCCACACAGTGCATAATTTAAGTGTGGAATTCATTTCCACTGGATATTGCAGAAGGTGACATTTTAGCCAGATTCAAGAAGGGATTGGCCAAATTCTTGGAGGGAAGGGACATCAGTAGCTTTTGTGTATGGGAGTTAGGAGTACAGCATCTGAACCAGAATTTCCCATACCTTAAATGCTGGAGACAGCAAGTGAGAGAGGAATAGTGAAAAAAAATCCCCTGGTCATACCCAGTTTACCTTCCCTTACAACATCCACTCTCTGTCCCTGGGTGACATGGGACACTGGGCAAGATGGGCCTATGGTCTAACCCAGTAAATGGCTATTCTTGCATTCTTATGATTATTTTAACTGTGTCAGATGATAGCATTTCTACCTTTTCCCTTGAGGGTCAGTTCTATAACCTGATATAATTCAGAATGTAGAAGCTTCCCCTGGAAAAAAAGATCTGATCTTACTTTCTCATCTAAATCCCATATCCCATTAGTCTTAGTTAACTCATGTACCAAATCCTTTTGTTTTATGCCGTTTTCCAATATTCTCTTTGACACAAAAAATCTTAAAACTTATAATAATATTCTTGGTTTTCTCATAGTCAAGCTATGCATATTTAGCTCTTTTAATCTTTTGTCAGTAAATCAGGAAGATCAAACAAGCTTATCAGGAAAGACTCAAGGACATGATATGGAACACTGCTGGCACTCTGGGACATGGGTAGCTGGATCCAGGGCCATTTGGAGGCACTAACCAGGTTGAACAGAATCCAAGGACAAACCAGGATGGTTCAGTGGATTCCAAGGACAAACCAGCTCATGGAGCCAAGAGATCAAACCGAAAGTGGAGCCTAGGAGTAAGCTGAGTCAAGAAGTTAGGAAATCATGCAAAGAACAGAGTCCAGGAGCAAATCATAAAGAACAGTGAAGCAGTTTATGGTTAGGTTGAGCCCTGTTGCCTGGACACTTCCTATTCTGGCTTGTGGGTTTATTTATGGGAAGTGGAGGGTTAGGCCCTGTGGGGGAGACTTCAGGCCAGCCTTGGCCAGTCTGGGTGACTGGGTAGCCAAGGGTTGGCAGGCTGAGATGAGCAGCTGTGCTGCCAGACCTAGGCCCCAGCTTTGAGGCCATGACTTGACAAGTACATGGATCGTGTGGGAGCTTCAGCCATTGAAATTAAGTAAATGTTTTTTGACTGAAATGGAAAAAGTGATGATGTAATGCTTACACCTGTGCCATAAATAGCAATCATTTAGGGCCTTCTGGAAATTTTACTCAGGTCTCTTCAGGTTTGGTTACTCAGCCATGGCTCATTTTTCTCCCAAACACAGACAACTTCTATTAATGGCTGTGAACTGGCTGTATTTCCATTCTGTTGTCTTATCTCTGAACTATCAATCCAAGCTCAAATCACCAGGGGAGAAGTCATTCAGCAGAAGAGACTCAACTAAACTGGAGTCTTCTGGCCCACTGTGCATAACTCCGCACAAACAGATCAGCTCTAGTTACTTTTGATTAGGGAGATGGCAGATCACTATGTCTTTGTACAGTTGTGCCACTTAGATAACCCAGTCAGAGTCCCAGTTTCTTAGAGCTAGTATACACAATGATTAAAAAGATATACTATGAATAATTCATTCTTACACTGAAAAAATGTATCGAACTTAAATAGTGTCCATAACAAGTGAGCTCCACAATGTGGGAATAGGTACTAAGTATGTGCATTTTCTTAGGTGAAGGGAGAAATAAAATCAGCGAAGACTATCTCTTTGCTCTGCCTAAGAGAAGAGAAAGAGTGATTTTTTTTTCACGGTAAAATGTAGAGGAAAGTGAATATAGGACCCTGAAGTAGGGGTGTGCAAAGCAGGCCGTATTCGATTTGGATTCAGCCTGATTCAGGGGACAGTGATTCAATTAGCTGATAAAGGATCACTGTTCCAATTTGATTCGGTCGAATCTGAAGATTCAATTCAGATTCAGAGAATCAACGATTCAGCCACAGACACAGCTTTAAATGTTTTTTCTACATAGCTCAAAGTACCAGGCGCGGCTTGTGAACAGTGAGTTGGTGGGGTGGATGGAGCATCCCACAGGAGTGTGGGGCGTGCCCCTGCATGCTTGGCAGTGAATCTGGAAGTGGACTGGAAGTACTTCTGGTCCACTTCCGGGTCCACTGCTAAGCACACAGGGGACCCCCTCACACTCTTGTGGGATACTCCATCTGCCCCGCCATCACAGGGTTCATGAGCTGCACCTGGTACCTTGAGGTATGTAGAAAAACCATATAAAGCTGTGGCTATGGCCGAATCATCAAATCTCTCTGAATCTTTTGAAATTGAATTGGAGGCTTCCAATTCGATTTGGAGAGATAAATGGGTCTCCTGATTCGATTCGGATTTGGAGATTTGGTAGCTGAATTGAGTTGAATCTCCTCTGAATCAAATCAGCAACCAAAGTTTTGCACAGCCCTACCCTGAAATATCACACATCTCTGCTGAAGAGTTATACTTTCAGCTGGACTTTAGGGGTAGCTGCCTTTTGGATAGCTCTTCAGAGCTGATGTGGCTGTTCTGGCTTCTTTTCTGAAAAGCTTTTCTGATTTACTTCTTGCTGCTCTACCATCCTGTCAGGTTCTGAGTCATACCTGAACAACATATGGTTCCAAGAGTAAAATGACATAAGAAAATGCTCTGTGTGGAAGAATGGTAAAATCTTGATCAGAATTGAGTTTCTTCTGGAAATATGGAGGAGACCTGGAGAATGTTTTAACCAGTACTTCACACTGTATCTGCAAGCAGGAGATACTGTCAAAAAAAGAAAAGGGACTAGAAGACTATTCCTATCAATAACTAGGTTTGAAGCACTTTGATATTTTTACTAATTTTGAATCAGCTTGGGCAAAGGTTACTATAAAACTTGACAGATATATGAAGAGTATTGCATTGCACATAAAAATGTCATGTCTGAGCATATCATTTAAAATGGGGAATATGGAAAGAGTGAAACAGTGGAAGAGAGAATGAGTAATCTAAGGTTGAAAAGTCAGTTGTATAATTCTGGGAGGGGTGAGTCCCTGTTAAGAGATCAGACTGGTATATTCATTAACCCAGGAAGAGAGAATAACCCCCCCCTCCCCACCCCCCCAAAAAATAACCCCAAAGCAAAACCTTACTACACTGTAGACAAAGAATCAAATAAGCATGTAAAACAAGACCATTTTCCACCACCTACAAGAAAATAAATTCTTTGAGAGATGGCTCATACTAAATAATTTACTACACTTGCTGTGTTAGTCAGTTTCTAACAGAAGCCTTTAGAAAATCAGAGCATGTGTCTTTGTCCATTCAGCACCCCCAAGGGGAGACACTATTTCCTCAAGTCGTGTTTGGCTTCTGAGGTATAGGGGGAAACAGTAAAAAATGGAGCCAGATGCTTCAAGCACCTTTTAGCTGTATTAGCTAAACTAAAGCTAAAGAAACAACAGCAACAACAAAAATGGAATGCATGCAATGCCTGGAAGAAAACTGAGCACAAGTTGTCAATGACTAAATTAAGTCATTGCCAAAATGTCTGTCACAACAGAGGTATAAGGATTCCTTGAAATGATAACCTATGTAGTGAAACATATACCTAATCCAGTTCTGAAGCCAATAAGCTTGAGAATATTACCAGACAACAATGCCCAAGGGAGAAGGGATTCAAATTCTTGATTGTATGACAGAAGAAATCCTAATCCTAAAGTGCTGTGACACTAAGTGAAAAACCATGTTGTCTATGGATGCCTCCAAAGAAAGCAAGTTATCTTTCAACAGTATGGTCAAAATCAGAGATGAAAGGTTGTGTCTCATAGCCATTAAATGAAAAGTAAATAATATGCTCAAAATAGAGGTGGTAGTTTTCATTTTATTCAATGGAGAGCCAAATTCATTATTTATGGAGGGCCATGTTAGCTCAAACTGGCCAACAATCACTTCACATCATTGCCAGAGATTATTTTTTTCACCTATAATGTGTGATTTGCATATTGAATACAAACCTGGGAGAGATTTAGTGTCTGGAGAGATGCTCCTTAGAGCTTATAGCACTTGACAAATGTGCAGAGAAGCAAAGTCCAGAGCTAGATTATGTACATGGCAATCTGATAAAATATTCCAAGTTGAAATATATCATTTGAATCCCAGAGCTTCAGGTGCAGAAAACAATTATGGATATGAGCATGAGGGTGACTAGGAGAATGGTTTTGCAGCTCCTATTTACAAATTATAGAAGAGCTTTCAACATCAGGTCTGATTTTATTTGAAGGCAGTAGGATAATGAGTCCTAAAGTGTTACAGCAGGGGTGAGCAATTATTTCAGGCGGAGGGCCGCTTACTGAGTTTTGGCAAGCCATTGAGGGTCGCATGACAGGCAGCCAGGGGCAGATAAATATTAATTTTATAAATTTTTTAGGGTCCCCTCAGGCTGGATAGAATGGCCTGGTGGGCTGCATGCAGCCCACAGACCACATTTTGCCCACCCCTGATGTACAGGGAGGTTATTTAGGGTTGGAAAATCTGGGAGAGACATTTGATGCTAGCCTCAGATGATAGTAGAATTGAGAGAGCTTTTTAAGGCTTATCATATATGCAAACATATGGGACAATTGAAGTGAACTAGCCTATGTTGATGGCACAGGAAAAATTGTCCCCTGGAATATTAGCTGTGGAATTGCTTATGTAGATTTGTACTATATGCTTGTTCTAGGTATTAGTTTCTCTTCCATGAGCTAGCTTCACTGATCGTACCTTTGAAGTCTGCTTTGAGTAGATGTGGTATACCTTGGTGACCATATGTCCTGGTTTGGCTAGAACACTCCCAGATTATGTAGACCCATTCTGGCCAGTTGGTGAAAACTCCCAGGCCAGAGTCCAGGGCGGGGTAAAGTGGCATGACGTGCCAGGCAGGCATCCGGGCGGGTACTGCTGGTGCTGTGCAGGACCAAGGTGGGCAGACTGGAGCATGGCAGCACTTGGTACATCCTTGTTCCCACGCAGCAACAGCAGCACCTGCCCAGATTTCTCCCGGGCACACCATGGCACTGCGCTTCCATGCGAGGCTCCAGCCTGGGACTTAAGACCAACCAGCCAGGACTTCCAGTCTATGGAATCCAGAAGTGTCCCACCCAAACCAGGATGTCTGGTTACTATAGGTAGTAGCATCTAATGATTATACCTGATTCCATTATCCTCAATCCAACACGTCGATGAAAAATGGTATTAAAATAGTTAAACCCCTATTTAAAAAGGTCGGGCTTAGAACTATTTAATTATATAAAGGCACCTGAGCAAAGCCACCAGCTGGTTGTTCAGGAGAGATCTGCATATGAGAGTGTCTGCACTATTATAAAATGTCAGAGGTCCTGGGAAATTCCAGTTGTATGAACAAACCGGATAAAGGAAGAATATCAAAATAACATGGGATTCAGGAGCTGCTATGACAATGGTGCTGTTGAACTTGGCTGTGAGTTATTGTAGAACACCACAAGACAGGAAAGCAGCAGGTGACAAGAGTAGTAATAGCAGGACCAGGTGAGAGGACCCAGTTATCCCTATCTTCCTACTCTGTCCCCCCAGCTTTCCCATTCAAGCATAGCTCCCATATAGAACTTGACTATAAACCTGAGATGCACAGAACCTAAGACACCCTTCCAGCAGTTTCAGAGACAGATTCCATATTATGCATCACTCCATGCCATGCCTCCATCAGTACCTTAGACAAAGCAGGTTGACTCTAAGCTGCAGTTGACAGTTACATGAAAATATTGAACTTAAATTAATTTAAAAATGTATGAAATAGAATACATGGAATTGCAGAAAACCTGGCACCTTGTAAGTATTTTTTATTCGGAAGCTTTATTCACTGTTTTCCTCCAAAATATCCTGCTTATGAAGAAACTGTACTGGGAAAAGGTGCAAGGAAGAGGGTGTGATGGAGGAAAGAGATTGATAGTCTCACAGGGAGAGCTAAAGGGGTCTCAGAGCAGGAGGGCAAGGAGTTCTTAGATAGATGGGAGAATTAATGCAAGTGGGATGAAGGAAGAAAGAGCCTGAGAGGGAAAGCAAAATGGAATAAAGTTAGGTGATCAAAGGTGGTAATAAAGAATTTAAGGCAATGAAAGACAAGCACACTTTGTGATTTTTATGGCTACAGTATTTTGTTTTAAAAGATGGGAAATGGATATTGCCTTGGGAAGTTAGCTGCAAATAATGGGCTTGGATGATAATCAAAGCTCAGTTTGCCATCTGCTCAACATGATGTGCTTGATCCTCTGAATATTGTAAATAGTCAAAACTCATTTTGGTCCTTGTTTAGTATTGGTGCAGGGCATGCAGAAACAGCAGCTGCAGAATCCTCATGTAAGGCTCCAAAATTCCATTTAATTTAAAACATCTGGAACAAAGGAGACTTTACATAAACCATAAAAGCATGCACCTTTTGGCTTCTGTCCAACATGTACTATATAGGCTATGCTAGCAAGTGTCAGCAGACAGAAGGGTTATGATCTGCTTGTAGGTATGTTTTATACCTTATATTTATCTTGCCAGAAAACTGTTTCTGAGCTGCTGGCCCAGCTTCAGAGCTGTAGCACCAAGTTCTGTTCATCTTTGCTGAAAACCTTACAGGGAAAAAAAGGCAGTAGAGTCACCCTGTAACAAAACAAGTATTCAGGCATGGCACCAGTGAAGCTCATTCTCTGTATACCTACAAATGGTTTATAGTACCATGTAGTAAATGAGCATGTAGAATTCTGTAGCTCCAATTTGTGTGGGATTTTCCTGGGAAACCCTTACACAAGTGCAATGACTGGCAAGAGTGAAAAGCTATGGGAAATAATCATTCTTTGTGTTTAGAATCCAACAACAACAATCCTGTAAAATGCATAAAGATTTCTACTCTTACAAAAGTGACAAGCCTAAAACTAACATTTTAAAAATATTTTTAGGGCAGATGTGCATTCTCTTTTATTTATTTTTTTGTCTGCTTTGCTATAAATTAGCATAGCTTAATGCAGCATTTTTGCCTTTCACGTCTTCATGCCTTTACCAGGCAGGAACTATGTAATTCTTGATTCCTAATACACCGTGTATGTGTTCTCCTTCAAATGTGTGGTTCTGCACATCCCCAAAGAGGTAAGGCAAACTGTGGGGTAAGCAGAACCCATAGTCCATAATCTCAATTTGCTAATCAAGGTTTAATATTTCCTAATGTATTCTGTGGATGATAATACTTCTACTGTGTTTGTCCTTTAGTATTATGCAATATATGCAAGTGCTGTCTTTCATAGCCATTTTTTGGGGCATGACAAATAAATATAGTATGATCCTCATGAGAAAGTATAACTGCATATACCAAAATGTGTGTAGCAACTGTTGCAGCATATGAACACTTCATATTTAGTATTAACAACACAACTTTCTTTTTTAACTCAGTACTTGAATCTTTTTTTTTTTTTGAATGTATAAAGTGCAAAGATTTGGATAAATTAAATAAATGACCTTTAACATGTTGGGAGGAAAAAAGACCAGATACATTCTTTCTGTTCTTGAAGTTCAATCTTTGTTACCTGCTTGCTTGCTTTCTTCTTTCTGCCTTCAGGCAGTCTGTAAATAGCTATCTGTATTTTTCCCAACACAGGAATTTTCTTGTTAGTGGAAAAAATATTCCTGATAGCTACATTTTACAAATGCAACACTTTCAAATAAAAAACCTTTCTTTTTCAGGTGCTGTAAATATTTATGCTTCTTTAAGAATCATTAGCTCTTTGGTATAATAATGTACAGGACAGCGCAGCTTTGGAGGGACTATTCCCCATGTGGCTGCAACCAGCCACGTGCTGCTGTGCTCCCGTCACTGGGCTGAAGCTTCCCTCCCCCCAGCCCAGAACAGCACAACAAGGGCAGGAGTGGGAGAGGAGGAGGAGAAGCTGGAGGAAAGGGGAGCACAGCAGCACCTGGCCAACTGCAGCCAAACTGGGAACAGTCCCACCCAAGCTGCATGGTGGCTGAGGCTGGCAAGGCTGTTCTGCTCCCCTCACCACCAGCAGTGGCTCCTGCTGCATCATGCCACTCCAGGTAGGTAGAAGCTTCAGCCTGGTGGCTTCTGCTCAGTGTATAGAGATAAGGCTCCAGCTTCCCGCTGCTTTCTACCTGTGCCACCTGTCTGTAGGGACTGCTCATCACGCTGGGCAGGTGGAGCGCATGGAAGGCAGCCGGGAGCTGGAGCCAGAGTTCCATGTGCTAGGCAGAAGCTGCCAGGTTGAAGCTTCCTGCCCACCCACCCAGAGTAGTGTGGCAGGGGCAGGGGCAGCAGCAGTAGCAGCAGCTGGAGGCAGGGGAAGAAGAACAGCCCCACCACCCCTGGGCAAGGGACAGCCTCTGGTGTGGCTACAGCCGGCTGAGTGCCACACAGTGACAGACAGGGGGTGCAGTGGTGGCTGTGGCTGCAGGCCCATGAGCCCTTATGGAGGGCAGCTGCCTGGCTCTGAGCCCGCTGGTGCCTCTGAGCCAGCCCAGGAAGCCATGGGCATAATTAACAGGTCCTGTGTGGCCAGTCCAGCTGCCAAGGCACCAGCCCGCAACTGCTGCAGCATCACTTCTCCACCACTGCCTGGCCAGCTGCTGCCTGTGCTGCTGGACTGGGATGTCAAGAAGTCACAGCCAGATGGGAAGGTCCGTGGCCTGGCCCACTGGGCCCTTTCCAGCCAGCTGTGGCTCCAGGACAGCCTGGCCTGGCTTGGGTGCGGACAGCCAGGAGCAATACAGCTGCATATCTCCCATGACTCCAGCATGAGCCTGAATCAAGACTGATTTCACTTTTCCTTTGCTGCCTGTATGCATAAGCCAAACCCTTTCTTTTGTTTTGAATAGTGCCTGCAGCTTGTTTTTGCCTTTTAGGTTGCCTTTTGATCCTTTCCAAGGTTTCTGTTGCAAGAGGGAGTGCAGCTGATCATGTGAATAAGATTCTAGTCTCAGTGAGTAGATTTTGAACTTTGAATAGTAGAACTAAAGAACAACCCTGCAGACAAATGCTTTGGCTAAATGCCACATGGGGGCAAAATGTCTGCCCTCGGAAGCTCATGTCTGCTTCATTTTATGAAGTTTAATAGTTACAGCTGAATTCTTGTCTCTGCTTCTCTCAGCTCTGACTTCAGTGAGATTTTTATTATTTTTCTTGTGCTTTACAAGTACGCAAATGTGCATGAAACAACTAAGTAATTTTCCTGGTATATAGTGTTCTGGAGGAAATGTATAACAAGTATGAATAAATAAATTGTCCAGATGGGAGTATGTGATGGTAACTACATTTGCCCAGTAGGTGCCTCGTGCTGTACAGTACTCTGTTCATGCTCCTGCTGTCTCTGGACACACACTGCCCATTTTGATATGCTGTTGACCATTAGGATCACCTAACTGGCATATTATTTTGATTTCTGAATGTGTGAGACTCAACAGATTAGTAGTAGTAGTAGTAGTACACCCAGTCAAAGATGACACTTGGCTTCTATCCTAGTTTCACTTAATATGATTTTGGGTCGCAGAATTTTGGAAAGGAAAAAGAAGATATTTAGTAACAGTGGTTGTTAGAGTCCCAGCATTACCCTTGTAGTTGCAATATTATTGTCATCCACACTTATGGATTTTAATGGAAATTGTTCCATTCAAATGTAAATGATATGAACAAGGGGCCTACACTGTTCAACATCTTCATCAGCAACATGGACGAGGGGGTGGAAAACACATTGTCCAAGTTTGCCGATGACACCAAGATGTGGGGAGAGGTAGGCACGCTTAAAGGGAGAGAGAGGCTGCAATTAGGTTTAAACAGACTACAGAAGTGGGCACATGGTAACAGGATGGGGTTCAATGCAGGGTGCTGCACCTGGGAAGAAGGAATTCACAGCATACATACACGCTGGGGAACTCCCCCCTTGTGAACACAGAGGTGGAAAGGGATCTTGGAGTCATTATTGACTCCAAGATGAACATGAGCCGCCAATGCCAGACCGCAGCCAGCAAAGCCAACTGCACCTTGTCGTGCATCCAAAGATGCATCTCAAGTCAGTCCAGAGAGGTGATGCTTCCCCTCTATGTGACATTGGTCAGGCCACAATTGAAGTACTGCGTCCAGTTCTGGGCATCGCACTTTAAGAAGGATGTGGCCAGCCTGGAAAGGATTCAGAGGAGAGCCACACACTTGGTGAGAGGGCAGCAGGACAGGCCCTATGAGGAGAGGCTGAGGGACCTGAACCTGTTCAGCCCCAGCAAGTGGAGGCTGAGGGTGGATTTGGTGGTTGCCTACAAACTCATTAGGGGAGATCAGCAGCAAACAGGAAGGGCCCTATTCCCCCAAGCAGCACTTGGGGTGACGAGGAACAATGGCCAGAAGCTGCTGGAGAATAGGTTCAGATTAGAGATTAGGAGGCACTATTTCACTGTTAGGGTGGCTAGGACCTGGGACCAACTTCCTAGGGAAGTGGTCCTCACTCCTACCTTGGGTAAATTCAAAAAGAGGTTGGACAAACACCTGTCTGGGGTTGTGTGATCCCAGCATGTGCTCTGGCCAGTGGCGGAGGGTCAGACTAGATGATCTGATTAGGTCCCTTCTGATCCCAAGCTACTATGAAACTATGAAGGATACATAAACATACTAATGTCCCAATAATGAAATGAAGATCACTATGGTTTTCTTACATAGTTTCATAATTAGTAGGGTCAGAAGGGACCTAAGCAGATCATCAAGTCCGACCCCCTGCCATGGCAGGAAAGAGTACTCGGGTCAAACGACCCCAGCAAGGTGATTGCCAAGCCTTATCTTAAAGACTCCCAGGGTAGGAGTCAGCAGCACTTCTCTTGGAAGTTGGTTCCAGATCCTAGCTGCCCTGACAGTTAAGTACTGCCTCCTGATGTCTAATCTGAATTTACCCTCAGCCAGCTTGTGACCGTTATTTCTAGTCACTCCTGGTAATGCTCGGGGAAACAGGGACTCCCCCAGTGCCTGCTGGTCCCCTCTGACTAGTTTGTACCAGGCCACTAGATCCCCCCTCAGCCTTCTCTTGTGGAGGCTAAACAGGTTCAGGTCCCGTAGCCTCTCCTCGTAGGGCCTGCCCTGCTGCCCCCTAATCATGCGAGTGGCCGTCCTCTGCACCCTCTCCATGTTGTCCACATCCCTCTTGAAGCGTGGTGCCCAGAACTGGACACTACTCCAGCTGCGGCCTGACCAGTGTCACACAGAGGGGGAGGATC
>NW_017728950.1:63771624-63844678 GCF_001723895.1 Crocodylus porosus | reverse complement strand
AGGACCTGCCTCTAATGAACCCATGTTGGTTGCCCCTAAGCATAATCTCCCCTACTGGCCCTTGTGGACATGTGCCAAAATAATTCTCTCAAAAAGCTTACCCAGGATTGAGGTAAGACTAACTGGCCCATAGTTCCCCGGGTCCTCCTTCCTCCCTTTTTTGAAGATGGGAACCACATTGGCCCTCTTCCAGTCCTCTGGCACCATGCCAGAGCACCATGAGTGCTCGTGAAGCCATGCCAGGGGTCCCGCAATGACCTCAGCTAATTCCCTCAGCACTCTGGGATGGAGATTGTCCGGACCAGCTGATTTAAATACATCCAGTCCCTCCAGAAGTTCCCTGACTAGATCCTCACTGACCCTTGGCCTGGGTGCGCCTCCCATGCTTTTACATGATGAGGGAAAGGTATGTTAATAGTTGCTAATCCTCATAGTCTGATGCTTTATAGTAAATATCATTAACAATACCATTAACAAGGTTGACGTTGAAATTTGTCTGAGGAAGAGATTCAATATGATGGGAGAAAAATACTTTTCCTACTTTTTGGCTTATACCTCTTTGTTTCACTCCTGTTTATAGAAAAGTATAGTCTACCATATATATATATATATATATACACACACACACACACACACACACACATATGTACAGCATAATCTGAAAAATTCTGTGTTCAGCTGTTGGTTTTTCTTGCTCTACAAAATTTTAGGCATTTTGTATGAGATGTCATAGACACAATAGTAGTAGTAGTAGTAGTACTAGCAGTAGTATTTTAAAAGGAGGTGGTGAAAGGAGATGAGTTTTAGCTGTTTGCATATGTAATGTTGAGAGAGAAAGCTGGGGATGACTTAAAAATGTATAAAGTTTCTCATAAAATATGGAGGAATATGTATAATTCAAACTTCTCTACGTTCCTTGCATTTGCTGTTGACAGCTGCTGTATTAAAGTACATTTACTGAGTTTTGAGTAGAAGAGAGTCAAATTTCTGAAGGGTATAAAAATGTATATATTAGATCTCTTTGCTATATTTGATTCAAATTATCATGATGAAAGGAGATGTTCCAGCATCTTCATATTCAACTATCTTTTGCTTTTATCATAAGAAATTGATTTCCAAGGGATTTTGAAAATAGGGCTTTATGCATTTCTTGCACTGCAATGAGAAAATAAAAAACACTAACACTGGGAATTTTTATATCAATAAATAACATAAAATAAACTTGTGTTTGCCATCTTTTTAGGACATACTTTGTAAATTATTCAAATGGTCTAAATCTAATAATATGCTTTTACAAACCAATGTAAGAAAGATGAGCACTTGTTCTTTCATTTGTGTGTGTATGTGTGTATATTGTCACACCTGCTAGTATTCTGATAGAGAAGGCTTTTAGTGCCCTCTAAAAACATCCCCCCAACCCCGCAAGTGGTAACCTTTACTACTGCTTTAGCCATGGTAAAGCATAGGTGTATATTTTTCTTGAAAACATGGTTTGGTATAATGGAGTCATTCAATATAATGAATGTTTTATATGCATATTTAATACAATGAATGTTCAATATAATGAATATGTTTCATATAAGGAAGACACTATAAAAGCAATTGTATTTTGAAATGGACTTGCATAAAAATTCTGAATTTTCTCCAAGGCTATATTGCTAATCAGAGTAAAATTCCACTCAGAGGTTTTTATGCCCCATGTATTTTCTCCATAAATTTGGTTTACTTCTCATTTCTTTTTACGTATTTTCACATTTCTCTTCATATATTTGTAATTAAGTTTGGCTTCTGGGTGACTTATTCATCAGTTCCATCTTTCTTTGTTGACAGATTTCTCCCCCACCCCTAACCTTACATTTTATATCTCATTTTATTTATTTATTGTTTACTTTGATGAGCAGCTTAGAATGATGCATCCTGACTGATGCTGGTGCAACACAGTAGAATTGGAACTTTGGAATTGTAAAGTTTTGATTTACAGTCAAAATCATTGTTATTCTTTATACCAACATTTGTTATGTGCAAAAAATTGATGGATGGGTAGAACTAAGCACCTACAGCATATTCTTCATTAGAAATACTTTTCCCATCAAGAGCTATGCTTTTTTTTTTTACTTGAAATGTTATTTTGCTCAGAAGGATTCATGCAAAACAGCTTACAGTTAAATTTTCCTCCAGCAGCAGCAGCAGCATTTCTATTACTAACAGATCATCCCTCACATACTTCCCTCTCCATACTCCTAGGTTGCATATACATGTGCTCACTCTAATTAGAATGCATTGGAGCAGATTAATCCAGTCTGCTCTGTGTTCTAATTAGAAAGCCCCAGTGTGGCCTCACTGTCATGTGTATAAGCCCCCAGGTATTTTAAAATGGCTGTGGGAACACTTTATCTAAACCGTCAAATTAGGTTTAGATAAAGCATCCCATGACCATTTTAAATAGGCAGGGGAATACATATGATGGTAGCTTAATATATGTGATGATAATCAATGGTCTCAGGTTGCAGAAAGGGAAGTTTTGGTTAGATATTAGGAAGAATTTTCTCACTAGGAGGGTAGTAAAACACTGAAACAGGTCACCCAGAATGGTGGTGGAATCTTTATCCTTGGAGATTTTTAAGACCTGGCTAGACAAAGCCTTGGCTGGGATGAGCTAGTTGGGGCTGGTCCTGCTTTGAGCAGGGGTTGGACTAGATGACCTCCTGAGGTCCCTGCCAACCCTCATTTTCTAGGATTCTATGGTGAGGTGTTGTAATTAGACCAGCTCTCTTAAGCCTGCTCCACACCCGAGCTGATGCAAACTGTGCTGCGCTGTGTGCAGTTATATAAGTGGTAAAATGTGTGTCAGTATGCAGAAAATGGCAGTGATGCACTTTTGAACTAAAACACCTTCTATGTGTGTTAGCCGCTGCCAGTTTCTCAGCGCTGATGCACATTTTGCTACTTATACACGCAAGTTGTATAATAATGCCTAAAATGCCATCCTTCCACCCTTGTGCACATGTATAGACAGCCCTACTGCTTAAATCAGTGGTTCTCAACCTTGTTGGACTTGAGGCACCTGAATTAGACTCAAGGCAACCCTCCATGACTTCTGTGAATTAAGTAGCAACCAATTTCAAAAACAGTGTTTACCTTCTTGCAAAGAAGGTGGGCAGTGAGGCCGGGGGACTGGCTAGGCAGGAACAAGCCTAAGCCAGTGCTTATCTACTTATTTCCTCACACTTCACTTGTCTCTTCACAACTTGTGTCACCCTTCCAAGGATCTTGTGACACCACAAGGTGCCATGGCACCCTGGTTGAGAATCACTGCTTTAAGCCTTACTGGGCCTAGAAAACTGGCATTCCAACACTTTGTTTTCATTTAAGTGGGACTCCTGTGTACAACATTGATACTAAACCAACTCTCACCCCATACACAAAACAAATAGTTAAGTAGTTATTAAATAGTTAATATTCTGAGGAATATTTTGTTGTTCACGTCACCTGAACCAATAATGATCTGTGTGTTAGTGAAGTAAGAAGTATATATACTGCTAGTGGCCTAACTCTTCATCTTCCTCACTTCTGTGGTTTTGTATAAAATGTATGTGTAGAAACCTAACTTTCACAGTGATTAATTTTAATATTAACATGCACATTTTATTTCAAATCATATGCAAGAATATTTAAAATGTTAAATAGATTGCAAAGTCAATTAAAAATTAGGAAATGCCAGATTTACAAATTTAATGCAATTTTGATGGCATCTTCTGTGCACATACACTGCATTAGTTCTCTCTTCCTCAGTATGTATTCTGAGTATTGAATTGAAGCAGCCGTCCTGTGGAAAAACCTGCTACATGTAATTAAGGATGCATGGGCTTCCCCTACTTTCAAACCTGCTATTGCACATCAGGCAGCTCCCAAATCCCAATACAGTATATTACTGCAGCTACTTTGGCTACCGCTCAGAATTTTCATGCACAATTATTATTTTAGTAGGATGCAAAACTTTCCAGAGGAGCTCAAGCAAGAATTTCATGAAATAAAGAAAAGACACTGCTATAGGATTAGGGTTGGTCCCTGGTGAATATTAAAGACTTGCTACAAACAATTGAAAAGGTCTGACCTTTTTAAGAAAAGGTCACAAGAATTTTATAGTGGAAACTGTTAGGCAACCAAAATACAGACTATCATTAATTCTTCTTATAAAAAAACCCCATACGTGTGTGTGTGTGTGTGTGTGTGTGTGTGTGTGTGTGTGTGTGTGTGTGTGTGTTTGTGTGTGATGTGTCTGCATAGTGTGTGACACATTCAGATATAGGCCATGTACAAATGACCAGTTTGAACAGTGGAAATTTTTCACCTCTAGAAGTTATTCCAGGACAAGGAGCAGTACAGGCATTCAGTCTCTGACTAGCCCCTCTCCCCTGCTTCTTGCACCTCCCAAGACTGAGGTGATCCTGTTCAGGGAAAAGTGTGCGCTGCTGTAGTTTTCCTATTCCTGGGGGGACTGAAGGAGCTGGGCAAATCCTCCTGCCTGCTTCTTAAACTGGGGACTCTGAAGTGAAAATCAAGGAGGGAGCAGCTGATGGCTGCTTCTCTCCTCTATTCCTGATCTATGGCAGGGATAGGAGCATCTTTTACTTATGCCTCCTCCAGACAAGAGTAACCCCGGTCCTGGAAAAGTACAGGAGCCTTGCACCACTCTTCCACTCCTCATTGGTCCCTGGGAGGACATAAGCCAGAGAAAAGTTACATAAATGGTCATTTTGCTGGGAGAAACTTTGCAACTGGGGAGTGATTTCTAACTGGTTGGAGTTGGTTTATTTTTCTTCCAGAACCACCACTTTTGATCCAGAAGAAATAGCATGGGTATTTAAATGCTTGCAGTTTCTGCTGGGAGATCAGAGATTTTTTTGGTAGAAACACAATGTCTGTACATGGCCATAGAACAACTGTAATTAAAAAGTGTCAGGTTTTTCATTACATTGCTTCCTTACACAATTCTGAGAGAATACTATACTTTGGACACCTCAGTTATCTTCTCATTTCTTTCAAAATAATTCCTATAACCATGTGTAGTAATACTACCATCTGTCTTAGATTTCAGGAACGTTGATAAATTGTGCTTGCATATCATAATATTAGATAGGATAAAACAGTAAACAGTTTGAAATATTTATGAAGTTTTATTAACCCTCATTTCTGAATTAATATCTAATACTAGTTGAACTAAGGCAGAAGGCAGGGCAGAGTGGCATCTTAGAAATTAATTAATTCAAATATTTTAATATAGTAATTTCAGCTATTTTTATTTTAATGAAAAGTTTAGAGAAGCAGTGCATTTTTGTCTTTAAAAAGGAGATACACGTACCTAAAGTATTAAAAAAAACCCAAGTTAAGTGTAAGTGCCTTAAAATGAAAAGTTAGATTGTATGTAACTTCACGTTTTAGTGAAGCTGTGTAGGATCTTGGGGTGAAAGTAAAACTTATTCTAGGATCCTCTGACTTTAGAATACTCTGGGATTATGTTTTTTATAACTCCACTCAAGTAAACTTACTTGAATAACTTTACATATGCAATAATTCTGCTGAATTTAAGACACTTCTTACTGAAATCTATCTACAGACATAAGCATTTGCCAAATAAAGGCCTACGGTTACCCCATGACAAAAGCAGTCATTCAAAACACTGTAATGTCAGTGTAATGAAGGCTTATACTTCCCTTGGAATGGTTAAGGGAAAAATGAGGATCAAAACTCATTTATATTAACTAGACATGATGGCTTTAGGAAACTTACTGGGGAAATAAAATACATTACTTACCTGGTCTTTGTAGTGAGAGTTCTTCTGAAGACCCAGATGGCCTCTAAAATGTCACAGGGAAGGACCAACAATTTTTAACTACAGGTTAAGTCATTAGGAATATTCTACATGTTCATGTGGGTGTTTTAGTTATATATTTTGAATATAAACTATTCTATTTCATTGGGGAAATTGGCATATTGAAATTTGCTTCTTTTTTTTCCAGAATGGGGATGAAAACAAATGGGGTTTCAAAACAAAATTTTCTTCTGAAATTTATTTTATGGTTCTTCTTTTAAAATGTATGTTATGGGTCTCACTATTTCATAACAAGTCATTAGTACTAGTGCATAATGGTTTGACATGATATGATATCACATTATATACACGAATGCTACTGACATTATAAAATAATATTAAATTATACAATGTAAAAGGGAATAATAGCAGAAAATAAAATTAGAAAAGCAGAATTTGGTTTGAAACCTAAAATGATGTTTTTGAAAGCAAAAACATGTCTTTTTTTTTCAGGAAACTTAAGGTAAATTCCATGATTTTATTTTTTTAAAAGTTAGTTTATTCAAATTTTCAATTTGCAATGGAAAACTGTTTCAGTGAGAATGCTCTGAGCAGTTCTAATTATGTCATTCAAATGTGGCAGGACAGGTTTTAGAGGTTATGTAAGGAGTTTGCTTTCCTCCCTCCATGTCATACATTCAAGAGATGAATGCAGGGTGCCAGAAGAATTTGTTTCTGCACAGAAGCAGTAGATCAAACCTGTGGAAGTTATTCTTCACCATATCACTGGTCACAGCTATATGTGCTTTAATGCACCATTGTTACTGCACATTAAGTTTTGTACATCTAATATGACATACAGCAAAAGCTCTGTTATCCAGCATCCCCCAGGAACGGGGAATGCTGGTTAATCAAATATCTCAGTTAATCAAATGTGCACTGTCCAGTGCACTCCCCAGAGTCAGTGTGCCGTGCGACAGGGAGGGGGGGCCCCATGCAGGCTGCTTTACCCCAGGCCATGGGCCAAAAAAGTGAAGAAAAAGAACTCGGCTTGCAGTGGTGAAACTGAAAATGGGACTTGCAGTTTCGCTTTTGCTGCATTCTTTGGATGCCGGTTAATGGAGCTTTCCGGTTGATAAAGTGCCAGATAACACAGCTTTTTCTGTACTACCTAAATGTGCAGTAACCGGCTTTACTGCACAGTAGCACCAGCGCACAATCTTTTTGTGACACTGAATGTACAGTAGACTAATTTTACTGCACATTAACATGGCTTTTGCTCTGGCATGCTAACATGCAGTAGAATTAGTCTACTGCCCATTAAACATCTTGTGTAGCTGCATCCACTGTGTCCTTAAAAATTTAAACCTTAAAATGGGACATGTTTTAATATTCTATTAGCATACTGTTTTCCACTCTTAGCATGGCACTGGCTTTGTGGTTTATTTATGGCTAATTTTTGCAAGGCTAACTTCACTGGTAGAGTGGAGTGATGATAATATAACCATGATTGTTTGACATTGCTTCATTAGTAGCACCACATTTGTATGATTTTTCACAATGACTGGAGTAACCAAAACTGGCACTTATTCCACTTATTTTGACATCCTTTTGCCAAAAGACTTCATGAGCACTGATTGATTAACCCTTTCATGCCAAAGCACCCCTTGATTGCACTTCAAGATCAGATTCCTTAAAAAATAATTAAATCTCTAAATATTACAAAGCTTGACTGTATTAACCACCTGAACTCCCAATGTGCGTTCTTCTGCTGCTTGTTGTTGCTATTCTACTTCTTGACTGGGTAAAACACAACTGCTACCAACCCCAGTTATTGAAAAAGGCTTCACAATAATCATGTATTTGGCTTTAAAATAATTGGAGCTTAGAAAATAAAAAATGGCTTTCATTCTACCTTTTGTTTATTGTTTATTGCTTTTCCAAGCATTTTCAGTTTTATTTACACCAGTAACTATGAGACTTCAAGAATTGGGCTTTAGGAAAACACCCCAAAATGTCCTGAGATTCATGATAGAATTCCTCCAGCTTGTCTCAGGTTTTCCCTCCACTACCTTGCACCCTGCAGCCATTCTTCCCCTCTTTTGATTAAACCAGTGTTGCTCTGGTGTGATCTTCACATTCATACCTTACTGTCTGGTTCCTATGTCTTATTTTAAGTATTAAAAATCTCCACACACTTCATTCCTGAAAAAAATCATTAAACTCAGTTAAGTCTTGCAGCATGCTTTACTTTGTATTGATGGTTAAACTGAACCCTAAAGAGAAATCTCCACCTTCTTTGGGGAAAGCTGCCTTTTCTGGTAGGTAGGTAACATAAAAATCTTGGGTAACTAGTTTCATAGATTTCATAGACATTGGGGCTGGAAGGGACCTTGGGAGATCATCCAGTCCAGCCCCCTGCCCAAAGGGAAGGAAGTCAGGAGGGGTCATAGGATCCCAGCAAGATACGCATCCAACACTCCACCCACCACCGCAGGCTTGCCAGCGGGAGGCAGCCGTGTCCAGCATGGTGAGGACTGCTGCCTGTTTAGTCTATGACCGAATCTCCAAATCGGCACCAAATCTTTTCCCAATCAGTTCCAAGGCTTCTGATTCAATTTGGACCTTTTAATTGGTATTCCAATTCAATATGGATTCTGAGATGTGGCTGCCAAATCGGGCCAAAATTCCTATAAATTGGATCAGCTACTGAAGCTTTGCACAGCCCTAATAATCACCTGCCTGCATGGAAGAACCAGAAACAGCAGATTTTCCAACTACAGTTGGAGGAGTTTAGTCTTGAGAAACTTGGAGAGAGAGTGTCTGAGCAACTGGAGCCATGAAAGGGGTAAAGAAAAGGGGAAAGGTAGGACACAGAAAAGTCGTGTGGATTTGGATGAATATTGGCAATAGTAGTAGGGCATAAGAGGAAAATAAACCTCTAACTATCCAAAAGAGACAGCTTAAACTTGAGCTTCAAGAGGGCATTTGATTATTGTTACACTTCCAAGTGCTTTTTGCTGTCTGGTTTTACCACTTGGGTCTGTTTGCAGCAAACCTCGATTTCCCAAGGGGTAGCGTTCATTTAGCCAGCATTCATGACTCAGCTGTTGGGTTCAGAGAATGCAGATACCTAAAGTTTTCGAGGAGCTTTGAAAATGGAGGACTTGGCTGATGAGAGAAAAATGCTTTAAAAAACTAAAGAAATTGCAGAAACTAAAGATGATGTCTGTTTTCAAATTCTAGTTAGCATTTTAAAAGGGCACTAGGAGAAAAGCTCTCTTAGGAAAAGTGAAGTATGAGGAATTCCTCTGAAGATTTGCATGCTATTGACTGGATGTCAACTGAAGGATTCCTTTCAGGTCACTGAAGTGTTTTGAAGGGGAAAAATAATCTATTTTCAGAGTTTATTTTGGTACTTAGTTAAGTTGGCTCAATACTTCAAGGTGTATTCAGACAAAATAAAATCACATGTTGCCAAATGGGAGAAAAGGGGGATAGAGGTTGTTAAATTGGAGAGAACAAAGGAATATTCCAAAAATAAAATATCGAAGGATATTCTAATGAATATTTTAATAAGTATGTGCTGTCAAGTTCTGGTTGCCTTTTTCCTTTTATAGTCTTTTCTAGAGAGAGCCTCTAAAATATATATATATTTACTCTTATACAGATACAAAGTCTTTAAAGGACTTTCCTCTTCCAATGTAGTATTCCCTTTTTATATATTTGTTGTAGCAGTTCTTGAATAATCAAGCCAGCGTGAAAAAAATATTACTAACAATGTCAAAAATTCATTGCTGATAAGCAAGCTGTGCTCTGCTGACCAGAGATGGCAGGGACAGAAGTTTGTTTTATTTTTCAAGACACCAACATGGAGTTTGTGGGTACTCCAGAATAGCAGGGACTGCCCTTGCGATGCACAGTGGGACAAACTCAGCCTTAGACCCCTATACACATTACTTGTATTATGCAATTAACTGGTAATTGCACAATTAATTTAGACTTGCTGCATATGCCAATGAACTATCCTGCCATAAAAAGTCCATTTAGAGTCTAACTTTAGAGCTGGAAAATGTGTAATAACTCTAGAGCTGGTTTCTATCCAACTTTAATTTGCACATATAGCAAGGTATGCTCGTGTGGCTGGGAGCTCTGTCAGCAAAGAGTCCCACAGCTGATAGGGCTCTCAGCCTTGGCAGCTGTGGGGTGCTGATGGGGCTGCAGGTCCTATCAGCTGCAGGACTCACAGCTGAGGAAGCTTGCTACTTATTGGTACAGGGGGAACCCAGAATGGCAATCCTGGGCTCCCCTTGCACCAACAACAAGGCATGATTGGATCTGATGCTAGATCCCACAGGTATGCCTCCTGCCATGTATGTGTGTCAGCTGAGCTGCATTTGTTCTTAGTTTTCTTGATTCCATCCTCAGGCAAAAGAAGACTGTGAAAAGATGAAGACAGTGGGAGGGGGGAGGATCGGGGCAGGAGAGGGGTAGAGGGGGCAGACAGACAGGCATTTGGAGGATGGAGAAAGAAAGTTTATATGCTTTATTCATTATTGTTCAATGCCAAATATAGAAGGAAGAAAAGAAGAAACTAACTGCCACCCACATTGTGTGTTAACAGTAGTCTTGGGGAAAACCATACGTTTGTTCTAATTGTCATCATTTTTCAAGTAATAATAATTTAAAGAACTGTTTATGAGCTTGGCTGGGATTGTTTTCCTTTTGTCACCTAATGAACAATAGAGTGTCTGAGGTGAATATTTGCTTTCACTTCTCAGTAGCCATTTTATAGTTGTGCAGTCAGCTCATATGATGTAGTATTAGTCATGGGAATTCAGTAGCAAACTGGATAATGCATTTATTGCATCGACTCTAATCCTCCTTAATTTCTGCACTTGGCAGAAAAAGCAAGTTTTTTAGACTTGTTAGCAACTCTGGAGAAAAACAGAATGCATCTAATCACAAAAGAATATACTTGATATGTATTTGGCATTATGAAACTATGGTATAATCACCAAATAAGGATAAAAGATGATGTTTAAATCCAGTATCTTTTTTCCTTAAACAAAAGAGATCAGAACAGAGAGAAATTTAGTCAGTGTTATTTTTTGCTTTAACTTAATTTCAAATAGGAGTAAGAAACCAATCACATGCCCAGGTTGAAACATTGCAGACAACTTTCAGTAGTCAAGTAGGTTTATGTAGCTAAATATGTTTGAAAAGAGCAGCTCTGGCAGATCTATGAATGTAGCATTATAAATAGACTGATATATTTGTTTTTAAAAGATGAAACCTAATAGGAAGTAGGTTTTTCTGGTCAGAAGGAAAAACTAATCAAAAGTAATTTTAAATCTTAATAAATGTAGTGTGTCAAGGAGAGCAGCATCATTTCACAAACTAAAAGGCCAACCTGTCTGCAGAAATTGCTTCTGCTGAAATTAGAAGTAAATGTACTTCTCCATTATTTTATTTAGAGAAAGAACTGTTATTCTAACTGCCAGTCTCAGATTGCAAAGATCATCTGCTCAGAGATGAAATTATTTCAAACATATATCCAGAATGAAACTTGAAAACTATCTGATTTCTTTCAGATGGATGGCTTTGAACTTACAGTGACCACCACTTAAACAAACACTAGCTAAAAGTAGTGCTTGTGTTGTATTTTCTTGCCCTACAAGTCTTTTTTCAAACACCCCCGCCTCCTTTTTTGCTCATTTGCTAACTTTGGTATCCTAAGTCATTCTGTTAGCAAAGCAGGTGTCAAAAAGCTGTCAGTGTCTATTCTATGATTTACTGGAGAGCAATACAAGCATGAATTTCTCTTTACAGCTGTTTAATTAGAATTTATTTCTTCAATTTGAAGAACTAAAAATAATTTTACATGAACTGTGTCTAGAAAGAGATGGCCACCTATACAGTGAAATTTTCTGAATCTAGTTTCAACTGTCTTGGAAATCAAGGAAATTGAACTGACACTCTCCAAAGGAAAATATTGCAAAGTGTGAAGCAATTTGTGAAACAAATAAGTAGTTTTGTATATTATTATATTTTGTAACATTTCCCAGATACCTTCATTTTTCCTTTTGCAAGCAATACAATATAGATTGTAATGTAAAATAAGCTTAAGCTTATTTTTAAAGTAATGGGAAAAATAGTACCTTAGCAAAAGATACATCCACACCTGTCACCTGTCTTTGCCATTGTAGGCAATGGGTGTGGAACTAGCAGAGTAACTCAACATGAATAGTGTGTTAAAAATGCAGCATTCATTCTAGATTTTCTTCCCCACAATACTAACTGTTGCTGTGCATCTCATGAGCAGGTTACATATCTGACACAGTTTCGCAAGATTAGATGAGCTTCCAAGTTTTATGATTCTATATGCTGTGGGCAGAAAGCAATAGTCATGAAGTTTAAAAAATATATCATACACATGCAGAATTGAAAACCTCATTGGTTTTTATAACTAAGGAGTGACACAGAGTAACACTTGCTTCCATGGTCTGATTCATTATTGTCTGCTGGAACTTTCAGGGTAGGTAGAAAGCCTGATTACAAAAAACAATGCCATGCTACTTACCCTTAAATGTCTGAATATGCTACAGCTCTGTCACCTACATTTATATGGTCCCTTCTTTCCCATGTATGTATCACTGTACTCTTGGAGTTTAGTTTTAATTCTACACAGCCTTTTCATCTTTCTTTTTCTTTTTAACATCTCAATCTTCTTAGGTAGGCCACTGCTGGTGAGGTTTTTGTTTGTTTTTTATTTTATTTTATCCCGGTTAGTGGGTAGTTTTTGAGGCTTTACATATGAATGAGTCAGACCCGTGAAATGTATGGTTAGAATGTAAAGACAAAAAGAGCTAAATACATGCAAATGACTGCAGGGTCATTCTTTGGTTTGAGTAACCAAAAACTCTTATTTAGGAATGGATTCAATTATTTAAAATAGATTTCACTAAACTGAAGTGGCCATGTTGTATTACTATTATAGTGTCCACATGTTTTTATGCTGGTTTAATTGTAAGTGTTTAAGACCAATGTAGTTTTTCTGTAGATACCCTTCACTGAATGAATGGAACTATGAAAAATTTCATCTGCGATTCATCTGAAGCCAGGTCTAGAATGCAAATTTTACCACACCTGAGACCATCACTATCTCACACAGCATATGGGTTGCCTCTTGAATCAGAAACAGCATAGCTTTTTCCATATAGTATAATATCTAGATATCAGTAGCAGCATCTACATAAGTTATTACTATGCAGTTATTTAATACTTGCTTATGCCTACTTAGCTTATTGTTCCATAGCCTACTTAGCTCGTTGCTACTCCATGGTAGCATCTGAAGAAAACTGTGCAGCAACAGTACTTCACAGTAATGATAGTTACTGTGCAGTCATTTAGTATTTGCTTATGCTCTGGAGTTTATTCATGCACACTAATAGTACATGTTGATGTCCCCACTGGTGTGTCTACATGAGATGCTGCTGCGTAGTAGCAATAAACTACTATGCAGGAGCTTGTTGCTACCATGCAGTAGCATTGGCAGGCACTAACTTTGCACCAGTGGGACTTCACAGTAGTAACAAGCTGCTGTGTGGAAGGACGTATGAAATGGGCTGTATTTGATTCGGATTCAGATTCTGCCCAAATCAGGGAACAGTGATTCAGCTTGTTGATTCAGATCACTGTCCTGAATCAATTTGGCTGAATCTGAAGATTCAATGCTGATTCAGAGAATCAGCAATTCAGCCATAGACACAACTTTAAATGTTTTTTCTACGTACCTCGAGGTACTGAGTGTGGCTTGTGAAAGCTGAGATAGTGGGGTGGATGGAGCGTCCCACAGGAGCATGGGGGGCTCACCTGTATGCTCAGCGGCAGACGTGGAAATGGACTGGAAGTACTTCTGATCCACTTCTGGGTCTGCAGGGCCCCCCCCCGCGCATCCTCCTGGCTCAATGATTGGCCATGGAGGGACCCCAGGTGCTCCCCCCAGATCCAGGAGGCACTAGTCACTGAGCTGGGGGGTGGGTGGGGTTCCCCCGTGTGAGACCCGGCAGTGGACCAATGCTGGGTCTGCCACTGAGTAGTCTGGGGACCTCCCATGCTCCCGTGGGATGCTCCATCCTCCCTACCATCTCAGTGTTCATGAACTGCTTGAGGTATGTAGAAAAAACATTTAAAGCTGTGTCTATGGCTGAATCATTGAATCTTTCCGAATCTTTCCGACTAGATTTGGAGGGTTCCAATTTGATTTGGAGAGATTAAAGGGTCTCCTGATTTGATTTAGATTCAGAGATTCAGCCGCCGAATCAAATCAGCTGACTGAAGCCTCGCACAGCCCTACTGTGCAGTAGCTTCTGAAGAAAACTGTGCAGCAACAGTACTGCTTAGTAATGCCGGTTACTGCACAGCCATTAAGTACTTGCTTATGCATACTAAATGACTGCGCCATAACTGGTGTTCCTTGTGCATTACCATCACCACACTTTTTTCTCAGATGCTACTGTGCAGTAGCTCATTACTACTATGAAATACCATCATTGAATGGTTAGTGTCCATCAACGCTACAGCACAGGAAGAATAGTTAAATTAGGATCAGAGTTCACACATTAAACTTGCACCTAGAATCTATAAAACAGTGGTGCTCATCCTTTTTGGCTGGCAGGCTGGATGGGCAGTACCTAATACCTCTACAGGCCAGGTAGAGCAAGGCTCCATGCTGTCATGGGGAATGGGGAGCAGCCCAGCCCCAATCCAGCCACATGGTGGAAGGGGGGCTGAGCTGATCCAAACGTGGACCTGTGGGATGGAGGGGGCATGGTCTGGCCCTGATCTAGCCTCAGGGGAGCAGGTGAAATGGCCCAACCTCAACCTGCCCAGGTGAAGGGAAGGGGGCATGGTCGAGCCCCGCAGGGAGGGAGAAGTGAGTGTGGCCCAGCCTTGTGGGCCGAAGGGGTTCCAGCCTCGCTGTGCAGAGGGAAGGGGGCATGGCCTGGCTATGACCTGCCCCATGGGGATTGGATTTTGGCAGTTGGGAAGCAGTACTGCCACTGCTTCCCTCTTCCAAATTTCCCAGCACATGGGGAGCACTGCAGGTCAGACTTCAAGGCTCTCTGGGCAGTATTTGGCCCACAGGATGGAGGTTGAGTGCCCCTCCTCAAAAGAAACTTCCCAGTGTTAAGCACTTATCCAGAACCCATAGATTTTTTTTGAGATTTGCGTGCCTGAGTCTTTTTTAAAACCCAGTTCACTTTTGAAGGAACACCAATGTATTCTTTACCATTTTCCATTAAACTTGCATCATACATCCTTGTAACACTTGTCAGACAGGAAGCCGGAACCTATTCAGAATATTCAGGTAGTATTATAATTACATTGCTATCTCAGTTTCCTGTAAGTATACAGAACTGTCAACACTGGAAGTGCTATTCATTAGTTGTTGAATGTTGAAAGCAGATACAGCTGCTTAACAGTACCTAGCCTTGCCAGAACATTAATTAACATACACTAGAGAAGTTATTTTTCTGCTGAAACATGATTGGCAGAATAATTTTTCATCACAAAGTCAATCCATCTTTTTTCCTCTGGAAGGAATTCAGATGTGTTGCACAGAACATGTTGAGGAATAGTTTCAAGCAAGTTTCCAGTCACTCAAGATAACTCTTTTAGCTCTGGGTTCCTGTTCCAAAGGCATGGACCCCTTAACTCCAAACACTGCCAGCAACAATTTCCATAAGAAGGTGGGATCAAACACATGCATCATAATAGCAATGTGGCATTGAAAAGGGCCGTAGCTTCCAGAGTTCTCAAGATATTGAAGATTTTATACATCAGAATATTAAAGACCATCCAGGTAGGCAGCCACCAGAAATCAAGGAGTACACTTAACGTGCCATCACTAGGAAGCCTTGCTTAGCAATAGGGAGGGTATTGTCTGCATCAGTTTAAATTTCTTGGTAGATTTCAGCTACTACCTCATGAAGAGTTCTTTGCAATCTTGAGACTGCAAAGCCTTACAAAGTGTTGGATGATGGTGATAAGGTCAGCATCTGAAAGTTACAAATGGCAATATTCTGGCCAGGAACAGATATTAAAAAAGCTTTCCTGGACACTGCTGCATGACATGAATAAACAATATATTTTTTAAAGGTGATCATATTGTTTGTAATAATACAGCACCTTGAATATTGTCCAGAAATCTGACAGGATTCGAGAGAGGATTTGAGATTATGGAATCTGAAAAAATATAACTATACTTTGCTTTTGCGGTGTACTGTTTGTGGACTTTTATTCCCAAATAGATTAAAATATTAACCACTGAAATACTAGACAGTTCAAAACTACTATGATAAGGGTCGCGGCATTAAAAACACAGATATATTAAACAAAATAAATGTAAAAAGACAAGGGGCTCAGGTGCAATGTGATAAAATGAAAATGTGCTGTCTTTGCTCAATGTAAATTGATGTGTAAATTTTACCATGTACTTCCTGTATTATGCAGTTCCTTCAGTCTGATCTAATTTCTGTTGAAATCAAAAAGAAAACTCCCACTTGACTGCAATGAGATTTGGATTTGGCATTTAGTGATTATATGGTCTGAAAAACAAACAAAAAAAGATGATCAATTGTGGGTTGTAGGGCAAGCTGCAGTAAATCTCCCCCTATATTGCATTTCTTAAGGAAAAAGTCAGGCATTATCATGGACCTTGCAGTTCATTAGATCTTCTCTTACTTTTGCCCTTTAATGTCTTTTTAAGTATCTTTATAGGTTGACGTTATTCATTAGTAACCTTGGGGCTGTGCTGAAAATTGAAATTCAAGACTTGTGTAGTATTTATCATGAAGTGTTATCTGTCTCTTAAATCTGCTCATGCTTATTTGTTCACACGCAATATTCTTTCAATTTTTTTCTGAGATAAACTTTATTTTGTAGCAAGGTTTTGTGTGCTATTCATTCAGAAATCACTAAAATGCTTAACAGATGTGCTTATCTATCCTCAAAAACAAATGACCCCATATTATTACCAAATAATTGGAGAGCTGCTGAAGTATTTAGCATCAAGTACCATCTCTGTGGCTTGATAAGCCATACTTAATAATTCTGTCCTTCAATATTCTATACTTTTCTTCTTCCTGTTTACTTGGAAAGCAATTGCTTTAAATTTGGTTTACTCTGTGTCACAGGGATTTCAAAAATATTTTGCAATGTGTGGATTGTACATTTATATTGCTCTAGTTCACAGATATATGTTGAAAATATGGAATAGGAAGCAAATGTATGTATTGTTCTTTCACAGTATTTTGAGTATGTAACCTTTGTTGGCCTCTGACAACAATAACTATGTAATCTTAACTACCTGGACTCTTTGGCTAGGTATAGAAATTAGATATAAACAGCTATAAGTGATCAGAAACTAATCTAAACCTTGTACAGAAGTTTAGTGCCCACAGACCAGTTTCAAAATGGCAGAACCGAGAATAAGATGGATCTTGATGAATGTAGTATCAGATTTAATCCATGTAGGTTAAACTGGTCTATTGAAATTCCTGAGTCAAGTTAGGTTGCAGATCCCTGGCATCCCAGGAAGGATGCTTTGTGGCTCCTCTTGCAGGGTGGGTAGGATAGCCTCCATCAATGTTCCTCTGCTTGACTGAGCCAAGCCAGACCCACCCCCAGGCTGTCAGAGAACGGAGGCAGTAAAGCCTCTGGTCCGTGGCCTGTGTCCTGCCTGCATCTGTGAGGCAGGGGGGCGGCAGGGTGGAAGGCAGGGGAACAGAGCCATCTGCCCTGGCCCTGGGCCCCCAAGCTGGGCAGCTGAGGGGAAACCCTGCCACAGGGACTTTCCCTCCACCCAGCCAGGCCAGGCTGGACAGCTCTACCCCCACAGGTCAGTGCCTCCGACCCACAGGGGTGGAACAGAGTCCCCTACTCCAGTCCTGCCTCCCTGAATTGGGGTCTGTGGAAGCTTTCCCCTGCTCTGGCCGTAAGCTCCCCCAAGCTGGAGCATCCCAGCTGCAGGGGCTCTCCCTGCCCATCCAGCCACTGCCCTCAGCAATATCTGGCACTCTGAGTGGTACATGAGAGCACCCCCTTCCTTCTGCCCTCAGCCAGTGCAGGCATCTGCCTGCCTTCCCCAACCAAAGAGCAAACATGAGTTGCATTTACAACAGTCCAACCTGTATAGCTTAGGAGCCTGTCTAATAGGAGTTCTGCCTCGGGCTTTTTGACTCTCTGTATTTAGCCTTTACCTTTGTCAGATAAAGTAGAACTATTTATTACATAAAGAGTAAGAGTAATAACATGTATGTATGTAGAAATAGAAGTCCCTGTCAGTATGTCAAGATTTGAGGGGACTTTTGAAGTCTAGAACCCTGGATCATATAGAAAGGTTGAGTGGTGTTGTAATAAAGCCAGAGTAAATGGGTTTTTTTAATTGCAAATCCTGTGGAGTTTTCCAAAAAAGCTGGAGGTGTTAGCCATGGTGTCTGTACACATTATTGATTTGGTAATTAGATTTTGCCTACCTTTTTTCCACAGCTGTTTCTTGTGATTTCTTTGTTTTGTTTCTGTCTGTCACTTTGGGCTTATATTGCTATATACGATCAATTAGCTTATTTTCAACCAAGTCTCATTACACCTCAGGTGCATGTGCATGGCTTTCAATAACTTTTGAGTGTAACGGGGTCATACACATAAAGGTGCCCCTCTTCAAATGAAGGGATGGTTAATGGGTGCAGGTATGCTGTGGGAGGCATGGCAGCCTAGTTGTATGCAGCTCCCCTCCTCTTCCTACAGATCAGAGCCACGACGCTCAGTGAATCTTAACTATGTATAGGTTTAATATTAATAAAGTATTTATAGCCTGCACTCATCAACTTATATGTACATATACATACAAATATATACACTCTAATTAACCCTAAACCCATGCATAGGCCTGGTTCCCTGTGGCCTTCAGGTTAGACTGCAGCCCTGCCCCTCTTTCAGTGCCTACAGGCCCGAGGGGGAGAGGGCACTCAAAGATAGACCAGCAGTTAGTTGACAGACCAGTAACAAAATGACTGGCAGCATTTGGGTCAATAAGGGGTTACACATCACATGCAATACATTTGCATAAAACACTTAATATTATACCAATACCAGGCATCTTATAACACACTCCAGGCTTATCCCAGGGATCCCAACAACTTAGAGGAGGGAAAGAACAGAATGCAACTGTGGCATACAGCTGTGCTCAACGAAGAAATGACAACCCAGCAGGGAACCCCATCACCCCATTGAGCACCCTCCACTCCACTCAGGCTACTCAGCTGACTGGGCCCTAACCCGGGGATTTCCCCCTGGCAAGCCAGAGTCCTGGACTCCTACCTTTGCCCTAGGGTGAATTATCCCCCTCCCGTCAGGAGTTTCCCCTCCATTGCTTGGAGCGTGGTGGGCCTTCCTCCCCTGTTGAGGATCCCTTGTCCGGGAGGACTCACAGCTCCTTGTGGTCTGACAGGGTTTGACTCCTCTCCAAGGGGGTGAGGCATCTCCTCCCTCTGAAAGGGGGTCCCAGCTGCCTCATGCAGCTCTCACAGCCTATCAACCCACTCTCCAGCCCGTGCACTGCCCTTTGCACCAATGGCCCTGTGTCCTGCCTCGTGCAGGGTTGGAGACCCATGCTGCCTTGTGCAGCTGCCACGGTTTCATCAGCTCCTGAATCCGCCATGCACCGGTCCATGTACTGAGGGCTTTTGCCCCTGCCCCATGCAGGATTGGGAACCCATGCAGCCTCATGCAGCTGCTGAGGTCCTGTCCACTCCCAGACACTCTGTGCACTGTCGTCACAGCTCTCTCTCCGGTGAGGCTAGGATGCAGTTGCTTGCTGCTCCCATCCAATGAAGACATCTTCTGTGTATTGCACCAGCTACACTAGCCCTTTATCAGCCCTCATTGAAGCCTCCCATGTGCTGGGCATGCTGGCTTTTTATTCCTTTTGGAGGCTCCACCCCCAGATTGAGAATAGACCAATCAAGGAGCTCGAGGGGTTAGTTCTCTTTGAGGTCCTCTTTTTCACCTCACCCTTGGGTCAGGGCAGGCCTGCCTTCTTCCTGCCATTACCTGATTGGTGGAAAAGAGAAACTGCCTCCACCAACGGGAAGCTGAGTTCTTTAGGCTCAAGCTAATCATCCAGGCTGCCACATGAGGATACTATATGAATAGAACTGATGTGATAGTTT
The DNA here is from genome assembly GCF_001723895.1 of Crocodylus porosus. NCBI lineage: Eukaryota > Metazoa > Chordata > Crocodylia > Crocodylidae > Crocodylus > Crocodylus porosus. The sequence goes on along the minus strand of NW_017728950.1, from coordinate 63,824,629 downwards.
TAGAAACATTGCTCTTAGATCAGGTGACATCAACATCTACCTATCTACCGGTTGGAAGTCTCACTGATTTGAATCTTGTTTCATCTTTCTTATATGACTAGTTGTATGTTTGAGAAATAGATTACAGTTATCCATAATATTTAACAATTTGAAATGTACTTGTCAGTTTTGAAATTATTACTTGGCCTCAGTTGTGATCCTCACTATGAAACTCGAGGTTCTGTGGCATTTTAATTTTTTATTAAAACAGGTGAGACCAATCAAGAAATTGACACACAAAGTGAAAATAAGATAATAAGAGTGCGAAGTCTGATAGCAATTGGAAAAGAGGCAGCAGATTGAGAAAATCCTACAGAATATTGTACTTGAGAGAAGAAAGATGTCAGTCCCTAAAGAGTCCAACCACATTTTCTTGTTCAACAGCCAAATTTGAAATCCTAGCTGCCCTTTGAGAGGATTGATCAATATTTGCCCCTCTTCAGACTCATGAAATATTAGAACAGGTACTTATTAAAATATTTAAGGTGTCAGGGCTTTGGCACAGGTTACCTTAAAAATGTCAGAAAGGCATTTAAAATGAGAGCAGTCATTAGTTAAGGGGTATTAAATCACCATTAAGTACCCTCTACATATTTCTAAAATATGCCCTTGCAGCTGAGTTTTAATCTTTTATTCATTTTGCACAGGATGTATGGACTGGGGAAATAAAATGTCTTCATTTCTTCATTTCTTCAGCATCCCAGGTCCCACCCACTGTACCCCTTTCCACCCACCAAATCTCTAGTGGTCTCCACCCTGCCCCCTCCTCCCCATGCCAAGATCAGCCCTTAGTGTTTAGTTACAGAGAGACCATGTAGCCCTGTTATATAGTCTCACTGCCTGGGGACTGTGCTCAGCATGGAGCCACTGGGGCTATATTCTGGGGGAGGGAGGGCTTGCTTGTCCCTGTGGCATGGTCTTCCTGCCAAGGCTCCTTATGAGGCCACCGTGAGCAAAATTAATTGGAGGCCACTCAGCAGAGGAACTTCATTGTGCCTCAGTTTCCCTGGCCCTGCAAACCCTCTGTTTCTCAGCTCTGCCCCAATGTGTGTTCTGTGCCATGCAGTGAGCATGTTTATTTCTCAGCCTTGCACCCTGGCTATTCCTCCCTTCCCCTAGCCCCCCACCCGAGGCTAGAATAGCGCCCCCACCTCAGCCAGCACAAGCCCTGCTGCCCCTAACACACCTCCCCCCTCCCCCAACCCAATCCCAGTTCACTGACACATGCAGGATTTTAGTCCTTTATTTTTTTTTTAACTTTTTTCCACTCCTTTCTCTTTACTCCCCCTCACCTCACTTCAAATAGCTTTTCAAGATTTCTCCCCTCCCAGCCTCTGCTTCAGCTGGGCTCTTGCTGGCTGTGGAGAGAGGGAAGCCAAAGACCCCATGCTGTTTTCTCCATCTCTGAGCTAAATGCCACCCTCCCCACTCCTCTCCCACCCCAGGGGAGGAATGGAGTTCTGAATCCTATCTATTAGGGGTGCACAAAGTGGGCTGTATTCAATTCATATTCAGCCCGATTCGGGGGACAGGGATTTGATTTGTTGATTTGGATCACTGTCCTGATTCAATTGGGCTGAATCTGAAGAGTCAATGCTGATTCAGAGAATCAGTGATTCGGCTATAGATACAACTCTAAATGTTTTTTCTACTTACCTCGAGGTACCAGGCACAGCTTGTGAACACTGAGATGGTGGAGTGGATGGAGTGTCCCACAGGAGCACAGGAACCCTGTCCCCACTCCCCTCCTGCTCAGTGATCGGCTGTAGGGGGACCCCGGGTGCCCCTTCAACCCAGGAGGCACTAGTTGCCGAGCCAGGGGGCAGGGAGAAAGCCCCCTGTATACTCTGTGGTGGACCCAGAATTGGACCAGGAATGCTTCTGGTCCACTTCCAGGTCCACCACCGAGCACACTGGGGACCCCCCTGCATTCCTGTGGGATGCTCTATCCGCCCCACCATCTCAGTGTTCACGAGCCACTTATATGTGGAAAAAACCTTTAAAGCTGTGTCTATGTCTAAATCGTTGAATCTTTCCAAATAAATTCAGAGGGATCTGATTAAATTCAGAGAGATTGAAGTGTCTCCTGATTTGATTCAGAGTTGGAGATTTGGCTGCTGAATCAGGCCGAATCTCCACCGAATTAAATCGGCAACCAAAGTTTCACATAGCCCTGCTGTCCATACCCTTGCTCACCAGCCCTCTAGTGGCAAATCACAGTCACATAGATCCAAAATGATATGAAGCCTTCACCTGAGACGGCTCTAAAAATGCCATAATTTTATGACATCATAAAACACCATGAAGTGCTGTAATTTTATGACACTGTCATGTTTATGGCAACATTCCACTGATTTATGGCATTATACCATAAAACCCTTAGTGCCAAAACCCTTAGTGTCCAGGAGAAAAGCTCCTCCAGGGTCCCTGCCACTGTGCATTCAAATGAAATCCCTTTTTAGCTGGAAGTAATTTTTTTCTTCTTCATAAAAAAGGAGCTGAACACAAGCCAGATATTTAAAGGAGGACAAATTATTAACCAAGGTTTTTTATAATCAAATGAAGAAAAAATTCAATTATTAAATACTTCTCATCTTCTCTTGGTAGTCTCTTTGTGGCATTGTGCCACTTACTAGTCATCCATGCTAATTGTTTAAATTTTCAAAGTTGGTTATTAGTTAGTTCACAAGTTTAATGAACTCTGCTAACCACAGAGGACATTTCAGGACCAGTTCAAGAACTGATCCATTCAAGCATCTGTTGCTGGAGTCCCTATCCCTTAGCACTGTGAAAGCAGCTGTTTGAACTACAAATGAAGGTCCGAGAGGTTTTCTTGTGGTGTATATTAATAATAGTATTATTTTCAGTATACAAATGTATATGGTCTCAAGGTTCAAAACCCACCTAAGTAAAAGTGCATTTAGAAATGTTAAGTTTAAGTCCCACCATAGGCACTATTCTTTGAGCTGTCTTTTTTTGTTTATTTCTTTTTAAGAATGGTATTTTGTATTTTCTGTGATCATTATCATGATCAGAAATTTCCAAAGCTTTTAGAGGCCAAATTCATGTTGCAGTTAAGTGTAGGTACTCTGAAACACTTGCTGGAAAGCTTATTCTTTCCAGCTAGGAGGTAAATTCAGACATTCCCCCATTAACTAAAGTAGAGACTGCAGACACCTGAGAAGGCATAAACAGGGCTATACATCCAGATATTGAATGCTCATTAAACTATAATGGGTTATAGCTAGAGAAATCCAGACACAAAAATTTGGCACATTTTATCTGGTTTAGAATTGAGAAGTACATTAACGTTACATTGCATTTTGAGCCTGGCTTCATCAACAATTGGACACTAATTAATGCATTCTTTTTAATTGTCCAAGTATGGAATTGTACAGTAATTTATCTTACTGCTTATACACACGGCGGACATATTTCAGAAATATATTTGAAAAGGTCAGTGTATTGGAATGGTGTCTGATTACAGTATTTTTTTTCAGATGGTATGCTACTTCAGCTTCTGTAACGCATTGATTTAGAGGCAAACTGCCCTCCCCCTGCCAAGCACCTACATCCAGTCATACAATTACAAAAAACCCTATTGATTCTTTGTAAATTCCAAGTATATGACGTTAACAATTTCTGTGTGATGCTGCTGTTGGGATGTAACTGCAGAAAGAAGGGCATGGACCAATGGCTTAAAGTTTTAGCAGAGGAGGTTTGGATTGGATATCCAGAAAAACATCTACTGTTAGAATGGTGAGTCAGTGGAATAGACTTCCTAGGGATGTTGTGGACTTTCCATCACTGGTGTTCAAGCAGAGTTTAGACAGCCACATCTTGGGGATAATGTAGACTATGCCTATGTTCTACTATGGCTATTTCCCAAGCTTCTAGGCTTTCCTAGGTACCCATGCCCCCCACATTCTGCTACTTGTGTCAAGGTGCTTTTAAGCCTCCCTCTGAGGCATTGTGTGATTGCTATAGCCAAGGTAGAGGACTTTGACTGGAATATACCAGTCTGGGACCAAAACCAGTGGTTCCTGGGTAAAGGGTCTTGCTTTTGCTCAGGGTGAGACTATTTTGGGGTCAGGAAGGAATTTTGCTTCATAACCAGATTGGTATGGATTATAGAGGTTTTTGTCCTCTTTTATAGAGTGAGGTGAGGCATGGCCTTCTATGTGGAATTTCTTAAGCAGATATTGAGAGGGACCTACCTAAATCGCAATGAGATGAAGGGCCACTCACAGCGCATGGACTTGATCTTGAGGTCTTTTCATGGTGAGCCCCCCTTGCTGCTGACTGGCCAAGAGGCCAGTCACACATTTTCAAATGATGGCATTGCTGTAGCATTGCATCTGACTTCTTAAAACATGGTGCCAAAACCTTTTTGCTTTTCTGACTGGTACCTTCACTGAGTCTGTGTCACTAGCTCAGCCTCTTAGCAGCTCTCAAACCACATCCTCTATGGCTGCAGGAGTTGCTCCGGTTTCTTTGTATTCTGGTATGCTTTTATTTTTTTCCACAAAACTCCATGCAGAATCATGGGAAATGCTATTTTTATGGTGATCACAGAGGTTGCCATTTTTTGTGGTTTCCAGGAAAATTTTGAAACTGAGATTTAAGTAAGTCGCTATATATTGACAGCCTTTTATATGAACCATTAGTTGGTATGGTTCTCCTGCTTTACCTGTGGCAGGTTATGGTGTTATGTCTGTGTTGTGTCAGGGTTGACTAATTTATATAGATTTTAGATTATGGATTGTGTAGGATGGTTTGGAGAGGGATGATTTAAGGTGCCATAACATGACAAACAAGCCATAAAAATGTTTTGCATATGATGTAGAACATTTTTGTGGCTGATTTGTATTACACTTCAATGTGTGACTGGGGCCAAAAATCACTTTATTATCTATCCCAAGGCTGAAATTGCACTAGGGTCTGGAGACAGGGATTCCCTTGATAAATACTTTTAATCTTTTGCCTCCCGCAACCAGGAGCCTCTACAGCCTCTACAGGCCTAACAGCCATGCCAGAGCTTCTGGACACAGGATTTTGATAATCAACTGATTTAAATGAGTCTGAACCCAACTCAGGGCTATCTGGGCCAGGGCCCACAATCAGTTGAATGTCCCCCATGTGCAGGGCTACCTCACTCACTTTCAGCTGCAAGAAGCAATGGCTTAATTGGGATCTGATCCCTGATTCCAAAATTATACCTTTTGCCATGCATGTATGGCATGGCAGGCAGCGAGGTGCAATTGTTGGGGTTGGAGATCAGATCCAACATACCATTAAATGACCATGTGCCAAGGGTGAGAGAAATTATAAGTTTCCTCATCTATAGCAGTTTATCATGTGAAGTTATCTGCCTCTGCTGGACAAAGATTAATGGGGATTAATAAACATTTATGGTGTATCTGGGGAAACTATAATTTTAAAAATAAATAACCTCTTCTTTTTCTCTGTTGAGAAAATCATAGCAGACAGAAGCTCACTTTTTCATCTGCTCTGTTCTTGGCAACCCCCTCATGATGATTATATATAAAAATAACTTCATCAGTATCTTAATGTTGATATAAAACATTGATTTTTCTCTGATTCATTTACTACTGCTGTTTCCCCTTTCACTTTTTTATTTCATCTATGCTACAGGAACATTAATCAAACAAGCTAGCTAGCTTTAAATGTTTAAAAAATTAAATTTGCATATTGTACAGAATGTTATTCAGCATCACACTGCCAGGGTATGGTATCTGGTTGAAATTAGTTCATTTTAAGTCATGTTGAATTTCATACAGTGGTTATCTGTACTTAAAATTTATCAAAAGGATGCTGGCATTTTATGGTTAGGTAATGGTTAATTGTATCAGGAATTATATAAGCAGGCAATGCATCAATGTCTGCTGACAAATACCCAGATTAGCACATCAGTGAAATAATTTGTGTTCAAATAGCTAGAAGAAACCAACTTTTTATAGCATACACAGTGAAAAATATTGTGTATTCCCATAAATATGTATTTTAAAATTTGACTCAACTGTGATGTCTGTAAACCACTTAATAATGAGTAGACAGCTATTGTTACTGTGACTGATGCTGTTTACATTTGCTAATTGCCTTACTGATACAAAGTCATACATTTTAGCTAAAAACACTTTGGAGAGAGGATGAGGTTTTTCCTTCTTTCTTTTTCTTATTCTATAGTGACAAGTGCAGTGGTGTCTGGGAGACATGGGAGCCTCAAAGTACTATTGCAGTACAAATATTAAATAGTAATATTTAGAATCAGTTGTTTTTAAATTAGAGTTAAACTGTACCTTCTCGTGAGAACTTCATCTAGGCAGCCCTACACTTAGTGACAGTTATATTTTGTGCAAGCCATCTCACGAAGTCAGACTTATAAAAAAATTAGGAAAGTTTATTAATGTTTGATGGTCATCGATTGGCTTCCACTGCTCCTGTTCCTTTGCTTCATTTCCCTGAAGACAAGTCAAATACAGACTCGGGATACTATTTATTAATAAAGGGTCTGCTGGATGCCTAGAAGTGGCAAAGTATGCTGCAGTGCAAATAAATGACAGTGCATTAAGTAAAACAGTTCCTTAGGCTGTGGAAACTAAATGTAGTGCATTGTGTAAGGAGAAAGCCACATTTTAATATTTCTTCACATGTTCCTAATGATGTTTGCCTATAAAACTAAAATCCTTCCAGCTATGCAGAACTGCTATCATTATGTGCTATGTACTGAATAGTTTGATGAACAAAAATGTTTGCATTTAACCATTAAATTGACATTCTAGTTGCATGGAAAAGGGACCAAATGGTAGTGGTACCTAACAGAGCTAAACCATCAGGTTTAGGGAATGTAGAGCCACCTCTTATCCCCATATATAGAATGCCCATATCACCACTCAAGGCATGAAACAAGAGGCTGCTTTCCAGAGCTCCTAATCCCACTCACAAACAGATGACCATGGAGTTGGCAGAACTTTGGTCAGACCTGAGCTGGGAGGCTAGTGTGCCAAACTTGGTGGCAGATTATATGTCCTACAAACAAGGGTAAGCAACCACATACTGTCCTATTTCCAATATTTCTCACAAACCCCAGTGGTTAGACCAAATAAAAAATGGTGAATGATCATGAAGTGGAGTTACCAGGCAATACAGATTTTTTTAAATATTGGGTCAGCTTTTTTATCCACCATCCTCGTCAACAATACCACCACTGGGGACCATCACCATATCGCCTTCTACTCCAGTCACCTTGTAAAACCAAAACCAGTGAGTCTTGCTCCATTCTTTGAAAAATGGCTATAAGAGCCTACTTTCAGTAGAGAGCCATCAGGCACCTAGGCTCCAGAAAAGGGTGGGTGTTCAGTATTTCCTCTTGACTAATTCTAGGCACTTGACTAATTCTAGGCAGTTCAGTGTTCAGGGCTATCTGTTTTTTGATTGCCCTTGAGACACCCTTTTGTCCCCATGCATTATATAAGAAACTCCAGTACATAAACCTGGGTTTAGGATTCCACTTCATTTGGCAGTCATCTAAGGCTAGAACAGATGTTGCTGAATGCAGCAGATAAGTTGTGCTGTGGTGTGTTGCAGAGAAGCTGATTTACCTCATTTGGGGAAATGCACATTATCCCTTGTCACGTCTTTGACAAGGGACAATGTGATCTACCTGCTTTCCCTGAGCCAGATCCATCCTCCACAAATGTGGGAGATGATTCTGGCTAAGTGAAGTTGTCAGGGCTTTTCCTGACTCAGCCAGATCTGGTCCTGTGATCGGTGGGGAGGGAGATGCTTCTGGCTGATTGGGAACCCCAACTTCCCTGTTGGAGTAGTCTCCAACACAGAGGTCTAATAGATGTCTGCTGCAATGAAGTGACAGAATCTATTACTACCTTTTGTCATGCCACTGATTTTCCTCTGATGTGGTATAACAAAGGGTTGTAACATCTATTTTCTCATAATTTGTACCACCATAACATTTTTTGGTTGCATAAATGAGATGTCAGGTAATGTCTGTTTCCTCCCTAAGAGTTAGATCAGGAGTCGGCAAAATGGTAGATCTGACCAGCAGCTGGACTCCATTTCCCAGCGGTCTCTGCCTGCATTGCTCCAGCCAGTCTTCATGGAGACCTCAAGAGCAGTGGGGCCAAAACAGCATGGGGCCATCACGGCCCTGCACTCCCAGGGTGTCCATGGAAACCAGCCAGAGTGGCATGGGCAAGGGCTGCTGGGAAATGGAGTCCACCATAGGGCAAATCCAGCCCGTGTTAGATGTTGTAGTGCCTAACTTGTAGGTGCCAGTGTCTTTTATCGGATATTTTGCTAGTGATTTCTGATTATACTTGTTTGGTTTGAGGCCAGTAACTTCAATTCAGGAGTGTTTATGGGACCCCAGAACTGAGATTAGTTGCTTGTGTATTGAAGTTTGATGATATAAAACAAAACCAAAACAACTTCACCAAGATAAAATACTGGTAACAAATCCAAGATACATTGTTCCTCAAAAAGTAGAATAATTGTTACTTCCCTCTTATCTTTTTTCTTCCTTGTCCAACTTTCTTTCTAAGAAACGTGACCCACTTATTTCATTAGAAAGATCAAGGGAAGACTTTGACATTTCAGCTTTGAAAAATAGGTATCTTCATTCTCTTCTAGTTTTATGGTTGAAAATTACCTAGTAGGTAATTTCCTAATCAGTATATTATAAATAACACATTATACCTTTTCAATTTGTCTGTACAGAAGAATTATGCATAAAACAGTGTGCAATTTTAGCAAGACTTACCTTGGTAAAATCAGGCCCCTATTCCCTGTGGGAGATAAAAATAAGTTGCCTGTGCACAAAGCAGTCCAGATGGAATCCCAGTAGGCAACACAGTGGCATAAATGAAAAGAGCCTTATTTGTTTTAAGCAATGTATGCTTCTAATTTCTATTATTTTGCTTTTGTGACTGTGACTTGCTGCTACTGAGTGACTGAGTCACTGGGGATTTCAGTCTCCAGTGTACTTTAATATTAGTATTAAAGAGCATGTGTATTCTCTTTCTATTATGAAGACCAGAATTTTTTTCTGGCAGCATTAGTTTCAAACCACAGCACAGTTGTGTTTTATGGTGTGCTTGAATGTTGTAGAAATATGACATATTAGGCCAAGTAAAGTATCTAGGGTAGAAAACCATCTCCTCTTGTTGCATTCTTTAAAGTAATTTATGTAAGCTGTAGTGAAACATCTATATGGAGCTCAAAATATAAATCTGGGTTGTCATGGATACACACATGAGGAGGCTTTCTTTATAAATTTATTATGAGTCTGACAATTTATTTTTAGTACATAACAGTAGATATTCCAAAAAAAGGCACATGACATAACCATGCTCATTATGATTAGTTTGTTGCTGTTAGATATGTTGTCCTTTTTTCTGCTCACAGTCCAGAGATATTTTAAAGCTATACAGTTTGATGTCAAAATGGCTGATCCCGGCTCTAGGTTTTCTTTCACCGACTTGACTGCCTCTGCCATGTGCTACATATGCTTAAAGTATAATTTATATATTGCCTGCAAGCACATTTAAATAGTAGTATTCATAAAAAAAAAAAAAACCCTGCAGGAAAAGGCATGATTTTGGATTTGAAATGGTTTCAGCTGGCGTTTACGGCTCTAGTCATTAAGTTAGATGAGGTAATTTTAACATAAAGCTTTATGAACTAAATAATGTCTAGCACTTTCAAGTCAATACCTATCTTTCAGTATCATGTGGTGTCCTCTGTTCTAGGTTCTACTGTACATACATAATACACTACAACAGTATTTGTACAGTATTTTCTTTTGAAAAAAATAATTGATTAATAACAGGAATCTTCATAAGTGATTGCCGTATCAGAGAGAGAGAATGGAGAATCAAAGGAGGAATTAAAAGCAGATCATTTTCAATAATAAAAAGAAAAGTAATTTAAGCAAATGAATAAATGATTCTTGAAATTTACACCTCAGGTTTTTTAACACCACAAGGCTGTAGGTTTTCTTTTGTCACTGGCATTTTTTGTGGAAATCTATCATGTCTAGAAAACAAACAAACTTTTATTAAAAGAATAAAAAGCAAACTTTTTCTTAGCATGGAGAGAAAAACATGATGGTTTCCACTTTGTTTTCTTAATGTCTGGTTTAAGTCAAGATATAATTAGAAAACTAACCTCTCCCAACACTACCCCAGTCCTTGTTTTAAGCCAGTAACACCCAATCATTTGGCCCCATTAGCTGGACGAGTAGTGTAGGGGAGGTCTGTGCACAAGATCCCATGTGGGGTCAGCCTGTGGCTTGGCCATGCGCTGACTCAGTTGTGCACATGTCCAGTCTGGTCCTAAATCAGCCTGATCTGGCCATGAATCAGCCTGATCCTGCATTCCTGTATCAAACCATACACCAGCATGATCTGACAGATAGGGCCATGTTATTGAGCCTGCAACTTCCCCACAGGTCTGGAAATTTGGCCACAAGGGAGTGGCAGTTAAGGCTGCCACCCTTCATTGCAAGCAGATTTCCAGACCCTCACAGCCTGGATGACATGCCTCTGTGGGCTGGATCTGACCCAGCTGAGTACCTGTGTTTTAAGCAATAAAATATTATGTAGAAAGAGGCTACAGGACTAAGTGGGAACAGCAGATTGATTGTAGGGTTGGCTTATCTTTCTGAAAAAGCACCATTATTTGAAAAATCATTGATCAGTGGAAAGGGAGATACACATCCCAAAGTGGAATTATTAGTTTAGTAGCGTTTAAAATATGAAAGTAATTTTAAATGTACACATCTAATGTTTTCAGGTAAACATATTTAATCTGGGCTGCCATTCTGCTTATTTTTCTCTCCTTGGGTTTTCCAGATCATAATTCTGTTTGCTTGCAACAGTATTATTTTTTTTAATACAAATATGTAGGTTATATACTTTTTTGCCATGGCAAAAGGTTAGATAATTTTAATACTGATAGAAGAATGCCCTTCTGTTCCATTAAAGATCAGTAGAGCTATTTTTTTTTTCTAATTCTAAAAGAGGAATAATTAATAACAGTAATTTTATGCATAGAAAGATAGAGGCATTACATATGGTGTCAACAACACCACTGGGATCAGTTCATTAGACTTCTAGGAGTGGGACAAAAATTGAAGAAGTGAGAAATGTGGTATAGATTACTACTAGATAGTGTGAAACACATGTAAAGTACTAAATTACATGCTGATGGAATGAATCTACCATTAGATTAGAGATACCACAAATACTGTTTACTGTATGACTACCATTTAGAAAATAGAATTCAAAAGAGTTAATAGGGATTCAAAAGAGTTAATTTGCATCTAAAAATGTAAAATCATAATGAAATTAGGGATAGAAATATATTTCACTCTACTTTCAAGAGTAAGTAGATGTTCCAGATACAGCTGTGTAAATAATATATATTTTTTGTTCATTGATGCAAAAAATGAGTTTAGTTTCCACTGAGAGGCAAGGATTTCCTGTCCTTTATATTTTTTTAGTTTTCACTTTATTTACCTTTTCCAAAAACAGGTAGAAATCAAAATAACACATTTTCAAAACATGTCCTTTGAAAAATATCGAAACAAACTGCTTTGATTTTTTTCCAAAAATATTCCCACTTTTCTCCTATTTATTTTCATTTGAAACTAATTTTAGGAAGAAATCCTTGGACAGGATTGCCATGGCATCATTAAAAGCTGCAATAAATGTTTTTATTATTTTTTCCTTAGGATGGAAAGCAGTCACATTAGTGGTTATCATTAATATTACAAAGGAAAGCATTAGATGTATCTCTGTAATCCAGGTTGAAATTAGTTTTGCATTTAAGTCAGGGATAAAATTTCTTATGTATAACAAATATAACATATTTTGTAAAACAACAACACTCTAAGTATAAGGTGGATTTTTTGAAAATTTACAAGCAAACCCATGAATTAAATTAGTATTTAAATTGTCATTTTGAGATTTGAAGCAGAGTCAAGCAAGGCTGTGTCCTTGCCTTGATGCTGTTCAGGATTTTCTTTTCTCCTAACATACACATTTTGGGACTTCCATCAGAGGAATTTATCTACATACACATTCAAATGGAAAATTATTCAACCTCACATGCTTTAAAGTGAAAATAAAAGTGTGCAAAGTTGTGATTTATGAGCTGCTGTTTGCTGCTGATGAGGCTGCAGTCATAGTCCACAGAGAGCAATCTTCAAAGCCTCATCAGTCACTTTGCTCATGCTTGCCAAATGCTGGTGTAATGATCAGCATTAAGATAAACTATGCTATGGGCCAGAACATGTGATCACTACCTGTGATCACAAGAAATTAAAACATATTGGATGTTTTAAGTAAATTAAAGTACCTTGGCTCTATTGTTACCAACAACCTGTCATTTGAGGCTGAACTGAATACCCATATTGGTAGAATATCGGGTGTCTTGAGCATGCTGAGCAAATGCATGTAGAACAACAAGCTGACTATGAAGACAGGGGTCAAAGCATATCATGCTTGTGGTATCAACACCTTTTTGCATGTCAGTGAATTCTGGACCACATACTGTACTCAGGAAAAGCACCTCAACCGCTTCCACTTATGTTGCTGCCTTTGCTGCATCCTAGGAATTTCCTGGCAGGACAGATTTGGCCATGCTGTGGCCACGCCATGAATGCACATGCCTGTTCTGTGGGACAAATAGTAGTGGCACATATTGTGCCACTGCTTTTTGTCCCTGAGGCACAACCCTGTATGCATGCTTCAGTGTGCAGCAAAGGGACCTGGATATGGTAGGGCCTTGTGGCCCCCAGCAGCCTTACCAAGGGTCCTGGGGGCCTCCTGCAGCAGCAGCAACATCAAGCCCGATGCCCAAAACTAGGCTGGTAGTTAGAGTGTGGCTCTGGCTGGCCAGGTTCTGGTTTCTGGTGGTGCATGATACTAACACATGTGCTGCAGCACTTTGTAGCAGATTTTTTTTTTATACAAGGATATCCTAGTGTAAAAAAACCTCACTGTTTTACAAATTAGCATTGTGGCACACAGGTGCATGTGAGTCACGTGTGATTTGCACTGCCTGAAATGGCTTTGAGGTACTGAAAACCACATGTGCATACTTGTGGAGATGCACCAAGACTCCAAGCATCCATTCTCCTCTTAGTATCAACTTTGACGGCTTGATCATATGCAAAGAATGGATGATGGCCGTATATTAGGTCTGTGTGAAGTGGCTAGTATTTGCTTTGGATTTGGATTTGGCCAATTTGAGGGACAGTGATTCAATTCAATTATTTGAATCACTGTCCTAAATCGATTCAGCTGAATCTGATTCGAAGATTCAGCCACTGCCGAATTGGACGAATCTCCAAATCAAACAGGCCCCAAACTCTGCCTGCTCTCCCAGCCCTGTCAATGGCTACCCTGCTTGGCCCCAGCATCCCAGCTCTGAAAAGAAAAAAAACAGTCCCACACTCACTAGCTCCTGCCAGGTGGGGGGCGATCTGAACCTGTTCAGCCTCATCAAGCGGAGGCTGAGGGGGGATTTGGTGGTTGCCTACAAACTCATTAGGGGAGATCAGCAGCAAACAGGAAGGGCCCTATTCCCCCAAGCAGCACCTGGGGTGATGAAGAACAATGGCCAGAAGCTGCTAGAGAATAGGTTCAGGTTAGAGATTAGGAGGCATTATTTCACTGTTAGGGTGGCTAGGATCTGGAACCAACTTCCTAGGGAAGTGGTCCTCACTCCTACCTTGTGTAAATTCAAAAAGAGGTTGGACAAACACCTGTCTGGGGTTGTGTGATCCCAGCGTGTGCTCTGGCCAGTGGTGGGGGGTTAGACTAGATGATCTGTTCAGGTCCCTTCTGACCCCAAAATACTATAAAACTATGAAACTATGATCCCCACTGCCCCCCACGCATGGGGTGACTCTGCCATGAGTCCCCAGAAGCCCTGATGGCCACTGCAGCAGCCAGTGAGTGTGGGGCTTATTTTTGGGTTTTTTTAAAAGAGCCAGGTGGGGCAGCCATTGATGGGGCTGGGAGAGCAGGCAGGGGATCGAGGTATATGGCACAGCCCCCCATACAGCACGGGACAGTGGGAGGAGCATGGATTGCCCCCCCCACCTGGCTGGAGCTGGTGAGTGCAAGGCTTTATTTTTTATATATATAAAATATATATATATAAAAAGCACTGGGATGCTGGGACCAGGTGAGGCAGCCATTAACAGGGCTAGGAGAGCAGGCAGGGTTAGGGGATGAGAGAGCAGGCAGGGGATGCAGCCTGGTGGGGGGTCTCCCCATAGTCCCCCCCACTCTGTCCAGCCCTGCCTCTACTTACCAGCATGCAGCCAAGGTCCAGCTCCCTGTGCTGGCAAGTGGGCACTGCCTGAATCTCCAAAGCTCTGAATCTTTTCCAAATCAATTTGGAGAGCTTTGAATTGATTCAGACCTTTCTATCGGTTTCCCGATTCAATTCGGATTCAGAGAGTTGGCTGCTGAATTGGGCCGAATCTCCTCTGAATTGAATCAGCACGTGAAGCTTCACACAGCCCTACTGTATATCTAAGAATCTTTTACCTGGAGAACTCCTTACAGGAAAAAGACCACGTGGGCTTCCTTGTTTCCAGTTCAAGGATGCTTGGAACAGAAATACAAAGCCAGCGAACATTGAGTCAAATGACTGAGATAAAATTGCCGAGGATCAAAGAGCTTAGACTTTTAGGGAAAGAAGAGCCAACATGCAGAGGAAAGAAGAAACCTCAGTAAGGATCCCACACCACATTCAAGATTGTTTGTTACTAACTTCAAATGTGATGAGAGTAGAAAGGACTGTCATTCAGGAATTGGGCTCTACATCCACACTTGCAGATGTTCAGTGAGCTGATGCCTCACTTGGCACAATTCTAATGCCTTATGACAGGGGTTGTCAGCCGGGGGCACACGTACCCCCAGGGATAATTGAGAACGCCCTAGGGGGGATGTGCAGGTGGGGACAGAGTGCCACCATGCACCATCCCACACAGACTCTGCCTGCCTGGCTGGACACACAGGGTGGGGGAAGGTCATATGGGTACACTGCTCCCCATCCAGCTACTGGGGGTACACTGACCCAAAAAGTTTGAAAACCCCACCTTATGAAACAGACAGATACCTACTACTACTACATGTCCATATGGTCCTTTAAGAAACTTAACACAGATGCCATTTTTTTCCTTTACCTGTAATGATTTTAAATAATGGGTAGATAATCTTCATACAGCATGGGATGACTAGGAACCACCAATGGAATGCAGGCATAAAATAGGTAAACAATCCTAGGATGTATTGGCCAATGTACTTCCAGTGGAGCTAGAAAAAGTATTAACGTTGGTGTGACCTTGCCTAGAAGAGTACCAACAATTCTGATTGCATTTTTGGTTGTAGCCATGTTGGTCTAAGGACAGGCAAGGTTCTTTGAGTAGATGTGATATCTTTTATTAGACCAGTTGAGTAGTTGGAAAAAAGTTCTTGGCAGGCTTTTGGGCACAGTCACCCTTCTTCAGGCATAGGGAGTCTTTGGTGGTCTGAGACTCCAATTCTGCCAATCAAGCCAAATTAATTCAAATGGAAACAAGTGTTGCCAAAAAAGGGCAACACCATTGCTTTTCCAAAAACTAAATAAAAACATACACTGAGAGTTTCTTTTGCAGTGTAGTATGACACTACCATTTGGTTGCTGGTTTAAGTTGTTAAAGCATATTAACAGGGGATTATTACTGCTACCCACACACTGTAGAGGATCGCTCAGAAATGTTTTACTAAGGAGCCCCGTAAGTAATAACAGTAGAACGCTTTGGGAATATGAATGATAGTTCTTTAAATGGTCCAATCTAATTAAAGTTTAAAAACATGAAATTTACATGGTGCAGTGTAAGGAGGAAAAAATATTAATCTAATTGCTTATCTCTTGATTCCCATGCCTCGCTTCATTCAAGCAACTAAAATGTATCTTCCATTTTAGAAGAAACATTGTTCAGATCCTTAAAAGGCAAATTTCTTGTTGTCATTAATGGAGCCTCGTGTTTTTCCTAGTATAATGGTTATTACTGAACAAATTATGTACAAGAAGGATCCATTTTCTATTAGTTACATGGAGTGTTAGAATGCCATTTGGAATCACATGGATAAAACCCTGGATAAAAACTTTGAAAGATCCTGTTTACTTATGAGATAAAACAGAGTGGTAGATGTTCATGTTTTCTGATGCCATGTGTGCTCAATGTTTGATTCTCATAATTAACCACCATCTTGAGTAGAATTTTTAGTGATGAGGTGCCTGCAACTTCTCTGTATTTCTGTGCCAATCCATTTGTTTTGATTGGCATTAAACTAGATCAGGGAGGGCAATTATTTTGGCTGGAGGACTGCTTAACAGGTTTTGGTGAGCTGTCAAGGGCCACAAGGGTAGCCCTGCTCTTTGACAAGCATCCTACGCCTTAGTCGTCATCTTGGGAGTGGAAGTCCCACTCTTAACCTATGACCTTTGCCATCAGAAGTCCCTCTCCTTGCCCCTGGAAGTACTCTTTTTTGGGAAGAGGGGTTGCCATCTTAGAACCAGAAAAAAAATTATATGCTAAAAATCAAACATCCATAATAATATATTTAAATTTAATTTAAAAAAATTTTTTGTCCTGATTTGTGTGTTTGTGCTGGACATATAGAAGTAATTTCATAATAGCTCAAAATGAAGTCTTACTCGTGTCTATTGTGTGGGGTATGGAGGGGGATGGCAGGTATAGGTGGGTGGACATGGGGTTTGTGGGCAGATGTGGGGTGTGTGGAGGGGGAGAGTGGCTGGATGTGTGTGTGGTGGGGTATGTGTGTGCAGCAATAAGCAGGGCTCTCCCTGGAGGTGTGCGGGTATGTGTGTAGGTACAGTATTTGTGAGGTGTGTGAGTGTGTGTGGGAGAAGGTGTGTTTGTGGGGGAGGGTTTGAGGGTATGTGGGGTGTGTATGGGAGCCTCCCTGTGTGCGCCCCCCTGAGCTCGTCAGCCCCCACCCTGCAGCAACCCAGAGTCCACATGCTCTGTGGCACCTCCCTGCCAGCACCAGCAGCCACAGCCCCAGCACACCCTGTGCTCGCTTCTCACCACCCAGCTGTGGTATGTCCTGCCACTCCTGGTGATGCAGCGGGACAGGGGTGGTTTCTTCCAGCTGATGCTGCTGACCCCAGTTTTTTCTACATACCTTGAGGTATGTAAAAGTTTTTTCTACAAACCTTGAGGTAGCAGGCGTGGCTTGTGAACTCTGGGGCACATGGAGCATCCCACAGGAGAGCGGGGACGGAGTGGGGGGAGGCTCCACATGCTCAGCAGCAAACCCAGAAGTGGACTGGAAGAAGTTCCAGTCCACATCTGGGTCTGCCAGGGAGCACTCTGGGGCCCCCTGTGCCTCCCCAGCTCGGTGATCAGCCACCGAGTGACCCTGGATGCTCCCCACCTCAGACCCAGGAAGCACCAGTCACCGAGCCAGACGGATGCGGAGGGGGGGCCTCATGCTCCCTGGCAGACCCAGAAGTGGACTGGAAGTGTATCTGGTCCACTTCTGGGTCTGCTGCTGAGTACACTGGGAAGCCCCCTACACTCCTGTGGGATGCTCCATGTGCCCCCAGCATCTCAGCATTCACGAGACCCTGCTATCTAGAGGTATGTTAAAAAAAACAAAAACATTTAAAGATGTCTCTAAGTCTGAATCTTTCTGAATCTCTCTGAATTGATTCAAAAGGGTTCCAATTCAACTCAGAGAGATTAAAGGGTTTTCTGATTCAATTTGGATTTGGAGATTTGGCCACCAAATCAGGCTGAATCTGTGCCGAACTGAATCAGGGACTGAAGCTTCACACAGCCCTATTAGGTATTTCATAGCATCTTTGTAATTTTAGTTTTTTCTCAAAATTCTGCAGTAGGTGTTATCAGATTGATATTGACAAAATTTCTTCTGTAACTCCCTAGGCTCTCTTTCTTACGCTTTCTCATTATATGCACTCTATCACTGCAGGCATTTCCTCTAAAATGTAAGGTTGCTCAAACTGTTTCTTTATTTTTCTTCTCTTTGTATTGTTGATACAGACTGTTAGCTACATGTACTTTGTAGTGGTATTAATTTATAGAACAGACATGATTTCTATTGTACAGCTAACTGAACAATGGGAGAACAAACTAGAGGCACTCCTGGGGTTAGCTGGCTGGACTGAAGAGTGTTAGAAAAAGAAAGAAATTAATAAAGGGGAATCTTCAGGAAGGAAGACATTGTAATAGGCCAGAAATGAAATAGGATACATACCTAATAGTATGAGCATGGGCATACTATTTACTAAATAAATAAATAAATTTACTTACTTTAATTACTAAAGGGGTATAAGCAGAGAGAAAAGTTGTCTGAGGTAGACTTTCTTGAATAAGATGGCTTTCTTGAATAAGGTGGCCTTTGGTACATAGAAGATGGGCTATTAAGGCCAAGTACTCGGAGGTGTTAGGGAGAGGTTAAATCAATTCAAAATGGTTGCCCAGTATCAGGAAAGTCAGGATGGGGGGAGCTAGCCAGGGGGTTGGGGGTCTTCAGGGGATTGGGGGGAGGCGCAACCCATGGATGGGGTAAGGAGGGCAGCCGTGACCCATGCGGGGTAGAGGGGGCAGGCACAAGCCATGGGTGGGGTGAAAGGGAAGATGCAACCCACGGGTGAGATGGTGAGATTTGCTGGGGTTCCCTCACAACGAACCTACACCCCTATCCCTCCCACCCCTTCCTGCACCAGGAATTAATTGTTCAGCTCCAGCAGCAGCAAATGCTGATAAAAGCGGCTGCACAAAAAATGCTGCTTGTAGGATGGAGGTTGAGAGGGCTGGCTCAGAGCAGGAGCAACAAGGGGTTGGGAGGGGGCAAAAAATACACCAGTGCAAGGGGAGTAGGGATTGAAAAGAGCAACCCTGGGACTGGGGCCAGTGGCTGGGTTTCCCCAACCCCTGGGACTGTGCAGGACAAGTGGACAGCAGTTCCATACACCAGTTTGACCTAAATCGAGTAAGTCTGATACTACGTAGATCCAGGTTTATCTTAAAACAAGTTCTGCAATTTTTACACTGGTTTGTTTTACACTACTTCTGGACAGTTACAGGTTTAAACTGATCACCAGTCACTAAGACCGGGTCTGTAAGTGTAAGATCAGCACTAGGATGAGCTAAGTTTAAGTCAGATGGCCATTTTGAACCCAATTTAACCTCCCCAAGTACCTTTACAAAGCTAAATGATTTGTGTAGCTGTTACTTACTATATACCTCATCAAGACGCAAACAGTAGTTGGAAGTGTAGGTAGCAATATTGGTCTGTAATTATAGAAGGCTGGACAGGCATCTGGCTGGAGTCATCTGACCCCAGCACTCTTTTCTCCCTAGGCAGGGGGTCAAACTCGATAATCTGTTGAGGTCTCCTCTGACCCTAGCATCTATGAATCTATGATTGTTCTGACAGACACCTTTGCATTCAGTATAAAGGGAGACTGTGATGGTATGTGGGCTATTTCTTTAAATCTACAGCAAAAAGTCATGTATGGGGAAGCTGGGAAACATTCCAACCTGGGAAGCAAAGCAAGACTGAGCAACTTAGGGAAGGATAATACTCTTTCTTTATTCTGCTAAAATTCCTTTCATTGCTTAAAGAAAGCATTAGAATTTTTGCCCCTGTAGACCTAGAAGTGAGTGTATTTGTATAAATTTGAGTGAGGAGTTTGTATAGGTAGCTGAAAGGAGATGCCAGTCTGTTTCTGCCTACTGTACTTTAAATGCAGAGGAGACCCCTTCCCTCTGCAAGGCAACTGCCATTTTTTTCTCAGTTCAGATTTAGAATGATACGGGCTGAGTATGATGATGTAAGTCTCCTAAAGCATGAAATGTAACATAAAAAAAAAGACAAGATAAAGAAAATAAAAATATTATTAGAGTAAGATACTAGACTTATGGCTAATGTATCATCACTTAGCTGTGGAAGAGAAGTACAAGTGAAAAATGAAGAATTCAGGTCAAGAAGAATCCTAGAATTTCAGGAAAGCTATCCTTTCAATGAAAACAGAAACATAACATCATTTTCTGGAACTGAGCAGTACAAGAACATGTGATTAAGCTTTTTAATACACTGAAAAAACAGGTAAGCAGTATTATGGGAATAAGCACCAAAATTCAGTAACAGACAGTTAAAAACAAGGAAGCAGCCTATAAAAAGTTTCTGTAATTCTTTTTGGTAACACTGTATTAAAGGTACATGGAATAAAATAGTTAATAAAAATCAATATATTTTTAATAAAAGGCTGTTAATTGATAAGCAGTTGTTATGCTTCCAGTTGATCCATAGGTTGTCTGAAACACTGGTTTACAACTATCTATATAGCACCTTCTACTTTTGTGTTTGTACTAGTCTGAACACATAATACTCATCTACAGTATGTCTATAACTTCTATTGATTATTTTTAGCAGTTTTTATAGCTGTTTAGATGTAAAATGCTAATACAGGTTTTGCTGTATATGCTTGTTCAATGTCTCAGCAAAAGCAATAGTAAAAGAGGATATTGGAACTTCCAGAAACAACTGGAAGTGCCACCTGTGCAGCACTTCAATCAGTTAATTAGCACAAACTAAGTTAAACTGTGTCAAGCTTCAAATAAATCTGTGCCAATGAACATAATTACCTTTGGAGAGTTCAGTAGAACTTTCTGATACGTTCTCATTTTCTTTTTTCAAAAACATTTTGGTGGCACATGGACATGTAAATCATAGTGGAAAATTCTTGCCTGTCAACTGAAATTCATAGGTGCTGAACAAAGGGATTTTTCTGTGGCATTCCTGGATAATAGTTGCTATTTGTATACAGGTTTCCCTTGCTTTATGTGGGTTTTATATGTGCGAATTTGCTCTTATGCAATGACCCTTTTTATACCAAAACATGGTTATATGCAAAATAAATTCACTCTTATGCTATCAGTGTGGTGGAAGCCCACAATCAGCTGCTTTGTGTGGTGCATTGTGGGACTGATGTGCACCAAAATATAGTCTCCCGTGTGAATCTGTGTTCCTCACTCGTCCACAACACGTTTCTGTAGTTGCCATCCCCATTATGGTAACGTTCACCACCACCCTGTGTTTGTGTGTACTGTCTGCTGTTGGAGAGTACCAAAATTTTCTTGTCAAAGTGGTAGAAATGGGTCTGGGGGTCGAGGTCATGGAATGTATACCTATTTATTACATTGTAAAGTGGGTTCCCTTTATGCAAATTTGAGTTATGCGCCACTTTCCAGGAACATAGGTACAGCATAAAGCGAGGGAAACCTGTACTGCAGTATTGTCCTGCTTGTCAACGTGGGAGTAATTGGTTACAAGAAATATGCATCTGATTTTGAATTTAAAATGCCACAACTTGTGATTTTTAAATTAGAGCTTCTAAATCAGGAAGAGGCAGGGAGCCCAGATTCCCAGTGGCAAAACCCCCAAAGCCGCTGTTAGGTGTCAGAAAGCTACTATCTTTGCCCTATTCATTGCCTTTTGCTCCTTGGCAGCTCCTCTGTTAACCAGCTGTAGCATTGCAAGGGAAGGAAAGGAGAGTACCTCTGATTGCTGCATCACCTGTTCGCATTGAGCTGAAGAAGGGAGAATATGATGGAGCTTTGAATAGCTCTGCCTAAGCTTAAAGGTCTGCCTAGAAAAGGAAAGCTCCTTTCCTGTGCAACAGGAATATGCAGAAGAAGAGAACCCAGGTGAAGCAAAAAACAGCAATCACTCACAGCTCCCTGATTCACCTGGGGGACAGTGGGTTGTTACAGTTTGGCCAGCTGGCAACAATCCCCTAGGACCTTATATCAGCTGGGGACAGCCACAACAGTACATATTCCCTCCTCGACTCTGACATGTGCTTTCTTCTACACAGCTCCTAGTGCAGGGACTTAGAGCCTCAGCCACACTGAGTTTATGCCTGTTGGGAATTCTCCTATGTTTGCACAAAACTTGGCAACAGTTAGGCAGCTGCTGTGCAGAGACTACTGTCTATCATGCTGACCTATATAGGTTTTATTGTTTTCTTGTGCTTCCCGGTCTGCCTGTTGCATCCACCTATTGTATTTCATGTTTTACCTGAACTGGAAACTCTTCAGGGCAGGAACAGTCTCTTTATTATGCTTCTGTCCAATACGCAGCATGGCTTCAGCACAATACAAGTATTAATAATAGGGGGATACCCAGCAGGGGACCTAAAGCTGGCTTTCACTCGTTCTGTGATGAGTGAACAATACAAAGGGAGTAAGAAGCAAGGTAGAGAGTCTGCACCTAAATTACTGTTTGTAGCAACACCCTAACCTTTTGGATGCGTTTGTCCTCTGGCTGAACAGAATAGGCACCACTGATGTGGTGGATCTGATTTGGATTTTATGGACTTCCAACCACTTTCTAGTATTTCTACATGTGCTATTTTCACTTATTATACCTAGGAGCGTGCTATATCACATGTTTATGGATGCAGGGATTATTATTATGTGGGATGATGAAAATTCACATAGGAGAGCTTTTCCAAATATCTTTTGTGGGTAATACATTTAAGGAAGAATCTTAGAAATCTTTTTGTTAGCTGGCAGCAATGGAACTCATCTTAAATTGGTTTAATTTGCCTTTCATACTGGCACTGCACCAGGACAATTCACAAAGGACTAGATTAGACACTGAGAGTACAGTGAATGTAGTTAGAAGAGGGAATTACTTAATCCAGAAATGGCAAGTCCAACCTTTACTACTGCTAAACTGTGTCACAGTGAAATATGGTGCATCTACAGGAACCCTTTAATGTGCTTTAGGCTAATCTAATGTGCAGTAAAGCATCAACACCTACATGTGCACAACATTTACTGCACATTAAATTTGTCTAATGCAGTGTTTGCTAGTACCAACACATACAGGTACTAGATCAATGGCACATTAACTAAAGCAAAGTAGCCCATGTGTAGACACTGATGTTCAGTGCAAACTGTGCCTGATCAGCCCTCCTGCTTGGGGCAGAGCCATGTGGCTGACAGTTTCTCCAGCTATGTGTCAGGGGCAGCTCGTTGGCTGTCCCAGGTTGGCCTCCAGAGCCCTGGCCTGACCTCTGGGGCCATGCCAGCTGCTGAATGCCCCTGGCACCGTGCACCAAGCCTCACCAGTGTGAGCACATGCCAGATGCAGCAGCTCTGCGGACCCTGGCTCTGTCTCCTGGGGCCCATAATAGCAACTGCTTGCTCTGTGGGCTCCATACCCCACCAGTGTGGGTGCATGCTGAGCCCTGCAGCCCCACAGACCCCAGCTCTGCTCCCCAGGACTCCACATGGACAGAGACAACTCTTGGCACCTGCAGCCCTGGCCTGACCCCGCAAAACCCCTGATAGCAGCTGCCATGGTGGCCTCCCTGACACTGGACACAGCATCTCAGGGCCCCAACTGGATAGAACAGGAAACTATGGACCTCATTGCAATCTGGAGTGATGCAGAGGTCCAGTGGCAGTTTGGCCTTGCCACCAGGGCAAATGCACACATGTATGTGGCTATGTCAGAGCTCAACTGGGAGCATGACCACCAGCACTTCAGCCACTAGTGCCATGTGAAGGTCAAGGCCCAGTGGGTCCAAGTGATGGACCATAATCGTCACTCTGGAGCTGCCCACAGGTCCATGCCCTTCATATAGCAACTGAAATGGATCCTGGGCCTGACGGACCCTGGCAAGCCCCCCCACCTATATTCAAGCATATGTGGCCTGCTAGAGCCTGAGGAACAGCCCAGCAAGGAGGAGGACTCAGCAGGGCCCCTCAGCAGACCAGCACCAGGTCCCACTACACTCCCCTGCCACTGCTTCACTTGGCAGTTCGAGCAGCTTGGGACACCACCTGTCCCACCAACTGTAGCAGCACACACAAAGCCAGGAGGATTGGCTGGGGATGGCCTCAACAGTGAGCAGCTCCAGCTTCTCCTGGGAAGGGGCCACACCATTGCCCGGGCAGCCAGGTGCCAGGTCTCCATGCCCTGGGGCACCACAGGCAGCTGGACCATGTCACCCCATCCAGGGACAAAGTCCAATTGCTGGGAGCACCTGCCATGCCCATTTGGTAAGCCACACACAAAGAAGAGGACCAGAAGAGAAGAGGGTACCGCAGCCACCCATGCCTACACCAGCTCACCCACTCACCCCTGGGCTGCATGCCTGGAGCCAGGGGCCCTGCATGGGGGGGCTAGGAGTTTCTCTCCTGCCATCACTGGCCCAGCCCTCACCACCCCCCCCCCCGTAACGTGCAAGGGGCTGGGGAGAGGAGGGGGTTGTTCAGGATTCACAGATTCACAGAAGTTTAGGACTGGAAGGGACCTCATGAGATGATTGGGTCCAGCCCCCCTGCTCTGGGCAGGAAAGACTGCTGGGGTCAAATAACCCCAGCAGGCTGCGTTTCGAGTCTCCTTTTGAAGACCTCCAGGGTAGGTGCCTGCTGGGAGTCTATTCCAGGACTTTTCTGAGCAGCCAGTGGGCTCCCAGCTAGCAGCCAGGGGACTGTCACATGCAGGGAAACCTGTTGATGGTCGTGGTAATCTCAGCTGCAGGGGTTACACACTCTTGGCATAGCCACAGATACCCCTCCAGGTAGTGGTGCATATTACAGGGAAACACGGGCTTGTTTGGGGCACCATCAAAGCTTAGGGTCCCAAGGTAGGTTCTCAGCTTTGCCTGGGGCATCATGGTGATCAGCTAGGTGTAGTGGGTTGGGCATCCCTCAGTGCATTCAGACAGGTTGTCACAGCATGCCTGGGTGACTCTGATCAGGGGCATGCTTAGGGCTCAGGCCATGTGTGGCCCTGGTCTGGGGCGCTGCTCTGGAGAGGGCTGCCAGGATATGGAGGGGCATCACCGTCTCTGCATTGCAGCCAACTGGGAGTCCCTCACTCTGAGAATCCCAGCACTGTTGGTCCAGTGGCATGGGAACAAACTTCCCTGGCTTGTAGGGAGGAGAAGGCGGAGAGTTGTTCTGGAGCTTCTGTGTCAGCTTCTGGCAAGAGCCAGCCCTGGCCCAGCCTGGGTTGGAGATGGGGGAAGCAGGCTGCCTGCAGCAAGTGGTAAGGGGCCCACCTGCCCCTGCTGTGGGAGCAGGGAGGGAGGGTTTGGCCAGCAGCCACCTGTGTAAGGGCCCTCCTGGCCAACTTACTATGGTCCCTGGGCACCTGTGTACACACAGCCCCCAAACTAAAGCTGGGCAGCACACAGCCCGTCAGTACAGTGCACATTATCTATGATACAGTGCATCCCCCTGCCCCTGCCAGCCTGAGGTTGCTTTTGTGTCCTCTGCCAGTCCAGGGCTAACACCCAGGCAGCTGCAACTGGAGCCTGGAGCTCCCCTTGGCTGTTGTAGGGGGGCAGAGCAGGGCAGGAGCAGCACTGTACCTGACGGCTCCCATTGGGCACAGATCTGCACCTGACAGAGTGCACATGTAGACACATTCCCAACCAAAGCTTAATGTGCCTGAATTTGCTGCACAGTAACATTCAAGCACACTAATTGCATGTGTAGATGCACCCACTGATGCCAAAATACTGTTGTGACTGTAGCACCGTTAATAATGTAGAGATGACGGGGAGGGGTGTTTTTTGAAGAGCAGAGTACCCCCAGTATAGTAGGATTCGATGGGAGCTACAGGTTCTGGGAAGTATGCAGGATGAAAATCTTCAAATGTTAACAATTTCTCATTGCAGTTTTGATTTTTTAAAAAAAGTCTGCATTTCTAAATTATCTATTATCAACAAATCCAAAAATTAAGTATTCAAAGTCTGATTCTTCACTGCATTACCACTGGATTATGAAGCTTCTTGATTGTAGGCATTGGCTGCTACCAATTTTAAATGGTAGCTATTAGTTAATTTTAGATACATTTATGGTGACAGACATATGAATACTGTACAGTTATTCATATCTTAATACTCACAATATCTATGTTTTACAGGTTGGGGAACTGAGGCACATGGTAAATTAAGTGAAGTAGCCAAGGTTGTACCTAAAGCCTATCATAAAACAGGAACCAAACCAAAATGTCCTCAATTTCATTCTAGTAGCCCTACCTAGTAGATAGAGCATTCTTGCTACACTAGTTGAAGGTTAGATGGTATAAATGGCTAGACAAAGATCAAGTCAGTGGACCTTCCAGCCCCTGAATACAAATGGATATGTACTAAATAGTGTAAGAGAAAAATAGTGTGGTATTTCAGGTGTGGTTTGTGGGAAAGTAGATCTTGAGAGCTCCACATCTAGGACTGAAAACACAGAGCTTCCAGTGAAGCTCTAAGATGCATTCACCTCACCATTTTTGATATATTAAAACAATCAGTTATGTTTTTATTGTGTCTTTCTCTAAGTTCCTTAGAGGTTTGTTATCCTACTTTCTTACACAGTGAAAAGAAAGGCAGCATCCTATGATTTTCCAATTACTCTATCTGCAGAACAGTCTGACCACTTTGTTTTGTAGCCCATGACAAATGGAAAGGGAGATAGGGAGGAGTTACAGTAGTGATGGACCATGTGTCTTACCAGTGAATCTCTCTGTAGGTTTTTTCAGAGAGAAGATGCTAAGTTATTCAAGATTACATTTTTTTCCATTTTCTTTCCATGCTCACCTCTCAGTTTAACTATTTGATGGTGCATATCGACTGTGACTGTCTTAGACAGACAGAACTATTATGCTGTGCTTCTTTCTTGTTGAATACTATTTAGTACCATGCTAACTGTTGCCAAGATTAGTTATATACTATCTTCTTGGTTTTCCTTTTTTTTTTTTTTTTTAATTAAAGCATAATTCTGAGTTTCAGGAAATCTTTTTTCTAAGTCACACTCTGTTTCATTATGAATAGTGCATTTTTACCTTCCATATAGTGTAATATTCTGAAGAAGAAGAGAAGGAACATTTGAATATGAGTGAAACAAGCTTACACGTTTTAGCTACATTTCTTTTTTAATGTTTCCCTTAGGAAGGGGACAACACAGACATGGCCAAACTGCAGCTTGCAAGCCACATGCAGCTCACCAGCACAGTACTTGCGGCTCTGCCATTTCTCTCAGGACTGCCAGCTCAGGCACCGGGCTGCTGAAGTGGGGGCTGCAGCCATGCAGCTTATCTTGGAGCATGTTTCCCATGGGGAAAATTGGAGTGGCTTAAAGCTTTGGTGGGAGTGGGGAGGTGGTCACCTCCACTCTGGTTTGCTCACCACCTGCCCCCCCCATGCGTGCGCGCGCACACACACGCACACACACACACACACACACACACACACACACTCTAGCTCTCTCTCTCTCTATAGCTCTTGAACTTCCATGGAGGATTGGATGTGGCTCCCAGAGTAAGTAATTATGGCCACCCCTGGGATAACAGAAGCAGAAACCAGGTACTTTAGGCAGTTCCTGGCTCTAAGTCATGGTGCTTAACAGAAAGTGCTATGAGTTAGACAGATCCTCCTGATCCAACAGACATTAGCTGCTGAGACAGGGTGGGAGAGATCAAGCTCCAATTTGGAGCCCCTCCAAGGAGAGAGGCTGTGCATCTGCAGCCTCTTCCCCTAGCTCTATCCCCTCTCTCTTAGTTCCCATGCTGACTCAGGATAGGAGGAGGGAGAAGTCAGGGGAGGGAGGTTCATCCTTATGTAATGAGGGTTCAGATTTTCTCAGGATTAGGTCCTTTTAAAGTGCTTTGCAGCCATGCACTTGTGTGCGGTCATGGCTGTAGAGGGCTTTCAGGGGCCAGATGAGGTGAAAATTGTCACTTTTGTCTGCCACTTTTGTTACTAATTTTGACAGAGGGATCAGTGTTTAAGCATCTTTTTCCCATCCCTCCAGTCCCACAGGAACTGTAAGTGTGATCTCTAAACATTTGGGCTGGAGATAGAGGTCCAAAAAGCCAGAGGTATGCATATGTATAGGGCTACCCCTTATCCTCCCATCATGCTTTTGGGAAGGCTTAAAAGGGATTCATTGGAAGATCAATCCAAATCCTATGGAAGCCCATGGAAATACTATCTTTGACGTCAATAAGCTGTGACTTGGGCTCTGAATTTTACAGCTCTCCCAAGTGCTTGTCCATCGGAATCTATAACTTGGGGCACGAAACTTTCATCTTATTATTTCAAGCTCAGATTCCTACAAACCCACTTCAAACCCTTATACAGAGAGATGTAAAATAATCCAATTGACAGAAGCACATACAAGCAATATTAACTAAACTGTACAAGGTTCTCAGGGGATCAGTGCAGTGTTCAAGTTCTCTTTTCTTGCTTTCTCTGTTTTGAATAATGTTTCAACTCCAGCTCTTGAATGTGGGATTGATAGTGAATCATGAAGAGAGCACCAGTGTCCTTAAGAAGGTAAAAAAGAAACATAAAAGTGCATAAACAATGTGCTAAATGTATCCTAATAATTAAGCAGATATGGTCCAGTGTGAGTCTTAAAACCGAATAGATTGACATTTTTCTATTAATAACGGATTGCCCTTACTGCATATCCTGATTAAAAATAACTGGTTTTTGCTATCAAATAGGAAGATTCCCCTCTCACTAGTGGGGGTTTGTCTTTCTTATTTTAAAAAGACATCAGTGTAACCTTATTTTTTTTTAAATATCTAGGATAGAATTTTCCTTACTGTAGTTATTTTTAAAGAGACCTTAATATAAAATGTAAATTAAATCAGGACACACAACCACACTTACAGCATACACTTTCACTACACCTCATAATGCAGATAATGTACCTGCAATATGATAGGATAACAAAGTGATTTTAGATCTTCTCAACTCATTATGCCAGATAAATCAATGCAGAATAATTTTTCTTTTAATCTTATCAGGCACTTCTCTGTCTGAATGTTGGCCCCTCCCCTCATGCTGGTTTATATCTCCTCACTGCTGTGTGAAAGTGGAGTACCCTATCACTTGCTGTATTTATTTTCTTTCATTCCACCCTGCCTTCTCTCCCACAAAAATACGAGCAAAGCAATGGCTCAGCTTCCTTCAGAATGTCTTACCTGCCTCTACTGTGAAGAGAGTGAGAGAAAGGAAGCAAGAGCAAGCAGATCGTACTGCAGGCTTTTTAATTCAGGCTGTCCCTTTCCTTTAAAACAGTGCAGCCCTCCCTGAACAGCAGGCTGATTGCTTCCATTCAGCCACATTTGGTATGCATGAGCACTACTGCTCCAAGACAGGAGGTTGCTTTCTTAAGGAGGATCAGTGGCTGAGGCAAATCCACTTTGCCAGCCTCCCAACCAAGTTCAAGGAAGCATCTGTCCTACGGAATTGCAGGTGTGGACATGATGAATGCGGGATGTCAAAACTGCAGAGGACCATTTGTTTTATAGGCATTGTAAGGTTTGCAGTTCATTTTCCAGTGGAATTTTTGGGGGGTCATGAGTCAAACTGATGCTCCCCGACCACTGAACTGGACCATTCGGAAGCTATGCCATGCTGCCTTTCTCCCGTCCGTCAGACTTCTGAAGGTATTGTAAAACATTTTTTAAAATGTTTAAACATATCTTCATTCTTTATTGAGACTGCTTCAAATTGTGTTACTGGAGCGAAAATCAAGAACTAGCTTCAACTTTGCTATTTATTATATTTCATGCCATCTAAGAGCTCTTTGAGATTGGAAAAATAACAAAATTCTATCTTTACATTTTAATATGATATGTTTAGCAAAAGTAGAGAGGTTTGAGAGATGTGTAATGCTATGGGAGTGGAGTAGGGGATGATTGGTTCAGTTTCTACTCCAATTCACTATTTCTTAACTTCTAGGGAAGAAACAAAATCAGTTTCTAAGCTGTGTTTCTGTTTTGTGAGAAGTCTTCTGATGTCTGTTACCTGGTGTTATTTAGTGCCCAGAGACCCGTACAGGCATAATACCACTTTTATGCATATCCACATGGAATCTGTGCAAATGAACAATAATTAGCAGAGCTTGTTAAAAGCTGCACATCGCAGTCAGCAGTAAGGGTAGCTGATAATATAGAGTGTCTGTAACTTTCTGATAACCTTTTGGCTTCAAATGAATTTATATGCTTTTTGTTCATAAGTGTTCTTAAAATTACTTGTATAAATGATGATTTAGTGGAATTATATTGAATAGTAAACAACAGATGGGCCTGAAACTCAGAAATTTGCTACAGCACCTGATATTACCACTATGACAGTAAATGCTAATTTAGTCCTTTCTAGGGACATATAGAAAATGAACATTTCTAAACAGTCAACTCTTTGAGAAAAATGCAGGTTACATTGAGGAGAAAGGTCTTGTTTGTTTTGAGAAGCATGTGACTTAATTTGCTTGCATGTGGTCTATACAAGTTTCTGAAGCTATTCTATTTGGCTCTCCATCATTAATAGATTTGTGAAAATTAAATTTGATCCAAGTAGCTCTGTAAGTGGCTCTGTAAATTTAATGTTTCATAGGTTAATTCAGAAATTTAACATTTAATGAACTCTAATGTGTATTCTAGGTAATAGGTCTTTGAATTTAAAGTTTAATATAGCCACTTGATTTTTGTGAGATTAAGTGATAGTTTGAAATGAAGTCTGTTCTTAGAAATTTTGAATGTACTATTGAACATATAATAGCTTACTTCTCTGTTGTATTAAGAAGTACTGCATGTATAATAACTGGTGTATGTGGTTGAACAAACTACTACACTAGTGTTATGGCAGGTATTTGGCAGATCTTGCCAGGAAGGGGCTATCCTAGAAACAATTGCTGTTTTCAGTGGAGGTGTACATGTGCTGAAGGGAAACACCGGGGGCAGTACAAATGAGTAAACACAGAATCTGAATTATCACTACTAGATAATGAAAATGTAGGAGAAGCGCACCAAAGACCAAACAGGAAATGTGTGAAGAAAGCATTAACACAAAGAAATACCAAGTTGGAAGAAGCCTGACATCACAAGCAACATTCACAGGGAGAAAGAACTCTAGCTTAAGAATTACTTTGTGATAATATTTTTGATGGGTAAATGTTGTCCCCTGTGCATAATGTTTCACTGTTGTGCTTGTTAGTAAGCAAAAGTGTCATTATTTATTGAATACTGCATAAGCTGTCTAGAACATCTTTTTCTTGTTACAGTAACAGTCATTTAGGGGTACAACATAGCAGCTTGAATGTAAACAGGGGAACAAGCTTTGGGGTGTGGGAGGGAGGAGGGAGAGGTCCTGCTAGGATCAATACAATCCTTCTGCTCCAATCCAGGTATATGCTAGGAATTTGTGAAGCTTAACCCTACCCACACCAGAGGAGGTGAGAAGCGGGTAGTGGGGCTTTGGCCCTATGCCAGGCCTCTCTGCACCGATTACAGAGCTGGCTGGCTGTGGAGGGAAGCGCACATAGAACCAGTTTAACAGGACACAATTTAAAATGACACCTTCTAAAATGTTCTCCTACGCTTTTATTATTTATTGGTATTTTATTACTAATACCATTGTATATAAGCCTCAGGAGCAAGGCCCCATTGTGTTAAGAAGTATATGAATATCAAGAAGACACCATACCTACCTAAGGAATTTACTTGTTACGATGAGATAATAAGTGTGAGATTTTCAGAGCTATGAAAAAGAAGAGTAAAATAATATATCTCCCCCTGTTTATTCACTAATTTATATATGAATTAATTCACTTTTTCCTCCACCTGTTTAGTCAGTCCAGCAGTTTCCCTGTTTTGTCTTTCACACAGCAATTTAAAGAAACACTTTGCTTTTTTAAGTAACAACTTTTTGTCCAGATATATGTTTATTTTCAAAGTAGTATATATAGAGGCGATTGCATAATAGCTCATAAAAAGTCAGACTCCTGTATAATGAGGGGGTTATGTGGTGGGCGGGGAGAGTGGAGAGGGTGTAGGGAGAAGTGTGGAAGGGGTGTGTGGGGGAGGCAGGCAGACAGAGTGGGTGGAAGGCTGCTGTGAGATGGTGCTTGAGCCCTGTATACTGGGGCAGTAGCTGTCCAGTTGTAGCTTCCCCCCACGTAGAGCAGGACAACACGGGCTGGAGGAGAAGGAGCTGCTGGAGAAGGGTGAATCTAAGCAAGACTCTGGCAGCTCCAGTTGTAGCAGAAGCAGCCCTGTTAAGAAGCTGTACACACTCACCAGGACCAGCACATGGGAGCACAGCGCCGGCTGCCCTGGGTGGGGCTCAGCCCCATGCAGAGGGCTGCAGGGGCAGCTGCAGGTTGGATCCAATCCAATCAGTTGGCAGGCCAGATCAAGCCCAAGGACCATATTTTGCCCACTCCTGCTCTAATGGTTCTGTCCCAGTAAATGAATAAATCCCTTTTTCTCATATTGGCTGCTTACAGATGTGAAAAAAATGGTACTTTAAATTCTGCACACCCCCATAGTGAGCCCAGGACATGTCCAAAAGAGGCATTGCATCACTTGGACCCATCTTGCCCAACATCTGTATAGATTGGGTACTTTAGAAGGGCTTTTTGGCACTTTTATCTAATAGTCAATTGAATCAGCTTTAGATAAAAGCGCCAAAAAGCCCTGTTGAAAAGCTCAATCCATTGGCAACTGGTGCGGTCTTAGTTGGGGGGCAAGTGCCCCCCCCCAGCAACCATTCAGCAACTGGGAGGGGTCCTTCCGCAGTCGACTCCTACATCCAGCACTTGCTCATGAACCCCCATGCATACCCTTTGCGTTGCCATTGGCCCAATCTAAACAGAAGCTGCAAAAACTGGTCAAACTGCTATTTCTTCCAGTAAAGTCCGTTTCCCCCCTTCCCACCCCACTCTACTCTGTCAGCCGCCATAGTGGCTTATGTATCTTTTTATTGCTGTTATGTTATATTTATTTGCTGTAAAATATCCATGCACTTCTTTAGAAGTATCTGACTCAGAACTATCTGATCTCCCATTATCACATTTTTGAGAGTGAAACCTGAAGTCCTTACTCAGTTTCCTGTACTGATATTAATGGGAATTTCCTTTTGTAAGGCCATTTGCCAGTCTTTTTTATTTACTGTTTAATTTGCGTTGCATACTTTATCACTAAATGTGATTAGCTTCTTGTATCTATTCCATGATTGGATTAACTCTGTTCAAACTGATGTTTCTTTCATTATAAAGCACCTATTTTATCATAATTAAATCCATTATCTATTGTGCCAAATTCTATTTCAGTATGTTTTGTTAACAGTGGGGCTCTTTATTTAGTCCTCAAAAGAAATTTTAAAAATAAATTAAAAAGAATTAGGCCATTCTTGTGTCCATACTTTATTTTAGTCTATCAGAATGATATAACAAAACTCTATTGTAAAACTGAAAACAAGCATTTTGCCTAAATGTAAGAACAATAACAAACTGTGAAGACTTAGTTATCCTTAGAATTTTTTTTCAGTGACCTAGGCTGCAAGACTGAGTAGTAAACAATGAACCCTTCTGTCTACTTCCTTATATGAATGTGGAAGAGAATATTCTCACCTTCCACTGTGTTGGTTCATCAGTCTCTATTCATTTTAACAGAGACTACTACAACAATAGCATCCAGAATTTGCTAATAGCTTCCCCATACACTCCTGTATCCTGGCTACCCTAGGAACTTTTCTTGAATTGACAAATTTCAAATAACTAATGCAATTCTTCTATTCAACAGGTAACCAGGGTTTTTGCCCTACTGTAATTTTGAACTGGCATGCCCTTCTCAGTTACCTCGATTGACAGATGATACAGTGCTGGACACAGTGGCCTGATTTGATTTAGCTAAACTAGGATCATTCACAGATGCTGAGAGGCTGGATTCCATCCAACTCTATTTCCTATGCTTTTCTTCCAGGCATGCATATCTGTTTTAACCTACTTCAGTAATACCCTCATGTTTAGAAATGGTCCTATAATCCTATTTTCTTAGTTTTTCATTTTCTAGCTGAGGCACAGAATATTAAAGAAGTAGAGAGCTATTATATTTGAAGCATGAATTAAGCCACATTACTGTAGGGCATTTTTACACATTTTACAATTTATGTTGTCAGTTCATCCTTCATTAATTTGTTTGGGGTTTGCTGTACATAAATATAACGTTTTTGCAACACACACTACAGTAGTATGTATTTCCTACATGCTGCACAAGAATGCACTCTAACTTCTTCAAATTTGAAGAAAGAAGATAAAAATGTGCATTGCTTAAAAGCCTTTTGTGCAGACAGAATAATTTGTATGATGTGGGGAGGAACTGTCCTTTTCCCAAGATGATAATCTAAAAGACAAGAGCTGTCATCCAAAGGGGACTTTCTGGCTATAGCTTTTCAGCCACTATTCCTTTGATTTATTTTTCAGTTTGTTTATTTGCCTGTTTGAGCAGGACATTGTAATATTGATTTTTAGTTGAATCTCTGGAGCAGTACAGTTGATTGTAATGGTATAGTATTAATTGTGTAAGAAATTCCATATCCCAGTCTCATTTCATTTTTTCTCAATTCATCAAGTGCAGTTGTTCCATTTTCAACGGACACTAGGGCACAAAATGTTCATGTAGTTAAAAAGGAGATTCTAGGTGCATTGATTGAAGAATATAGGCTCAGGAATGAATTCACTGGGGAAGAAATGGAAGGATTTAGAGTAAATATTTCAGAGCAGGTTTATGTGTTGTTGAAAAACTGAGAAGTAACGCTGTTATAAAGGCTTTGAGGCTGCTGCACCGTTTAGGAGAGCCTGGAAATGTTGCACCTCTAGTTAGTAGAGAAATGTCAATGGCACATACCACAGAAGTAACATATTGAAGAGTGTATAAAAATCCAGGGTGAATGGCAGGTAAAATAGAGAAAATAAATACCTGTTTGTGTCCAGGAGATGTGGTGGTGTTAATTTAAAGGTATGGCGATGTTGAAGTACTGTATGCAACTTTTAAGTAAGTTTGTAAAGTCATGTAAGAGGTCATGTAAGACCTACGCTTACTTAACTGGCTTCTTCCCAAGAGGACTGCTAGAGTGATTTTAGCATGAACATTGCAGCTTGGTTTTGGCAGGGTTATAGCAAACGAAATGGGAGGAGACAGAACGGGAGGATGTATCGCAACACATGGTTCTGCAGGTAATGCTTATATCAGGGGGTGTCAACTGGGGGTACTTGAGAGGGCCCTAGAGGGTATGCAAGGGTGGGTGGGGATGGAGCACACACCATCCTGTGCTACCTTGCAGGTGCCGCCCATCCAGCAGAATGTGGGGGGTGGGAGAAACTTGCACACGGTGGCTGCCACCACTCTGCGTTTGGCTGCGTGCCACTCCTTCCTCCTCCCTGCCATATCCTGCTACTAGGGATACACTGATCCAAAAAGGTTGAAAACCCCCGCCCGAGGGGATACGTGCAGGCACAGAGTGCCACCAAGCACCACCCACGCTGCCACACAGGTGCTGCCCACCTGGCTGGACATTGCGGGCAGGGAAAGCTCACACATGGTGTCTGCTGCTGCTCTGCATTCAGCTGTGCACCCCCCCCCCATGCTCCACTTCCAGCCATATGTCACCCACCCCCGCTGCACATCCAGCTGCCAGGGCTACACTGCTCTGTGTCCAGCCCCTGGGGGTACACTGATCCAACAAGGTTGAAAAAACAACAGAGAGACCTACCCAAACCAGGTGACATTATTCAATTTAATTGTGTTGTGCTACCTTCTTCTTTTTAGACCCTTAAAAAGACAGACACTAACTTCTGATCAAAGCATAAACTAGTCCAAATCTTTTTTTTTCAATTTCATTTTACAAGCATAAGACATACCTGAAAGGTTGAAATTAGAATACAGTATAGTGTTTAAGTGCAAAAGAACATATGTTGGATGAAATCCTGGTCACACTGAAAATCAGTGGCAAAAGTCCTGTTGATTTTGTTGTGGAAAGATTTCATTCATCATGATACAGTTTTTTAGCTGTGCTAATGAAGTACCAATGAAAGTAAGATATGAAAACAGATATTAGCCCCCACTGTAAACACCTAATAAACTTCAGATGGATTTTGTTCAGCAGACTTCAGTTATATTGTATGATTCCATTACTATTTGATGGCCAAGAAATGGGATTCTGTTTGTTTATTTTATTGTGCCAAAGAAAAATATAGTAAGTTCAATAAATAATTTATCTCTAGAGACTCAATATAAAACTCAGACTATTCTCCAGGAGACAGTAAGTGATTATACTGCACCAGGTGTCTATTTCCAGAACTTCTTCTTAGAGAGAGAAAGCATGAGGTGAGAAAACACTATTAGAATTACCTGTTGATGAAGTCACCAAAAGGTCACCTTTTACTTCAGTAGAGATGACTCTAGGAAATCTTTTCCACTACTTTAGTTGCAAATGAGTTAGCCTGAGATCATTTCTGACCATGTTAAAACAAAGCAGCCCTTATTATGATATGTAATTCCTTAAAAATGAATGAGGTTTTGTGCCAACATTGAGATGTGCCATTGTAGAGAAGTGTGAAGATTAACATTTCTTAATTGAGACTTTCACACTCCATCTTAACACTTTGACACTTCATTTCTTTTGCTATGGGCGGGTAAAAGTCTTGCTTTGGATTGTTCTGCTGAAATTTGATTGTCTGATTTTGCCCATCATGTAAACTGAAGTGAAAGATTGTACCAATTCTTATGAATCTTGTATACGTGCACCTAGGAACTGGGGCAGTGAGAGCCTCTGAAGAAGGGGACTGGATAATATCCACACTATTGTCAATATGCAATAATTTACCTAAATAATCCACACCTGGAGCTACCTGCTTACTAACTGAAACTATTATAGAGAATGAGGTGCTACCTATATCTCCATTAAAAATCCAGATGTCTAAGCAGTATTGTTAGTGGCCTGGCTAGCAGAGGCACATTTAGTGGAGATTGGTTGGAGCGGAGGGCACTGAAACGGGCAAAGAGGCTCTAGGTTCTAGTAATGATGGTTAGCATGTAGAGAGAGCAAGTGGCCAGAATCCAGCACCTAGGGGGTACAGGCAGGCTGGCTCAAGGATGCCACTGAAAGCTATTTCAAGCAATAGTATAAAATGCTAAATTCAGTAGTAGGATTAACCCCTCCCCTCCCCACCCAGCTTTAAGCTCTCTTCTCCCCTCACCCCTCCAAACTCTAGACCCTTGAACCATCTGCTCTGCACTGGCAGAGGCCATAGCTGAGTCCTGAGCCCTCCTGCCCCTCTTCTATTGCCCCCATGTAGTCAGTACCCAGGATGTGTGCCCCCATTGCCCACTGTTTGTTTTGTGCTATAGAAATCTACACCTGGCGGAGGATGTTTCATATGTAGGCTTATAGTATGCCAGTCAGTGTAATGAAACTCTCAAATTCATCCACAAAAGACTGCCTGCTCTTCAGGGTGTGTCTGGCAGCTGTGTACAGAATGAAAGGTAGATGATTACTTTACAGTACATGCTATTTTTGTATGGAAACAAATTGGTATAATGAAAAGGTACATTTCTGTTTTTTCCTCAGAGTGGTCAGTTAGTTGAGTATAAATATCTTGACTTTCATTCTCCCCTGTGTTAGGGACTGTTTGGGGATTTCTGTAGATTTCTATGGCAGCATAATGAATGGTGGGTGAAGGGGGCATACATCCCAGGTACTGACTATAAAGGGGCGGTGGAAGTCAAGGCTTTATCAGCTCTGGCATCTGGCAAAATAGATAGCAGGTGCAGGATTTGAGAACAGAGAAAAGGGGACACGGCCAGGACATTCCTGTGAAAAAGCAACTCTCCATCGAGGAATTGCATTGGCACTCAAAATTGGAGATGTGGGATTCGAAAATGGCATGTGGTTTTTAGAAGCCTTTGTACATGTGCTTTCACATACTTGCTGTCACTTGTCATCTCAAACTTCACTCCCTCCACAAGTACAGCTCAGTTTTTCTAGGTATAACATTTGTGTAAGGTGCTGAAGTGCTGAGAGACAGTAGTAGGAGTTGAGGGATACTGTCCATTGTGATATATTGTGTATGTTGCACAATATGCTGTAACATTAAACAGCACAGATATAAAAAATGCATCTCCCTGATTTTAAGTGAATGTCCTGAATATGTATTTTTAGGTGAAAATGCAAAATATATTAGCAATTTCAGCCTCCATTAAAAATACTCTAATATAAGATTCTTAGACTGAATAGAGACTGTTATAGTGAATGATAACTAAAATATCACTTTTAATATGACTTGTTTAAATGTGAGGCTGTAGTTACAATCCCACTTAATATGGTAATGATGTTTTATGTTAACAGTATAAGATTTTAATGATGCTGTTCTGTGGTGTTTCTTCGTGATGCCTGAAAGGGTATTATGTGAGCAATTCTGGCCACAGGACCATGAAGCAAAGCTGAATGGTTTTATTCCACCTGAATTGCTAACAAGACTATCCTACGGTGCAAAAAAGAAAAGCCCTTGGGGTTTTGTGGAAAGTTATGTCAAAGCCAGTAATAAAGCATGAAATAAAATAATTTAAGCAAAAATGCTCTTATCCCCCAAAATAAAATGGAAACATAAAGCAGCTAAACAAGTTGCTTTCAGCAGTGCCAGGCAATCTATGGTATAAAATGATCAGTGTTTGTATAATCTAATTAATTAACACAGTATTCAGGTTGGTTTTGCATCAATAAAGGCTTGATACAAAATAGTACTGCCTTTTCAAGGCCTCTTGGTTGAGTTGTGTTGACCCCTTCCTCTTTCTTTTCAGTAGCTGCAGAGCAAACACAAGTTTAACAGTTCATGAGCTATTAAGAATTGATTTGGTACTTCTACAAAATGCACTACATTCAGTATCCAACACTGAAAATGTGTCAGCTGGGTTCAAGATAGCTGCATTATGGTGTTGTTTACCCATTGTAAAGAAATGCCATAATGCTGTCACATTGTGATACTCAATTGTGCTTAGCTGAACTGTTTCAACATGCTCTTATAATACTGGAAAAGGGGACCAAAACTGAGACATCCCTTTCCTCCCACTACCTTCTCACTCCAATTCTGTAGGATTGTATTATGATGCACAAAATATTAGGCATCAGAAGACTTAACGGAGATGTTATCTCTAGGTTGTGGCTAGAGAAGGGTGAAAGAATTAGGGACCAGATGACACAGAAAGACTTTAGCACCTGAAATTACGATCCTAAGATTCCCCACTTTTCTGCCACCCAATCCTAGAAGTGCCCAAACTTTAAAGTTCTGCTGCTGCACTGCACACCCATAGAAGCTACACATTTTTGCCAGGTGGCAGCAGCTTGTTGCCTAGCTCACACCTCAGCCTGAACAGCATCCAGTAACAACTTATTCCATGTAGTAGGCATTCTCAGAGGATGCCTGACACTGACAGAAAAATGCAGCCAAAGGAGTAAAATGGTGATGGAAGGCTCCCTTTTATATAACAGTCTTATGGTTAGAATATTTGTCCAAGAAAAATGGGGAATTACACCCATATTTCCCACTCCCCACTTCATCAACAATAAGTCTGTAGGCTAAATGGAGTGGTGCATTTTCTACTCCTCCCGATGAGCTTATGCCATTTTGCTAAAGAGAATAAAGATTACTGAGAAGAGCGAGAGTGAGGAGGAGCATAATCCTGGATCCTTGTGATTAGGGCACTCACCTGGAAAGATGGGGACCTGGCTTCTGGTCACTACTTCCAGATCTGTTTTTGTACTTTATGTTAATGACTGTTTAATGTAAAATATAGAAAAAGGGTCTTTGTCTAAAAGTAGTACAGAGTTTTATTTATAAGCTGACATTTCAAAATTTAAAAACTGTCATTTAATTTGAGATCTTCCACACATTTTGCAGAGAGAGAACCAGGGAGCCCAATCTATTTATCCATTGAATACATGGCTAAGTGACTTGGTCATAGCCTGTAGATGTCTACATAGGGAAATGAAATTTCTATCATTCTGACACCAGAAGGTTCTTTAAATCTATCTGGCAAAGTCATGATGAAGTCTAATGGCTGGAAGCTGAAGTTAGAAAATGTTACAGTGAATATAAGCTTTTAATAGTCATCAATATCTAGAAAGATGCTGATTAAACAGGCAATTTGGGAAGGACATAGTGGATAATAAGATAAGAAACACTTAAAAAAGGATGAGTGTTACTTTAAATTGCCAATTGTGCAAATCAAGAGTGAGACCTTATAAAGGGGGATAAGGCAAAATACTGCATTTATTGATTACATGAAGCAGATACATAAGCTTGGACACACCAGTCATACAAGCAGACATACACAAGCAGACATACAAACAGACATAGACAAACATACAGACAAAACCACTCCAGTAAGATGTTATAGTTACCAGCAGTGTTAGCACTGGATGCCCGTCCAGGCTCATTGCGGGTGATAGGAGTGGGGATAAACAGACATGCCTGTGCTCCAGGATGTTCCAGAGAGTGGATTCCCCAGCTTGGCTTGTCTGCATCTCACTTTTATAGGGATTATAAGTCTTTGTTCAACATTGGGGGTTTTCCATGCTCAGTTCTTAATTAGAGGTTGTTTCTTCTGGTTATCTCAACTTTAGGTCATTCCAGTAAAGCTGGTATCTCCGAGTTGGTATCTCTGTCTTGATGCATTGTGTAGTTCAAATGGCAGGATATGCAAAATTCCTTCTTCTCACTATCTTCTTTGTACCTGATAACGGACAAGTTTTTCAGCCATCCATTTCAGTTTAATTAGTTTACTATCTGGTAACTCATGCATTGGCACCTTGTTGCTTATACAATCAGTTAAATCTTCTTCTGTTTTCATGCAAATAGTTATTATTTTTTCACCATTCAGTCTCACACAGACACTCACGTACACAGGGCATACAAAGTTCATTTACTCATGTCAAGCAGGGAACAAGCACAAAATGCAGTTTTAGTTGCTCATAAAAGACAAAAATAAAGCTAATACAATTATAGAGGTTTATCAATTCAATACTATTATCATTTCAGCATAATAACTAATATGCAAAAATTCATACTACATGAGGACCAATCAAAGAAAGTCCAGAGGAGGCTTAGAAAAA
Organism: Crocodylus porosus; assembly: GCF_001723895.1. Lineage (NCBI taxonomy): Eukaryota > Metazoa > Chordata > Crocodylia > Crocodylidae > Crocodylus > Crocodylus porosus. The sequence continues at coordinate 63,783,511 of NW_017728950.1, read as the reverse complement.
AATGACCCATGAGGAAACATTGAAAACATTGGGTGTGTCCAGTTGAGCATGCACAAGCAATTTGCAGCACCGCAAACTGCATGTGGCATACATACAACCATGCACCACGCTGAAAATTTGCAGCACAGTGCCAAAATTTGATACCAAGAACTCCCAGCATATAACAGCAAAACAAAGAAAAACAAAACAAAGCAAGGCAGTATGGTACATGCTCCAGGAGTGTGTGCTGGACCAACTGGAACTGAGTCTTCCAGGGAAACCCTTTTGCTGCTGGCCAGAGCATCTCCCCTCCTCTAGGTCTGCCCAGGCTCCTCCAGCATGCTGGGAGCCAGGAGAAGAGGGGAATGGGCAGTCTGCCCAAAGCAAGGTATTGTGCCCTGCACCATGCCATACATGCAGGGGTGTACACAGTGGCAAAAAGTAGCAACACAAATTTGTGCTACTATTTTTTTGTGCCATTGCAAGCATGTACCACCTACGTGTGGGGATGCGGTCATTGGGTTTATTTATTTCTATAGAAAAGAATACTAAGCTGAGTAGGAGGAGAGGAAAGGTTGTTATAAACGAGGAGGATGATTAACTCTTCTCCATATCCACTGAGGGAAGGACAAGCAGTAATCAGCTTAATTTGCATCAAGGGAAATTTAAGTTCGCTGTTAGGAAAAGCTTTCTAGCTATAAGAGTAATGAAGCATGGGAGCAGGCTATCTCAAGAGGTTATGGAATCACTGTCATTGGATCTTTTAAAAAGCATTTTAGAACATATCTATCAGAGATGGTATAGGTATATTTGAGACATCCATAGAAAAAGGAGGAGAAGATGAGGTCCCTTTGAATCCTACATTTCTATAATTCTATGAAGTAAACTTTTAATTTCTTGAACTTTATGTTACTCAAGTACAAGTTATTGGGTTCATTACAATTGTAAAATACTACAGTCTCTGTTATGAAGGAGGTGAGATTAGATTAGATCATCATACTGGTTTCTTCTGGCCTTAATTTATCAATCAAACATCAGAGAGATTATCAATAATATAATATTAGCAAATTCATAGCTCAAAGCAGCTTTTTGGAATGTTGCCCTGGAATGACTGATAGCCTTTTGGAATGACTGATAGCCTACAGCTGTAGTTGTGGCAAGTGGTTTGTCACAAGTAGGTGGATGGTGAAACAAGCCATATGTGGAGCGGATTATAGATGGGAGTGAATATCCATAATCGCAGAAGTCAGAATTGCAGTTGCCATTCTCTGTCTGGAGGATGGGTGGATAGAGGATCTAGTGTTCACTGGTACAAGGAAAAGATGACTAGGAGCAGGTTTTCCTCTGCTGTGACATTTAGGAATAGGAAGTCTCTTTTGCTTTTCAGTTTTTTTGATTTCCCACCCCCCATCCCCTCAAATACTTGAAACTTTTCCCTGAAAGCAAGCAGTTTTGCAAGTTTTTCCTGTAGTCAAAGACTGATTTTCCATTGATACAATACTTGGGATGCAAAGTGTTTTACAGGTCTGCCTTTAATACTGCTAGAGAAGGAAGGAGTCGAAAGGGACATATACAGGCTTACTCAGGAACCTCCCATGCATCTGACCTACCAGTCTAAGAACCACCACCCCAGTGACAGGTGGCTCAGGAAAATGAATCTTTCTAAACTTTTTTTGTGGTTCTTGCAGGGTGTAGTAGATCTTGGTGGCAGAGGTGGTGGGATCTTCCCCTGGTGACCTTTCAATCTTCACCTCTGGGTCTGGGGTCTCTTCCTTTTTACTTTCCTGCCATACCTTTGATGATATTTGAAGAGAAAAAGGAGTTGAGGGAAGCTGCTTGCATCCCAGGGTCTTGCTGGTCTGGCCTACTCATCCACACAATGTTTCTTGTTCACATTGTGTCCTATTGGTTATCCTTGGTCTCTGACCTCTGCCCCTAGCCACACCTATGCCTTGCAGTCATTGACAATCAATCAGTTTAGTGGTTCTTTGGCCCTTGACTCTTCCTCTACCCTGTTGGGCAGATAAGCATTTGATCGGTCTCTGTCCCTCCCAGGCTATGGATCCTTCATCCTTGCCTCTGCCCTTTTCAGGCTGTGGGCCTCTGGCCTTAGTCTCCATCCTTCTTGGAGCCATGGATTCCTGAACCTGGGTTTGGTTCACTGATGCTAGGCCTGGTCTCCGGCTCTTCCTGACCTCTTTTTATGCTGGGGACCTGGCTCTGACTCTCCTCCTCTTGGAGTAGGTATACTGACAGGCTCAAGCTTTCTTACATCCCTGGGCACTATTGGGATATCCTCTTCGTCCGATCAAACCACTCCACCACTGCAAATCATAACAGAAAAGTTCAACCTTCCAGCTATAATCAAAGTCAAGCACTATGGCTTGATAAAAAAGCTTAGCTCAGCAGCAACTCACAGTTCCTTATTAGTATTCTCCCTGTTGAGATGCCTTCAGGAGTTTCTCAGCCTACATGTAGCACCAAGCTCCCTCCTTGGCAGTGGAGCAGCTAGGATTCCTGAGGCAGTCTCCCAGCCACAGATCTAATTCCGTAGCAGCCTGCAGAAATACTGCCTCTGAGTCTCAAGCCCTAGGCTTATATAGAGTTTAGGTCCCACCCTTCCAGATCTTGAGATCTCTCTGCCACCACAGGTGTTTTTCTTTATGCTAGCTAGCTTGCTTTCAGAGATGTTCCCATCTATGAGCGATAAAAGCTAAATGCCCTGCTTTCTGTGTTGCATCTAGCCTTGCAGTAGACAGGCTGCTGCTGTCACCCTTCTTTGCTCCATTGGATTATCGCAGTGCTACTACCTCAGCAATAAGCACTTCCCCAGATTAGGATCCAGGTGACCTGAAGAAGCTGTTTGAGAAAAGTATGTAGGAGAACATCTGTGAGGGACCAGCAGGGTAGATTATGCTTAGAGGCAACCAACATGGGTTCATTAGAGGCAGGTCCTGTCAGACCAAACTGGTTGCCTTCTACGACCTGGTCACAAAATTCTTGGACTCAGGTGTCATGGTGGACACAGTCTTTCTGGACTTTAGGAGCACCTTCAACACTGTCTCTATCCCCATTCATTAAAAAATTAGGTGACTGTGGTGTTGATGCCTACACAGTCAGATGGGTTACAAATTGGCTGGAGGGCCACACCCAGAGAGTGGTGGTGGATGGGTCATTTTTGACCTGGAGGGATGTGGGCAATGGGGTTCTCCCAGGCTCGGTCCTCGGGCCCTCACTGTTCAACATCTTCATCAGCAACTTGGACGAGGGAGTGAAAAGCACCTTGTTCAAATTTGCGAATGACACTAAGATGTGGGGGGATGTGGGCACGCTAGAAGGGAGGGACAGGCTACAACTAGATCTGGATAGGTTACAGGGGTGGGCAGATGAGAATAGGATGGGTTTCAATACTGACAATTGCAAAGTACTGCACCTAGGGAGGAAGAACTAGCAGCATACCTACAGGCTGGGGAAACTTCCTTCTCATCAGCACAGAGGTAGAAAAGGATCTTGGAGTCACTATTGATTCCAAGATGAACATGGGCCACCAATGTAAGGACGCAGTCAGTAAGGCTACCTGCACCTTGTCATGCATCCACAGATGCATCACGAGCAGGTCCAAGGAGGTGATCCTCTCCTTCTATGCAACACTGGTCAGGCTGCAGTTGGAGTACTGCGTCCAGTTCTGGGCCCCGCACTTCAGGAGCGATGTGGACAACATGGAGAGGGTCCAAAGGAGGGCCACTTGCATGATCAGGGGGCAGCAGGACAGTCGTTACGAGGAGAGGCTACAGGACTGAACCTGTTCAGCCTCCAGGAGGGAAGGCTGAGAGGGGATCTGGTGACCATCTGTAAACATACCAAGGGGGACGAGCAGGGAATGGGAGAGATCCTGTTCCCCCAAGCACTACCAGGAGTAAATAGGAATAACACCCATAAGTTGACTGAGGGTAGGTTCAGGCTAGACATTAGGAAGCACTACTTCACAGTCAGGGCAGCTAGGATCTGGAATCAACTTCCAAGGGAAGTGGTGCTAGCTCCCACCCCGGGGGTCTTCAAAAGGAGGCTAGATAATCACCTTGCTGGGGTTGTTTGACCCCAGCATTCTTTCCTGCCGATGGCAGGGGGTCACTTGATGACCTGCTCAGGTCTCTTCCAACCCTACCAATTATGAAACTATGATCTGTCCTTCTTGCTACTCTTCAGCAAGCAGTCTAGTCCACCTGAATTCTTCTCCAATGCCAGCTCCTTCTACAAAGTTACAGGGGGTCCTTGGCTTCCTGTTACACAGGGATATAACTCAACTATTTATAAAGTCATTCCAATTTAACTACTACTGCAAGAATGTGTGGTGAGTCACAACTAATAATCTACAAGGAGACCTTTGAGAGATAATAGCCTCATAACCCAGAGCTAAGATCTCCTTGAGTTTCAGGGCTGCATATTTCTATAATATAAATATTCTATGAATTTCTTTTGTTAGTAATAAAACCAAGATTTGTTTTATTTCTTATTTTTATTACCCAGCAACAAAACAATGAATTTTAAAACTGAACATGTGGGAATAATGAGAGAAACCATTATTAAAACCTTGAACTTTAAGTGTATAAACAACTCAGCTAACTTTCAAATAATATGAATCGGCATATTTATTATATAATGTAATGTAGTTCTCTAATATAAAGAAATATATATTTTAACCCACATAACATTTTCTAGCAAAATGTTAGTTTGTTATTGATGTTTTAAAGGAGAATTTAATGTACATATTTAATAAGACATAAATATGGCTTTCAAAAAAATTACAATCCTTTTAAATTGTCTTTTAAGATTCTTTAATCTATCAAAGCCAAAATTTCCCATACAGCTTCTGATTCATGGAACTTGAGGAGCTGTAGCTTGTACAAGGTAAGAGTAGTAAATTATTTTCTGAGTTACCTCCTCCTTAGCCAAAGTTGCATACTCCCAATTTTAACAATATATTGCAGACATCTCAAGATTGATTTTTTTCTCTACCTTTACTCCATTTCAAAACTAGTACAAAGTTGAGTTTTGCTTTACACACAGAAGTTTTCATTTCCTTAATGAATTACAGTAAATAACAAAAAATGCACAAAGTTGCATTCTACTTGGGGAAATGAACTTTGTGATTTTGTGTTGTATATGTGCTTGACTTGTATGAATTCTATACATGAAACAAGTTGGCTGACAAATGTAACATCATGTAATGGTCATGGAATGTTCTTGAGCAGATAGTGTCCATTAAGTTATTCATTATAGTTGCCATGGGCCCTGAGGCTTATCTGCTCAAGAACTTTCCATGACCATTAAAAGATGTTAAATGTGTCAGTAATGTAGTCAGTGGAAAGACTTTCATATTTTAGTTACCTTGATTCATAAGATTTTTTGCTGAAAATTCTGTTTTTACAATAGATTACAAATACAGGTTTCAAGATTGGTTGTGTGCTTAGGCACTCCTGTTGACAGCAGTCACATGTCAAAACCATGAAGTTTCTGCAAATTCTTCAACATGCACCTAAAATCCAAATTCTTCAGTGTCCCTAAAATCATGTTGATCACCCATGGTGAGCAAATGTATCAGGTAGGAAACAAAGCTAAAGCAAATTAATTAATATATGTGAGCAAATTGTTTTAGAAAGCTCTTTGCAGCATTACCTTGTCTTTAAGGAATAGTATATCTGGCTTTTTAAAAAAGAACTAAATCAATTTATGACAAATAATATTTATCATTTGTTCTTGCTTTAGCATAAACAATCAAATCTCATTAACTGGGCCATAAACTAGTTATTCTAAGTAACAAAAAGTATCTTCTCTACCATATATCATATTGTATATATATTTATTTTAGGTATATTTTATTTTGTTTTGTTTTCATGGGGGAAAAAAAAGTTGACCCAAATCAAATATAATTTAGTGCAAATAAAGAGGGGAGTGATTTTTTTTTTTTAATGAAATCCATAACTAAATGATCAGTTACACAGCAATATACAGCAGTTCTGGTACAGTTCCTGTCAGGAAATTATAGCATCTGTGGATTCTAACTTTAGATGCTATTTATATCATTCAGTGTTTCCAACATTCAGATCTCCTTTCAATCATAAGTTGCGGGTCCAAATAGATATTAGAAGTTTAGTAAACATAATATTCAGTCATCTAAAAGACTTTGAAAGCATGTTTAAATCTGCTCAGCAAACCGCACCATCTGAGGTTGGGATCTTTTCAGACTTCATAAGCCAAGAAGATCTGGGTCTGAATATTAATTAGATTGGCTACCTGTGCAAAAAAAACTTGGGTCCTGCTGAAATTCCCATTCATGATTTAGCAGATCCCCTTTTATAAACTCTAAGTCAATATACTGAATCAATACTCAAGTCCTATTAGATATAAATATGCTGTGGAAGTTACACTTCAAATGAGATGTAAACTTAAGGTCCTGATCACTCAGAATCATTATAAATCCCCAGTTGCTCATTGCAAGGTATCCTAGACTAATTACAGTTTTTACCTCAAATATCCCTAAATTTTTAATTGCATAAGTACTTGCCTTCAGAGACATTTCTACTACACTAATATTAACCGTGTACTTTTGAACATCTGCCATATTCCAACCCAGACGTGATATTTTCAAGAAACAGATTAAACAAATCTTGCATAGACATTGGCTTTCTTTGTAAAATAGTTTCATATCCTTCAGTGTTAAAGAAACTAAATGTAAGTTATTATTTCTAAGTGTTCACAAAATGAAAATATAGATTCAAGAGATCTGATTCTCTTGAAAGAAACAAGACACTTTTATAAAGTCACCTTAAAAAGTTAGACCTCCCAGAAACATGAAAATTAGTTATGCACTTTGGACTAAATTAAATTAAAATTTGCCACCAGAATGTGAGAACAGCAGGGATAAAAATCTATTTTTAATCTCTGCAGCAGTCACATGAAAATGCATACAGTTAAACTGACTGAAACCAAGTCTCTTATTCCCTGCATTCAGTATCTGAATCTAGGTACCAAAATTGAAGGAACTGTGTGTGTGTGTGTGTGTGTGTGTGTGTGTGTGTGTGTGTGTGTGTGTGTGGATATATATAACATATGTGCGTGTATGTATGTAGGTATGTGTATATATGTGTGTGTGTGTGTGTGTGTGTGTGTGTGTATACACACACACAAAATGGAATTGATTATTTCCAAAACAAGTTTAATACAAGTCTTAATCTTTAACACCCCCCATCCCTGCCAGTGCTCCTCACTCCCAATCCACTGCCCCCTGACCGCCACCCCAGGCCCTGCTGAAGGGGCTCTCAGCTGCCAAGGCTGCCAGGCTGCTGGTGGCTGCATTCTGCCCACTCCCTGCTGCCTGCCCCACAGGTACCAGCCACTGCTGGCCAGCAGCACCCAAGCCCTAGCTATTGCACACAGGGGGCAACAGCTGCTATGGTCAGAATGGAAGGAGGATGGAAGAGTGCAGAGCTTGGGCCGCCTCCCCCTTCCTGCAAGCAGCACAGTTGGAGCAGAGCTGAGTGGGGCCCATGGGGGAGAGCGTGGAGGGAGGTTGCGGACTGCCTGCTTCAGGACTCGGGGCTCACCACCCTGCTGCTCTTCCCCTGGAGGCCTGCACAGTCTAGCAGGTGGGACCTGCAAGAGGAGGGTGGAGCAGGGTGGCAAGACTCATTGCCACTGCCATTGAGACCCCCATGCCAGCCGCACCACCAGCAGAACCACCAGCAGCACAAGGAGTAATGGACTGGGTTGGGAAGCTACATTGCCATCACCTCCTCCCACCACCAGCTACGTGTGTTCCAGGCTGCAGCTTTACCCCACTGCCTTGGTCCATCTACCACTGCCACTCCCCGCAGGCTGCCTGTGCTGTCCCCAACACCATGTCCCCTCCCTTCCAGGATAGAGCTATGGCCTAAGGGGAGCATAATGGCCATTTACAAACTATTCAGGGGGGACCAGCAGGCATTGGGGGAGTCCCTGTTCCCCCGAGCACTCTCAGAAGTGACAAGAAATAATGGTCACAAGCTGGCAGAGGGTAGATTTAGGCTAGCTATCAAGGGGTGCTACTTCACGGTCAGGGCAGCTAGGATCTGGAACCAACTTCCAAGAGAAGTGGTGCTGGCTCCTCCCTTGGGGGTCGTTAAGAGGAGGCTAGATGAACACCTTGCTGGGGTTGTTTGACCCCAGTACTCTTTCCTGCCAAGGCAGGGGGTCGGACTTGATGATCTGCTCAGGTCCCTTCCGACCCTACAAACTATAAAACTAGGGTAGTTACAGCTAGGCCATAGTGGTGGGGCCCAGCGCATAACAGGCTGATAGAAGAAGGAGGTGAGGTCAGTGTGGCCACCCCAGTCCCTTACTCCTCATGCTGTCAGCAGTATACCTGGTATGGGGGTTCCGGTGACGGCAGCAGTGGCAATGAGTCTTGCCACCCCACTGTACCCTCCCATATTGTGTCCCACCCACTGAACCATATGTCTGATGTGGGCACAGAAATCTAGGGGGGTATGTGTACCCCAGCTCCCTAACCTCATTGTCCATGCTCCCCCCCCCCACTCTTCCACACCTCACGTATGCCTTGCCATAAACTTACCTGCGGGAAGCTGTGGGAGCTGCTCTCCACCATGTTGCCTGGCTGCCATATGCATGTGTGCATGCTCACGTGCATGTGCCACCCGCCCCGATTACCCTCTTCCCACATCCCAAGCAGCCCCTTGAAGCTCTTTTAAACTGCAAGGGGAAAACCACGGTTTCCCTACATTTTTCTCCTTTAAAGGAGAAAATCCACGTTTTTCAATAGCAAACGGAAAACCTGGATTCCTGATGATTACTTATCCAAATCTAATTTTAAAAAATAGATTATTTTCTATTCCAGAGATTAGATTACCTATGAAAGCCAGTGAATGCAAACTTTCTCAAAGTTTGGAAAAGTGTTTTTTCCCCAAAACTTATGTTTCATATTGATTTCTAATTAATGTGTGTATGTCATATATATGGATAAAAATGTTTTACTGGAGTAATAAAATGAAATGCCTGAAATTATAGAACCCTGGTATATTTAATTTTAAAAAAAACAAATCACAAAGGCAAGTAGAAAAATCTCAGATACCAACACTATTACAAGCATCAATATTATATCACTAATTCATCACTAATTTTTAAGAGTGTACACTGCATAGACAGTGATAGATCACGGTCTGATTGCTTTATGTGTATATATTTATATGTATATATAGAAAATATGAAGCATGTGACATTATTTACTCATAGGTATAAAGTATATTGAGGGTTTTTTGTGAAACTTGCAGCATGGAAATAAAAGAAATAGCAGACATTTACAATAGTTGCTATGAAAAATTGAGCTGCCAGTACTTAAATTGGGTTCTGCTTTTAAATTCTTTCCATTAATCCCCCGTCTTCAGAAGATTTTTCTCCAGATTAAGAGGACCCTATCAGTTAGGACTCCCAGTTGCTGCTCCAGAATTCTGTAGGTGTGGGAATAGCAGGTCATAATTGAGATTCAGAAGTCCATTTATTGGGATAATCCTGGCTGCCCTACCTAAGCAGCATGTTGAGGGTACATACAAGCATTACATTTAAATCAACCTAACCAAGGTTAGCTCAATCTAAATGCCTGAGCATGCAGGCATTCACAGAGGTTAAATCACCCCAAAAATGGTGCATCTGATCTAAGTTAGTTCATCTTAGGAAGTGAGCTAACCCTAGGTTAACCCATTTAAAGTGGGTTAATTTAATCTAATGAACACCTGCATGCATTTGCAGTAGTGTCCCAGAGCTGATATTCTTACCCCTCAACCCTGACTGGGCTATTTTTAGCCCCCCAGCTATCCCCACGGACCTGGCAGCCCCTGCTCCCTGATCACACCAACACCCCTCCCTCAGCCCCCAAGTCTTGGACTGTCCCCACTGCTTCCAGCTGTGGCAAATGCTGGCTCACACTATTCTGGGTTTAGATTTAGGCAGCTTAAAGTAAGTTGCCTAAACCTAAACTGAATCCCACAAAAACTTGTTTCCACCCGTCTCTTTACCTTTATAAGCACTCAGTCATAATCCTCCAACAGATCTAGGAAGTTACGCTTTACATTCAAAATGACTGCACATGTAGTAAATATTTCATAATTTTTTAAGAGCAGAATAGCTCAATGATATGACTGAGAATGTGTGTGTGTTAATTTTTATTGGTGCTTTTGGCTTCTTGGTGCATTAAATCCCATATTTAATTAATTCTTGATTCCTTGCTGAAAAGGACTGAAAGGAATCACTGTAATTGAGTATTATTTCACAGAACTGATTTTTCTGTTGAATGCCTTTAAGCGCTGCTGAATCTGAGGATACTCCAAAACATACTTACTAGTGCTGTAGTATGGGATGACTGGAAGCATTGATTGACTAGTGTAGATTAAAGTTATAGTAAAATTGATTATAAGATGTAGATCCCTGTGTTTTAAGAAGTATGCAAGTATAGGTTCATATTCTCTGGCTTTTGTGTAGTGAAACATTTTAATTTAGTTTCTTGTGCTGGATAACATATGCCCACATCAATACCTATTATATCTTTACCTGGTGTTTTAAAAGAAACACCATAATTGAAGATGTTCATGATATTAGGCCCATGTACTTTCTCAAAGATTATTTCTCCTGCTAGTTTTCACAATTCCTTTTTGTATTAGCTTTCTGGTGTGGCAATGATTTCCTTTCTCTGGGCTGGCTGATGAAAATGCCTCATCTATGAGCCTGGCTGTTCTTTGTTTTATCCAAACATAAAGCATCTTATTCTGTTAGTTGACTCTGAATTATGTTATCCATTCTTAGCACCTTTTCTTCTGTTTGCTGATTTAGTCTGAAGGAGCCCTGTTCAGCTCCAGGGATAGTCACTGAGTTTTTTAAGCCCCTCGGTGTTTGCTTTTGGATTCTTCTGGAGGTTTACATAGTTCATATATCCACTCTTCAGCTCTGTCAGAATCAATCAGGAGCTGCTAATACCATAGTTGTTTTGGAGGCTGGCAATGCTTCCATTGTCTTGGATGGAATAAGGTACATAAGAAGTCTTTCTATTGTTACAGTATCACCTAATGTTTCCTTATCAGGCTTAGTCTTCATAAACTTTACCTGTGTATTGTGAACTTGTTGAGAAATTGATTTTTCTTTGACTGTCTTGTGTCAAACTAGTGCTTCTTGGCTTTTACTTTGACATGGAAGCAAAATAATCTCTTCACTAATGCCTCAGCTTTCCCTTTGTGTGGGGTGTTCTCATTAGTGACAACATGTCTTGCTGTATGTATGGCAAGTCTTTTCTAACTAGATTACTTGTCTTTGCCAGTTACATGCACTTTGCTGCATATTCATAGCTTGCAATTTGCTTTTGAGGCCATTAGCACAAATATTTCCAGTCCTCCACTGTGAATCAAGAAAACTTAACAGTGATACCTGTCTTTGCCATTTCTTCGCAGTTAAGATATGGTGGACAATTAATTACAGTCATTGTGTTGTTTGTGAGACTTGCTTATCTTGGCTAGTGTCCTCAAATGCTTAAATTGCATCTCTTTTAATTTAGCATTATGTAGTTTTGTGGACATACATTGGACAAGATGGGGTGCATTTGGCTGTAAAATATTTTGCTAGTTCTTTTCTATGCTAAGCATTTGTTGTATATTAGGCCTTGGTGAAGTGGCTAGTATTTGCTTTGGCTTTGGCCGATTCGTGGGAGAGTGATTTGATTCGGTGATTTGAATCACTATCCTGAGTCAATTCAGCCGAATCTCCAAATCAGCCAGGCCCATCCCCCACAGCCCAGCAATGGTTGCTCTGCCCGCTCCAGCTCCTGGCACTTGGGCAAAAATAAGCCCCAACTCTGTGTGTGCTCCTGGGC
>NW_017728950.1:63767827-63771334 GCF_001723895.1 Crocodylus porosus | reverse complement strand
CACCCATGCGGGGGCTGGGGAAGCAAGTGAGGGTCAGGTGGCTGGGGAAGCAGGCAAGGGATGGGGCCTGGCAGGGGTTCCCCAACAGTCCCTTCCCCGCTCCAGCCCCCCCTCACCCACCTCCTACTTACCAGCTCGGAGTCCAGCTGCAGCTCCATGCTTCAGCCCCGGGGACTGCCCGAATCATCAAAGCTCTCCAAATCTTTTCCAAAGATGTCTTTGTGATCTTTTCCAAAGAGTCAGAGAGCATTGAATTGATTCAGGCCTTTTAATTGATTCCCAGATTCAGTTCAGATTTGGAGATTCAGCTACCAACTCGGGCCCAATCTCCTCCGAATTGAATCACCACCCAAAGCTTTGCAAAGCCCTACTGTATATGTATTTTTGGCTTTGACTTACTTGGATTTCTTTCCCATCATATATGTGTCATATCACCATGATCTTCTGTAGACCTAGGAAACAATTGTCCTGTTCTACAAAAATAATTTTTAAGATTTCAAAAATGTACCCATTCTGCATCAAGATAAACCAAACTATTCTCTCCTGGTTTTGGGGGCATATTTCTTGGATGTCACAGACCCTTCTTCAAGTCCCTTTTCAAATAAATATTTAATTGTATCATTCTGTTCTTGTTCCAGTTTCCCTATTGAAAATAGTTAGGGATTGAAATTTTTGGTCTTCTGCTATACTGATTATCAGTGCTTAATTTTGCCCACGTTAGTGTTAGTATTTTTCAGTTGGGGGGGGGCAAAAATAATATCTTTGTATATAGTCTGTTAGCTCTTTATTGTTGAGACTATCCTTTTGTTACGTGTTTATAGAGTGTCTATCACAATCAGGCCCTGATCTGTGCTGGGACCCCTGAGTATTAACCTAAGTAAATGGTTATTGTTGTTGTTGAGAGTTCCATCAGGTCTACATTTTTTAAGCCACTGCAAGGTTTGGTTTGTGAGTGGCATCCTACAACTGAAATCAAAGTGATCCTTCTAGGTCTGAGTTTGAATATTGGAGGGGACATCACTTCCCTTTTTCAACAAGTCACAGAACATGTTCTTTGATCTTCTTTACCTTATATACACTTCCATGGTTGCTTAATAGAACCATGCATAATACATAATGCAGGCTTGGTTGCAGTCATATTTGTTCAGTATAGTCAATGTACAGATAAAGCTGATACTAGCTTTATTTTTCCTTTCTTAAAGCTCCATTGTTCCTAGTACTTCATGTCCATAAATGTATGTATTTAGGGGGAGTGGAGGGAAGGTGAGGGGACTGGTTGTTGAAAATACTGATAAAAAGATGCATGAAAAGGTAGTGATTTTTTTTCCTGTGAGCAACAAAATCTGGTGCAATGTGAGCCATTATGAAATGACTATAAAATTTTAGATGCACTGTATTTCATGATTGCATGTTAGCAATGACCAATGTTAATAATATTCAGCACATTCTGATTTTCAGCCTTTCCTTTTCTTCAATTTCCAATTCAAAGTAGCAATGGGATACCCGGAGCAGTGCATCTTGAGGGAATTACAGTGTTTCTTGTGTGGCTAAATTAATTTGGCTTTCTGCCACATGCCTCAGTTCACTATCAGAAGCTTGCAATAATTTCCACAAAATGCATTCCTGTCATGTTCTCTGATTTAAATGAATGGTATTCTGTTGAATGTAAAGATGAACATTTCAATAAACTATCTAATGATTCATACTTGGAAAGTTCTGCATTCTAACCATGTGTTTCTTATCGGCAACTTAGCTTTTTATACTTCCAGCATTAACTTTCCCCATTGGCAGCAATCGTATCTACCAAAACTGGAATAAGTAAGCATATTTCTGTAGTTGCCTTTCGTTGTTCATTGCCAAAGCACAACACTTCAGTCCCAGTTTTAAAAACCTTAGCATTTCTGTTTGAAATCTATGCATTTGGAGGAGGAGAGATTAAACATAGTGGGCCTGCTTCTTAACATCGGTTACCAGTTTTACTCTTTTGACAGGCCTTAGATATTTTAGTCAAAACAGTTGATCTTTATATAAATAAGTTTAACGCATGTAAAAGTAGTAGGCAGTCATAATTCTGGCATTCCCAAACATCTGAATTTTTGACTTTGCGACTTTAATCTCTCTCTGCCTCTCACCATTAAGGTCGTGTCCACACATGCAAGCACGTGTACTTGCAGCAGCTCAAATAGAAGCAGTGCAAATTTGAGCCAGGCTTTTTGCCTCAGCGCATGTTCTTGGACATGCACTTTGTTGAGGAGCAAATTGTGCCACTTGGGGCAAAATAACCCTGCCTGGCTCCTCCCGGATCTGCAGCCAGGGGGAGCTAGAGCCCAGGGCTAGCACCTGTGCTGTCCCCAGCAATATAAAAAGCCACCCTGGCAAGTAGGTCAGGGCTACTAACTCTCAGGAGCTTCTTGAGCCCAGCCAATTGGTAGCAGGGGACACTACCCCTTGTGCCAGCTGAACTGCTGAAGAGCTGGACAGCCCTAAGAGTTCCCTGCACACTTTACACACTGCATCAGTCTGGCAGTGGGGGCTGCTGCCCACCTGCCAGACCCAAATGGGGACTGCCAAAGCACATCCTCCTCACCTCATTTGGCCAGGAGGTCAGCAACACCCAACTGGGTCCAAGGTGCTAGCTATGAGCAGGCAGGGTCATGCCACTGGCCTCCCTAGCAGGAATTCTGGTGTTTCCTATCAGCAAACTGAAAAATCCCTGATAAAAAAAATATCCCAAAGTCACTCTGTAAAATACAACCAAATCCATGTTCCTCTACAAGTAAAACAAAAGACCAGTATAAAGAGAGAGAGAGAGAGTGAGACAGAGACAGCGATCAGTTGGACAATGTTTTATTGATATAGCTACAGTATTAAAGCATGTCTCTTATAATAATAAATTGAACTCTAAATACATGTTTCATGAATTCATGAATACAGGAATATATATTTTGCTGCCCTCCCAGGGGGGCTATGGCCCCCACACAGGGTTTACAGCCCCCCAACATGGGAATAATCCCCCACACAGGGGCTACAGCCCCCCAACAGGGACCAAATGACCCCTGCAGGGGCTACCACTCCCCCTGCCCACATGCCCCGCTCAGCCCCCCCCAGTTGCTGCCCCACCCCTGTTCCCACAGACCCCCAATGGCTGCTCTGCCTGACTGCACACCCCACTTGCACACCCAGGCCCCCATGGATGCCCCCCAACCACAGGCACCATCACTTTAAAGAAAAAAAAGAAAAAATGGGGAAAAAAAAGCCTCTACTTACCTTAGAAGCAGGGTTGGGGGGGACTTTGGGGCTTCCTAGCAGAGCCCCCCCCTCCTCCCCGGGCAGCACAGGGCAGCAGGGGACAGGAGGGCCCGGGCTGGGGCCATCTTTGTGTCCTGCAGTGTGTGGGCAGGGCCCCAGTGACACAGATGGCAGCTCAAGCTGTCAATAAGTGCTGGGGGGGTTGTTGTTTTTCTAAAACTATGGGGATGCTGGGGTGGGGAGGCAGGAATTGCGAGC
>NW_017728950.1:63739098-63767714 GCF_001723895.1 Crocodylus porosus | reverse complement strand
GGCCAGGCAAGGAAGTGATCGGGGTCTGGGGGGTGGGGCAGGCACATGGTGTGGCTGAACAGAGTAGGGGTCAGGGGCTGGGGGAGCAGGTGGGGCCAGCCGGGGTCCCCCCATAGTCCCCTCCCCCTGCTTCAACCCCTGCAACCCCTTATGGCACTGAGCCCTGGTGCTGAACACAGTGTCTGGCAGGCTGCACATTTCAGCACCAAGGTGAGAGGCCAGACATAGAGATTATCTGGCAGCCAGAGCATCTCTGTGGAGGACTCAGCCTCTGGTCCAAGGCTGTGCCCTGCCCCACTTTTTTACATGCCCTAAGAGTGTCTGTATTGTGTATGTTCATGAATACAACTACATGTAGGGCATGTATATATTGTATACATTTTAACATCACTGAAGATTTTTATACTACCGAGACAGGATGAACAATGGAAAACTTCTTTCTCTCAAATCATCTTAAGTTGAAACCTGCAGAAGGGTCAACAGCAGTACCATTAAAACAAGAGTAACCATCAGGCAGATGTTGCTGTGGTTTTGTTGGAACAGTTAATACAAAGACTGTACTTTTTTAAAAAGAATTCAAATACAAACAATGAGCATTTCAGAAGGAGAGAGAAAGATAATAAAACAGATGTGCCTTAGTAAGGGTTTATTTCCATAAGTTCCACTCTTCATTCTTTACATTTTAATAGAATTGTGTGTTTCTTTTATATGCTGAGTAGCTTTTAGAATGAACCCCTTGGAAGTCTGTAAGCATGTAGCAGGGCTTGGGGGTCTGCCACCCTGACACCTGGTGCCTCCCTGTGGTCTGACTTTCCTGCTGGCTCTTTCCTGGCCCCACCTCTTGCCTGCCATGATTTTCCAATCTTTCACCTTCCAGGACTTTGTTATCTTTTGGTTTGTTGGTAGAGCAGTCCCTGGAGCTGAGGATAGGCTCGCTGGTTCCCTCAGTGGTTGGTTCTGACTTCACAACTAGGTACGCTGCAGCTGGGGTCTGTGCTCCTCCCTGCCACCCCAAGCACTTTCCTTCTGTCCACTGAGAACTCAGTTCCTGGGCACAGCCCTTGATTGACAGCAGCCCTATCTGGGGGTAAAGTCTCACCCCACCATCCTCAGCTCCTCTAACTTGGAGCTATCTTTTGTCACTAATAGTGGGGAGTGCCACCCAGGCACCTCTTCCTATGATCTCCTCTTCCCCTGTAGCCACAACTCTGGTAGAAAGACTGACACAAAGCATAAACCCTTCTGGGGTTCTGGGGCTTGAGCCCTGCTTCTCAGGCTGGCTTGCTTCCATCCCTTGAGCATCTCTCTCATCCTGGCTCAGCTCCTTGCTGCAGCAAGCTCTCTCTTGGGAGTTCCTTGTCCTCCCACAGCCAGGGCCAGATTGCCCCTCACTTGGTCAGAGACTGGGCTTATACACCCAAGTCCCACCTTCTTCCAGTCATATGACCAGAGCTCCTGCACCCAGGGGCCAGGTGAAGCTAATTGCAGTATTATCTGCCTGGCCTCTTTGGCTCAGTCCATCTGTGCAGCTCCTACTTGCTGCCCCAAGTTTCCTGCCCTCCCCTACCTTCCTAATAACAGGAGTAGGGGTTCTCTGTTATAGCAGACATGTGGTACACTAACATCATGTATGGCCATCTCCAAAGGACTATAATAGCATGCATATACTGGTACTGAACAATGGAATCCTAACAATCATGGAGACCCCGAACTCAAAGAGTCTAGCTGTGACATAGCATAGCAAAGCCTCAGGATGATCAGGGACATAGTTGTATGTTGTCATAGGTATTTGGCTTTCTGTAGTGAAGTAACTCCATGTGATAGAAAATGGCACTGGGGTGAGAAAAAAGACAGGAAAATAAATATATCTGGAAGGAATCTGTGTGTCTGAGCAGGTTTATAGCTAGTAGAAGAAGACTTTGTGTCTGCACATACAGCCAGGAGGTGAAAGGAAACTGGCCAAGGCATTCTGTTTTCCATGGATTCTGGCAAGAAGAAGTATAGTTAGTGGCAGTGTTTATTTTTTCCCTTGGCAAGAATATGCTTGGAGGTAGAAAGATCTTCTCCTTGGAGGAAGCAGAAAAGGAAAACTAGAGGAGGGTAAAATCTTCCTCTAAAAGAAAGGATGTCCTAAGGAAAGAATTGTTTCTGAACATATAATTAAAGACAGTATCACAATGCATGTGCAAAAACTGACAGAATTTAAGCTACAGAAGGCAAACCCTAATTCTGGCATTTTCTAACTTTTGACTTTGCAACATTTACACTCTAACCAATGGGTTTTATGTTTTAATTTAACATTCATATTGTAGCAGCTCAGGAAGCATGAAACTGGTTTGGACCTCACTGTGCTTGGCACTGTGCAAAAGTTATAAATGAGTGTCTGCCTCAGAGAGCTTACCAGAAGCAAAGGATGTACAAGATGAATAAATAGGTTGGGAGAGACATTAGACTGTTTATAGATTGATTGTTAAGGGCTGGAAGAGATCTTGCAGATCATCGGGTCCAGCCCCCCTGCCCTAGGCAGGAAGATAACTGGGCTTAGGTGACCCCAGCGAGGTGCTTGTCTAGTCTCCTCTTGAAAACCTCTAGGGTAGGTGACTGCACCATCTCTGGAGGGAGTTTATTCCACAGTCTGAACACCCTTACTGTGACAGAGTTTTTTCTGGTATTAAGCCTGAAGCGGCCTTCCAGGAGTTTGTATCCATTGGTCCTGTTCTTCCCCAGGGGTGCCCTAGTGAACAGTTGTTCACCGAGCTCCTGATGCACTCCTCTGATATAGTGGTAAGCTGCTATCGAGTCCCCTCTCAATCTTCTCTTCTTTAGGCTAAAGAGGCCCAGGTCCCTCGGACTCTCCTTGTATGGCCACCACTGAGAACCGTCTAGCTACATCCTCTTTGGAACCACCCTTCTGGTAGTTTAATTCTTAGCTGTTCTGTAACACTGATGACAGCTGACTACCTTCCTTTGCTAATGATTAATCATTTCCTACTTTCCTCCAAAAACTATTAGCTTTTTGTATACATGAAACCCAGCTGTGGAGAAAAAACCATGTCTATTTTCTTGCCTGCATAATGTCATACAAATAATTTGTTACAATATCAGGAACTGTTATAATGCTTTTAGTATAATGATGTACCTGATTTTTATTTTCATCCTTACAATAGCAATGTTAGAAAGCTTACAACAGGCCATATCATCTACATGTGTTACCATCTTGTCATGAAATTTCTTCTCTTATTTATATGTCATTTGTTAGTGATTTTTAAGTTAAGGAGCTTTCCAAATGCTGAAGGAGAGTCCTATTGTGAGGCACTTATAAACTTGCTGTCTTTTAAGTGAAGTTTCCTTGATTTCCCTATAGAGAGATTCCTCCCTTTACAGAATGGTAATGATTTCAGGGGACATTAGTAAAATTATTTGAGTAATAACTTAACACAGTTTGTTTCCTGTTGAAACAGTGTTTCTTTGACCAGGGGGAAGAGGGCAAATACTCTCATACTATCTCTGATGCCTTTTCATAGTGTTTGATGGTGTTTTCTGTTTTATTAGCACTGTTGCAGGTTTATTGAAGCTCAGTACAATAGAACTGAAATTCTGCTTTATTATTCTGTTTCTCCTTCGTAAGGCAATTTTCTTTGTTGCATGTCCCCCTATTCCTTCAATACAAATTAAAAATCTTGTAAACAGAAGCAAAGGTCCTCTCCCCCACCCCCCGACAATTACTGAGAGAGTTGTTAACCAGGTTTACTTTTAATTTCACAACATCTACTTGTTACCATAGTTGTAATGTGAATTTCCAATTGGTCTTCATTTTATAACAAAGATCAAAACTTTAATTTATGGTGTTGCAGTGCATGCCAGCTACTTTTCCATTAAGCATGCATGAAAGCCGTCTCTGAGAACTGTGCAGCTGCTTTTTCTTGATAACTACTGAAAGCCTATATCTGCTTGTATTTGGCATTCCTGATCAAGATGGGGGGAGCCCAAACCCTTAGAATTTCCAATGTAATTTGATTGCTCAACATCTGCATCTAGTATATGGAATGTAGACAGGATGGTGTTCAGTGCTTCTGGGGATTCTGGTTTAGTTCTTATAGCTCAAAAAACCCAGTGGCAAGTGCAACGCTTATTGTTGTGTAAGCCACAAAACAGTTTGATAGCAGACTGAATGTAGACTGGATACTAGGTGAAGTGTACTGAGTGAAGTGACGTTTGTTGGTGCGGTGGGGGAAGGTTGGGGGGTTTCTCTGTTCTGAAAGCTTTGTTGAATTCAGACTTCTGAGAGCATCACTTCAAGTAGCAATTTTATGGGTTTCCTATTCCCTACATCCATTTAATGTAGCTCTCAGCTTTCTCTCAACTTTGATGTGATGTTCCTGTGCTGATGCTTCTTTTTTGCTAGAGAAATGTGTGACCTTCTTCATCTCCTCTTAGCAGTTGCTGTTCTTTAAAGTAAGTGGCTGACCTAAAAAATATCCTCTGTGCTGGGAGTAGAAGGAAACAATAGCATCCTGAGCAGGGTGTTCTCCAAAGTACATGAAATAGCAGTGGGTGTTGGAGGGTAAAATAATTATTTTTTAAACTTTCTTGACAAGATTTGGTTTGAAGGATGGGAACTGTTTGGCAAAAAATTGGGCCAATTCTTGTTTTCCAGCCCTTGAAGTGGATTTTGAGCAGTAAACAGAAGTACTGAAGTAGGAAGCCCTTGCACAGAGCTCGTGCATTTTGCATGTGCACACTTGTGGGTGTTTGAAGAATTAGGGGTTAAAATTTAGTAGTTTACTGTCTTGCTTACAAAGTAATGAGTTCAAAATTTAAAACATGGCTAAAACAGATTGTACTGAAGCAAACCTTAAAAAAAATTTTTTTCTTTGACTTGCTAGTCAGCTAATTGCTTTTTGTCAGCAGTTCTTTGTTTGATTCAAATATATTTTCTATAATCCTCTGGTATACAGAGGAGTAAACAAATGGGTAGGCATAGAGTTGATGTCTAATTTTAAAAGACAATCCAGATACTCGAAGTCTTTCTCCAAACTGGTGAAAAGTCAGCATCCTACTGAAGGCCACTTTTGAACTCCTCAGAATTGACAGCAGTACTTTTTTCAGTCAGTTTGGTATTAGTCTTATTGCTTGTATAAAGTATGTATTTTATGACAATTTGGAGATGAAATGATTATCCTGAACTTATACAAAATACATGGGTAATAAACAGATACAATATTTAACAACATAAAATAATCATACCTCACTTCAATTAAATGCATAGCAAGCAACCACAGTATTAAACCACAACAATATTTATCTACAGTAACAAACCTGTTTCTACTAAAAGCATTATTAATGAGTCTGCAAGGAGACTAAATGAAAAATATTTGAGACTACTGTGAAGAAATTCTTTAATGTTTACTGAAAGCCAGGTGCTTGAATTTTTTTCACAACCATGAATAGACAGTCTTGCAGGGTAAAAGCAGCTGAAGACGCATCAAGCCCATAACATGACGTATCATTGATATAATCTGGAAATACTTCAGTTTGGAATACTATAATTTTTAGACTGTCTTCACCTCTTGCTGCTGCTGTTCCTCATTGTCATTTCCATCATTATTTTTTAAATTATATTCCTCCTTGTCACAGTGACACACATCAGAAATACTCTTTTGGGATTTGGCAAAGTGACATCTTTTCACATGCATATTTTTCTAGAAGAACTGCATTGTGTATTCTTGTAGCAACATGAGATCCAAGAATCTTTGCAAACGTTATTGTCAGAAAGATCCCAATTTTCTAGTTTCTATTTTTTTCAGAGAAATCTACCACCATTTTCCTTTTTTTGACATATCTGCTCATTATGCACATAAATCATTCTCATAACCTATATTTTTCTTGTTTCTTTAAACTGATGCAGTGGATAAATGATGGATACCACCTGTGAAGAAATCCCTCTGTCTGTCCCTGTTTTGCTACATGTCTTGTTTGGTCTGTATACTTTGCCGCCTCTTATCCCCCCTTACTGTGTCCAGATCCTTTGCCTAAGTTTCCCATCAAGAAACCTGTGGGACCAGTTTTGTGACACTGGTCTCTTCACCAGGGGTTGCTGATGACTTTTTAAAGGATTGGTCTACATCAGCAGTGCTCAGAGGATTCTTGTTTCTGGTTGGAACCAGATAATAAGGTCAAAAAAGTTATTTAAGGGTGAGGTTACCCAGTCTGGGGGTGGCCTTCCTCCAGCAGGCATTTTGGAAACACACACCGCAGCATGGGCCTCCAGAATTCTTTGGATGTATATGTAAGTAGCTTCCTTGAAATTTAGCCAGTAAATTAGGGTTACATATCTTTAGCCACATGTTAAAAAAGGGCCAACAAGCCCATTCTGTTTTGCTCACGGTGTTTGTTTTCTTTAATAGCCCTCTGTCTTGTACCCCTCTCCCATTTCCCCCTTCTCAGATTAATAAAAGCTATCTATTACAGCACCCCTAGCTGTAAATGCTGGAGGGGAGGGACAGGCCTTTTCACTCCTAGCAGAGCTCAGCTGATTATTATCTGATTCTGTCCTACCTGAAAATATCCTGGGTGGCTCCAAGCTATAAGGAGCACTCAGAAATACTATGAGTGCGTGAAGCACCCCTAAGGGCTGCTCAGAGCCCTAACAGAGACCAATGCTGGAGTGGTAGCAGCAATTGCCCAGGCTTGTGGGTGTGCTCCAGGAAGGGAGTCAGCCAAAAGTGGCACTACAGGGGAGACACCTGAAGTGTGACTTTGGTCAGGCACAGTGAGGCGGGTGGGTCAGTGGAGTAGTGCCCCCTACTGTCCCACCACCCCACCACTGTTGCTAACTTATTATACAGCATGCCACCTCATTCATACTTTACCTATGATGACCTATTAAACCTTTGGCAGTGGTTGTGATGAGATATGTCAAGGAATAGCTGCAAGGAACTCTAGGGGTAAACTGCATCCACATATGATACCCTAAAGATATTGTAATTCATGATGTGCTGCATTACCATTTTGAGCTGTGCAGGGTCACTATAGATAGTTATGTCTGATACTTCTGGTCATTTTTTAATATGAAGTCAATGTAAAAGTGTTCTTAACATGTTGACATTTTGGGCACAAGGAAGCACAATACTAGTATTTGTAATTGGAAGGGAGCTATTCATAACATCACTGCCAATAGTGTTATTTTGACAGAAGGAAAGCAAAGGTAGATTTGAAAGAGACATTTCAATATAAAAAATACTCTGCCATGCCCTTTTTGTACAAATGAGGAGAAGCTATCAGTTCAGTGTGGACAAATTTCTTTTTAGAATATTCATAAATGGATTTCAGAATAACAAAGGAGAGATGCCCTTTCTCATCTTGGATTTCATAGGCCAGTTTTTGTTAGAGCTTCTCTGGAATTTTCCAATGAACTATGAGGTTTTTTTGTTTGTTTTTGTCAAGTAATGTCAGCTGGTACAAACCCAAAGCTCCATATGGGAAATACACAACAGTTTTTAGAAGGATGGACTTTCTGTTCAAAACAAGAGTCAGTCATGCACATTAGAAAAGCAAAAATCCCAAGTGAAGCCATAACCATTGGGTTATGGAAGAGCAAATGTCCTGCTCTGTTTGATTCAGGTCAGAGACATGAACCTCATGCTTCCTCTTCCTAAACCCCAAGCTATCAGATGATCTTGGATGTATCTCTTTCAACCTTTCCTGCCAGAGCTGTTTCATTTTGTCTAACTATTTTTGAAGCCAAGGTCATGATCTTTGATCATGAATTGTAAAAGCATTGGTTTGTACATCTTTTCTGAAAGGTGGTATCCCCACTAACACAATGTTTCCAAATACAGCAGTGTTCTGGGTGCTGATGTGGAACTAAAGAGGAAAGTGTGCTGTCTCCTAAAGGCATAATCTGAATCCTAGTAAGGAGTATAGTAAATTTTTCATTACCTTCTGTGTGCCTTGTGCCTGGCCCTGAATCACCAACACTATTTCTGCAGTGTTTATTTCTTTGTATGTCTGTTTTTACTGTACTGTGTGTATAACAACTGATAAGATATCCTTGCTGCAACAGAATTTAAAATGACAATCAAGACAATTTATTAAGGAATGCAGATGTCCTGGATTAGCTTGCTTGCAGAATAAAAATAATAGATTTGTTTTCTTTTGATTTTGTTTGCTTCCACTGTTGCTTTATGGAAACCACTTCAGAATTTGAATGTCAACTTCTTACACAACCTAATTGTCAGCTTAAAATCTGAGGGCAATGTGGTTAATTGAGTTATCTGAAGTAACTATCTTGGCATTTTTTTTAAGTGGAAGAGGTCAGCCCTGGCTGTTATTTACTTACGTAAATAGGTACCTAGAGTCACAAAAAAAAAAAAAAGGAAGAAACAGCCACATATGTTATTTCTGAGCAGGAGCTAAAAGTCTGATAACTGAGTAACTGTTGTAGTCTTATCTTGTTTCCATTAACCCCTAGACTCAAAGGAGTCAGTGGCACTACTGACAGTAAGGAGCACTATACTTGGAAGTGTTTGCAGAATCAAGTCCTTTATTGATTTCACATAATGGTGCAGGAGTACAGCTGAACAGAAAGGAGTCTCTTGTTGTTTCAGGAACGAACTACTTCCCCTGGATAAAATAGCGATAATTTTTCAATGTTTCTTCATAATAAATGGCATATTCTTCTCTCTGATTTGACACTAGTTGGCATAGAACAAAGTGCTGAATTCTGATGATTAATCACAACTGTGGTGATATATTACACTATAATTCAATTTGACATAAATCTCAATATGGACATAAATCTCCATGTGGCGTACAAATCAATAACATTGTATAGTTACTCACAACTGATGCACAAAAGGCATTCTGTTCTGTCTCAAAAACATCTGAGTGGCACTTACAAGGGTGAAGTTGCAAGTTACACTTAGACCACACTAAATCTGAACATGCTGTGAGCAGTCTCACATTAAGGGTTAACATCATGTCTTGCTTGCACAGCTTTAATAACTTGCCATTAGATGGCTGGGAAACAGGAATCTGGCTAGGAGCCAGGACACTGGGCTCTATCCTCTCTCTGGTGGGGGAAGGGATATGAGAGAGTTGCATTCTGGGATGCTGTAGGACTGCAAATTGCTCATTTTATCTCCATGGAGCAGACTGCAGTTATCTTATCATGAGCTAGGTAGCATGACCCGGAGTTAACCCTTACTGAACTGGCTTACCTGAATTGGCATACATTTAAGATGTTCAGAGGGCACTTAGCATGAGTTAATGGACTTTAATTTGCAAACAAGCTTTGTAAGTGTCCTTTTTACAGTCTATGTGTAATATGTAACTTTACCCCTGCTCAGGCTCTACTCCAAAAGCTTATGCATTTTGATTAGTTATTGGACAAAACACACAACTAGCACTGGAAGAAGCCAGAAACCAGGGCTGCCTCTCTGCTTGAAGAGTCGTATTATTAGGTTATAAAGTCAGGTTCCATCTCCCCTTCTGGGCTCACAATTCTTCCATTAATTTCTGTCCAGTGCTTTAGCTTTGACAAGAAGAAAGGAAAACACCCTCAGCCCTGCCTAGATGTTAAGGCATCTTCCTGGGAAGCTGCAGATATGGGTTCAGATTTCCTTCTGGACATCTCTCTGACGAGGCTCTTGGGTCAAGCTAGATTCAGACACTATGTTATAAAAAGTTGCCACATTGAGAGAGCGAGAGAGAGAGCTGTATGTGGCCCAGAGAGAGAGAGAGCGAGCTGTATATAGAGTCACCGTGTGTGTATGAGGCTGTCCATTGACAGAATGAGAGACCTGAACATGTGCCATAAAATTGAGAATATAGTTTTGGGATTAGTTGTTGCAAAGACTTCAATGTCTTAGAGATGTGGTGTTAAAGATACAGCCCCATCACTCAGCCCTCAGTGCCACCCCTGCACTCCACACACAGTATGCACTGGCCCAACCCTGTAGGTCGAGTGCAGGATATCTGCCCCACACAGTGCCCATTCTGGCCACTCTGGGATCAGCACTGTGGGTCCCAGCCCAGCTGGAGCAGGCACCATGCATGAAAGAGTCCCAGACCAGCTTGGGGATGCCATGTGTGGCACGGATCCCAGAACAGATGCCATATGTGGGGCCAGCACTGTTTCAGAGGCAGTTATTAATATGGATCAAAATAATATAATGAATGTCCTATGTTGCCCTGGACACAATTATTCCCCTCATCTCCTCAGAAGTCAGTACTTTCTACTCCTTTTTGATAGATTTTTGCCCACTAAGCTACTAGATTAGTCTGGGGAAGAGGGATGACTAGCCTTCAGCATGAGTGTGCCACAGGTGATATGGGCAGCCTGTATGTGTGTGTATGGTATACAGCAGTATGGGGAGGGGGTCAACTGCACAGTGGCATAAAGGGCAGAAAACAGAGCAGATCAGATTGAGCACAGACTGAGCAGTAGAAAATGGAGCCGCCAATAGCATAGGGATCAGGAAGCAAAGCAGCAGATAGGGTAGGGGAAGGGGATAAGGCTGGTGCTCTGCTTAATTTGTGGCATGCCTAACAAGAAAGTTGGCCTTCACTGGGGTAGAACATGAAAGGATCGGTGAGTGAGAATGATGAAATGCTGATCCTCTCTGTCCTGCTTTTCCTAATTTGTTTTATTTTTCTAAGGGATAAACAGCAAGTGCCTTTGTGTGAAAATTGTTTGGCTTCCTCTTCCTGTTTCTATAGCTGCTCTAGATATGGTCAGCCATGGGACCAGTTCATGAGCAATTTTGAAGGCTCAGGCAGCAGTCTGCAAACTGAGCATCTCTTGCTGATTTCACTGCGAGTTACTTGAATCCTTCTGAGAGAGCTATTAGCCCCCTGTGGGTAGATGGAATGAGGAAGGGTATCCATCAGAAGAACAGTGAATGAGCAATCAAGGAGAAATAAAATCTGAAAGAGAATATTTAAAAGAGAAATGTAAAAAAGGAAAAAGATGCAGAAAAGCACATTTACACTTCCATTAATGCACCATAGTTACTGCTCATTAAGTTTAGTACTTGTATAACCAAGTACTAAATCAAAGCACAGTAATTGGCGCTACTGTGCAGTAATTCTGGTGCACAGCTTTTAGTGATGCTAACTACACAATAGCCTAATACTACTGTGTAGTAGCATATGAGCATGGTTTTTGCCCTGCATGCTGCTGCACAGTAGAATTAGGCTACTGTGCAGTTGGCATCGGGTATAGATGCACCCTCTGTGTATTTTTGTGTTTCTATCAGTAGTATGAGTACTGAAAAAAAGTAGAGATGACAGAGTCTCTGTGACAAGGAAAGGATGTTAAATAGCATGAAAGTATATAAGGATTAGGAGGCTTCTCTGTCCCAGTTTTAATAAAGAAGTTCCAACAGCAGCAGCAGCAGCAGCAGCAACAATCTTGGAAATTAGTTTCACAGGCTACATTTTTGAGGTTTTCCTGATCCTTTTTACAGAAATACAAAAAAAAAAAATGTAATTTGCCATTTGCAAAGGTCTAAGTAATTGCTGAGACTAAATCACTCTTGCATTATACATTTCATTTAAATGTAAACATAGGACCAGATTCTGTTCCACCTATTAAATGCATACATGAACTTTATCAACTAAGCATGTTCTATTCCACTCAGCTTAAATCCCTGAAAAACTGCTAATATGACAGATGAGTGAGTCCTCCTCCTCTTTCTTGCTGATTTTTTTGTGACCCAATCTGGAGGAGATGATGAAGGTGTTTTACAGACGTAGACCTGTCATTTCTTTTCAGGGACTTGAACAGAGTGGAATAGAATCATATTTCAGTTCCTAAATCCTGTAATAGGTGGAAGATAATCTGGCTCATTGTGTTTTCATTGAACAGAATGTAATTCATTTAGTGTTTCTGCCTCCATCCTAACTAGTGTCCTCACTGTAGACCTGAAGATCAAACCACTGAATTTTGATACTGACCTTATAAATTTATGCTTGAGGCCGTTCTTATTTCTAAAACTGCTAAACTAGTGATACCAATTTTAAGGTAAAGAATATTTTCCCTAGAGAACAAATAAATATAGAGATGATAGTAAACCAGGAGATGTGAAGATCATTAGCGTTATTTAGCTAGCATCTGCTCAGACTTCAAAGCCCAATAAAGGCAATAAAAATGCTTTTATGAGATTCAGTGGAGCTATATCAGTAGCTTAGAATGCTAGATACTTTTGCTTATACTTGCACAAATTCATTTAATTACATAAGGTTCATGGTAAAACTGTTTCTAAAAGCAGTTGTAAAGTACTAAAACCAAGATGGCAGTCTGTCTATTCTTCCTTTCTTCATTTATCAGAAAAGACTTAAGAATTTATTGCCAAAAATTTACTGCCAGATATAGTGCTCAAGAGAAGTGCATATTTTTTTAAAAATTCCAAACCATGAAAATAAAGCCGGGACCTCTGGATTCTCTGCTCCCCACCCCCACCACCATTCAAAACATCTGCTATAGGAAGTATCTAAAAGATACTTAGAAATTGATCACAAATATTTTATACTTATTCCATAAGTGAGAACTAAATCCAGGTTCTCAACCAACTAAATGCAAAAACTAAAACCTCTGTGCTTTAGGGGGTGTTTATTTACACGTGCACACACATATACACACAGAAGCACATATACACACACATATACACACACATGGTATAGGAAGGAAAAATAGGGAAAATTCACTGCCTGTTACTGAATACTGCAAAAATGACCTTCTTGTATGTCTATGCATCTTTCATGACTTTTTGTAGACTGCAAAGTGTGTGGCAACCAGCATTACATAAATATGTTCACACATCAGTTCACTTCATTTTTGCTGATATCAGTATATTTTTTCCTTGTATAAAAAAATCTTGTGTGCAAAGCATTATAAAAATGGCACAGCCATGTCTTTCTTCTACCACTTCACAGAATCTGTTTCAAAAAGAATTCTGTTATAAAGAATACTGTAAGGAAATACAGTCTTCAGGGGCTGGAGCGCTATCTGTGGGTACACAGCAGTTCGTAGGCCTCTCCAGACTGAAGAGCTGGTGATGAATAGGGGTGTGCGAAATGGGCCCTATTCGATTTGGATTCAGATTCAGCCTGTATCAGGGACAGTGATTCGATTAGTTGATTCGGATCACTGTCCCCAATTTGATTTGGCCAAATCTGAATCTAAAGATTCAATGCTGATTCGGAGAATCAGTGATTGGGCCATAAACACAGCTTTGAACATTTTTTCTCCATACCTTTGGAAACCAGGCATGGCTTGTGAATGCTGCGATGCTGGGGCAGATGGAGCATCCAACAGGAGCATGGGGGGACCGCCACATGTTCAGCGGTGAACCTGGATGTGGATTGGAAGCACTTCTGGTCCACTTCTGGGTCCAGCAGGAGCACACTGGGGGAGACCCTATACCCCGCCACCCCAGCTTGGTGATCAGTTGCAGGGGGGACCCTGGAGCCTGGACCCTGAGACCCAGGAATACTGGGCACCAGTCACTGAGCTGGGGCAGAGCGGGGGGCTCTCCGGTGCACTCCCTGGTGGACCCAGAAGTGGACCAGAAGTGGTTCTGGTCCACTTCCAAGTCTGCTGCTGAGTGTGCTGGGGAGCCCCCTGCGCTCCTGTGGGACACTCCATCACCCCAGCATTGCAGCATTCACAAGCTGCCTCATACCTTGAGGTATGTAGAAAAAACATTTAAAGCTGTGTCTATGTCCAAATTGCCAAATCTTTCTGAATCTCTCTGAATTGACTCAGAGAGATTAAAGGGTCTCCTGATTCGATTCAGATTTGGAGATTTGGCCACTGAATTAGGCTGAATCTACACCAAATTGAATTAGCAACAGAAGCTTTGCACAGCCCTTGTGATGAGTAGTAAATGAGGGTAGAGCCACAAAAGGGTGTTAAAGGCTCTGAGAGCAGAATGCAAGGAGAAGGGGCATTGGTGCTTAGGCAGAAGTACAGAGCTTGTGTTCCTCGTCCCAAGGTCTAAGGGAAGACTACTAGTTTATGTTTGCTTGCTTGCCATTGATACACTGGCTTGACTTACTGCTTTTCTTTTATTGTGGGGGAGACTGTCTCCTGAAAAATATCCTTGGACATGGCACTGAGTAGCCTCAGTAAGAAAGCTGGGTGGGTGACCCACTTACATTCTGCATTATTTATAATACTAGACTCCAAGGCTAGGTACAGACATTGAAAAAGCCAGAGGCAAAATTGGTTCAAGTTGCATGGTTTTCTATAAGTGGTGTAGTTTAAATCAGTAGCGAACAGAACACACATTCACCCTTGGGGGAGGGGGGCAAATCTTAGACCAGGTTCTCCCCATTTTTAAACCAGCCTATATGCACCGAACTTCTGTTCTGTTATGTGTATGGGCCAGTTTCCAATCACTTATACTGGCTAAAGTGTAATATCTGTACCTGGCCTAAATTCTGCTTATGTCAGAGTAGGAGCACTGAATTCAGAATGACAAACATGTACTGTGACATGGTTTTGTATTCAAATCCTCTTCTCTGGGATACTCACACAAGAGTTATTACTTTATTTTGTTAAATGACAGTCTGAAATTTCAGATAAAATGAAGTCAGTAAACAAAGGTAACAGTTAACATTTAAAAAGGGCATCTTTACATGTGCTCTGGAGGTGTGGGGGGCACTTTAATTAGAGTGGCATTTGGGAGCCACTTTAATTAGAGTGCCCACAGCGTCTCATGTATTCAGCATCCTCCGCTTCAAAACAGCAGTGGGGGTGCTTTAACTAAAACTCGTTCAATGAGTATTATTTAAAGCAGCACTGCTACCATTTTGAAACGTGCGGACTCTGAATATGTGAGATGCTGAGCCTGCTGGAGTGTGTTTGTTAGCCCACTTGTGCAGACTCGATTAATCATGTGTGCTCCAACACAGACTCCTGTTCTTAAGGTACATCTCATATGTTGTATGATCTATGATAGTCATCTCACCAGTGAAACCACTCCATACCGTGCTATCGCAATACAAGCTCCTTGGTTGACTCACGCCAATTCTAGTTCTTGTTCTAGATGTTGAAGAGTATCTACACTACTCTTTGAAAGTTATAGTGTGTACTTTCCCTTTCTCAGAGCTATATTTGCTGGACAGTATGCAAAGAGGGAAAGAATTTTCACTCTGCCTTATAAGTTGCCCCTGGAACCTGGCCTAATGTAGGACCCCCACTATACAGAGAGTTTATGGCCAATCCCTGTATTTGGGTTCTAAAGAGAAGGGAAGTGTTCTTGCCACCCAAATACAGGTTTATTGGAAAATGTACTCATTAATGAATTGTCTGTTGGTACAACAGCAAAGGAAATTAGCAGGACAAGAAGTATTTGGGGAATCTCTTCCTTTTTCTTATGTACAGGTGGCTGTGATCAGAATTTCTTGCCATATTGATGGAAATGAGAATTTTCTGTGTACAAATTGTTTCTCTTAATGGAAAGATTGCCTTACATATTCCATGTATTATCTTTCTATGCTTTTCTGAATACATTTGATTCAATGGGAGTGCCATCTGGTAAATAGCATACGGAGCAGTGGGTACCTTGTGAAGGTGTAGCACAATTTTTTTGGCCCTTGGTTGAAGTGTTTGTAGGATTTGAAGCTTTTCTGAGCTCTCAAGCAAATGATGTTATGCCTGAATTTTTGGCAGAGCTAATATATGACTCTTCTTGTGAAAACAAAATAATCTGCCTATAGGGTAGTTTCATTTTAGCCCTAGCAGTTGGTGTTTAGCTTATACACAGAAGCATGATGATTTATATACTACAGTAAAACAATTTTAAATGTATTTAATATAACTGTGGATATTCTCAAAAGCTGTATAATCCTATTATGTAGCAATGAATCCCACAGGTAAATATATCCTCAGGTTTAAATCTGTCACCTTTCAATTTCATTGAATGTCCCTTTGCCTTTTTTTTATTATTATGGGTACCCTTAATTACCATTTATTAATTTATATGACTCTATTAGATTCCCTTTTCCTCATTTCCTCTTCAAAATAAACAATCCCAACACTTATAGTCTCTTTATATGGACATCTTTCCATGTTTATGTTTATTTGGATTACTTGTCTCTGTATGCTTCCTGTTTCCGTGATTATACCATGTTTACTGAAATATGTCAAGGACTTTTCCCCCAATCAGCGTGGCAAAAAAAGCTTCTCATGTTATACTTGCATGCAAGGAAATCTCACTAAATAGATTGTCTATCATTAAACTTCTACAAAAAGCAGCACATGTTCAGTAATGGAAGCCTGCTATGAAGTTGATTAAATGCAGCCAACATCAACCGTGACTCTAAAAGACATGGCCCATATTGGACAAACATACTGGTGGGAATCTACCACAAGGATAAGTTAGTGATGTCCAGCTCAGTAAGATAGTACCCATTGTGCTCAGTCCCCTCCAGTGCTGATTGTAATGTGTCATAAATCAAATGTCTGTACTGAGTCCATGATTTTTTGTATCCAGTAGATTTATGAAGTGAAGTTTGTAGGCTCTTCTACAATAGGTGTTTTGTAAGTTTCCATTGAGGATTAGAACCAAGAGGTCAGAGAGGGAGTGAATGTCTTGTGAGAAGTGTGCACCTATAGGTAATTGGATATTTTTGTCTTTGATGGATTTTTGGTGTGTATTCATTCTGGTACACAGTTTTGTTTGGTCTCTGCTACACATTTTCCATCAAGGCATTGGGTGCACTGGATGAGGTGCACTTCTGGGGGTACAGAGCTAAGATTCAGAAATGGTGATGGTTCTGATGTGGGGTATCATTGCTGTGGTAGTGGTGGAGATGTATTGGCAGGTTTTGCATTGCTTGTTCTGGCATGGTCTGGATCCATTGGGTGTGGTTTGGGTCATATGGAGTTTACTTCTGGTAATGAGGTTAGTGAAGTTTGGTGCTTGTTTACAGGCTAGGATGGGTGATTCTGGAAAGATCTCTTTAAGGATTGGGTCTTTTAATATAAGTTACAATTGTTTGAGGATTTTCTGTGTAGAGCCCAGGGGTGGGTGGCATGTCATAACTAATGCTGTGCGATTTGTGAGGATTTTTTTTTGTGTGCTATTAAGTAGCTTCTTCAAAAGGAGTGTCCTTGTTAGGTGAAGGCCCTTTTGAGATTTGTGAGGTGGCAATCATGGGTATTCTTCTTGGTGCAAATTCAGTGGTATCGGACAGCTTGGGTGTAAATTACAGTTTTCTTGGTGCGTTCAGGGTGATTGCTAGTTGTGTGTAGATATTTATGTTGGTTCATGCGTTTCTTGTATCTGGTGGTTTGTATAAATCTACTGGATACAAAAAATAATGGTCTTTATATAGACAGTGGATTTATGACACATTACAACCTGCCTGACATCTGATTCACCAGGTACTTGCCTAACCTTACCGTTTACACCTTTTCCCCACCACCTTCATCCCCTCCCCTCCTTTTCTAACCGTTGTTTTCCTAATTTCCAGCTATTTACTTTTCCTCAGTCTGCCTCTTTTCTACCTTGAAGAATTCAATTATAGTCTGCCTTACTTATCTTTGGCATTATTTCCTCCTCATTCCCCCGCCGCCTCTCCCACCCCCTTCCCTTCTCTACCCTTTGTTTTCCTAATTTTCACCTATATACATTCTCACTGACATCCTGTCACACTTTTCACTTCTTTCATTCCTTGGAGATCTCAGAACAGCAGAGACTCCCTATGCCTCAAGAAGGGTGCTTGTGCCTGAAAGCTTGCAACATTTTTTTCCAACTACTCAGCCAATCTAATAAAAGGTATCACATCTACCCAAAGAAGCTTGCCTCTACATTGAATACATTTCTGAGGGCCAACTGTACAAGCATTGTGAAAAGGGCTGAAATGCTTCAAAATAATGAGTCCAGATTCTGGTACCTGCTTGTTGAAAGATTTCTTTTTTAGAAGCCTTTCCAACTGTATTTCACTTGGGAACTTTTCAAATGTTATGTCTGTCCATACCTTAGTCTGTCAAGGGCCTCCTTGCATTGCAGATGTGTGCCTTTGGTTGTGAAATTAATGAGAAATTACATATGTGACTGTTACAAGTATAGCCTAAATCCTCCACATTTTGGAAACAGGTCCTGAAACTCATTTATTCCTTAATAAATGCAAGTTAATGCAACCACCTATTTTCATAAAAACAACTAAAATTCCCCACAACGTAGGAATGGTCATTCATCTGAGCAGTCACAGCCTCCTATAAAAGTAGCAATGGACTGGACTTCTGAGCTGCATTTGTCTCAATCACTATCATCAATCTAGTCTTTTCCAGGGATACTGCAGCAATGCAGGTCCCAGCTAAGGGGTTCTGGCAAAGTTTTGATAAGTTTGTTTTGATGAGTTGGCTGTTTTATTAGGTTTTATAGATGAAACTAACTTGAGTGTTTATAACGCAAAGATTATGGGCCTGAATCCATAGTAAGTCTAAACCGACAAGGTTCTTGAGTACCTACTGTAATACAGTGATGCACTCAGATCCCTGAATATAAACTGGAGATACTTCTTTTAGGCCTGGTACAGACATTAAGCTTTAACCAGTATCAGTGTACATAAACTGTTTTACAAATGGTGGAACCCATCTAAGATTCTCCCCACCCCCACTTACCCCCCCTACCAAAAGGCGAATGTATGTTCTGTTCACTACTTATCTAATCTACGCTGCTTACAGAAAACCCTGTAACTTAGGTTGATTGCGCCTCAGGTTTTTGAATGTCTGTACCGAGCCTTAATTTCTTGCCTAATAGGGAAGCAATATTTGGATTAATTAACAAGGATGATTTACCAACATGGGACAAGATTGCGCATCTTTCCAGGCATGCCTGAAGTAGGGGTAGCTATCCGAAAAGGAGATTTGCCTAAGGAAGGGCTATGCTACCATTAATAACAGTACTCCCCTACTTTTTTCCAGGGGAGAACAGCTTTGCATTAGCAAAGGGACATCACATTAGCACATATCCTCAAAAATCTTTTTCTGGTCTGCCCTTGGTGGGGCATGAAAGCATTGGGAAGGATTCTGTCCATCTCCAGGTCCCCTGGCTCAGTGAGATGCAGGTTGTGGGATGCTTGTGCAGTTGCACCCCTGCTCTCAATATAATTTATGCTACTAAGGATCCAGTGCTGAGATTCTGCCAATGCAGCTAATCAGGGCCAATATTTGTATAATAATTTTAATTTTTTTTTAATAGTATGCTGTGCATGAGTGTGCAGAATCTTGTAGTTGTTGTTAGCTTTTGCTGCTCAAACAATATCTGCCTAAGCAGCCATTGTGTGCATTTTGTTTATTTTCATAAAGTATAGCCCATGAGAACATGGGCACTGCTGGAAATATAGTTCTTGAATCTGTCACTTTCTGTGCAAACGAAAGTTACACTGAAGGGACTTGTCAGCAGAGACCTAGCTCTACGAATTAGTTTGTAACACTTGGTTGCTTCGGAAGAGGGAATTTTCTCTGTTGCCAGTTCCCACCTCATCAATATTGCATTGCTTTCATTCTCTCTAGGTATACAGAGTACATATAACAGCTTCTCATTTGCTCAAGGAAACACAGACTTAAGTACAGGACATTAGAGATTTTTTAATGTTGTTATATTGGCTACAATAGAACCGGCACTTAAATGTTTATTAGAAACTGTTTCTCTTGTATCTTTTTAATGTGCTTGTAATGTCAAGGTTACAATTAGTGATAAATAGCATCAAGTGGAAATAATGACTAATTTTCTTCATTCTCTTGTACTATATGCGTATGTATATGTACACTTATATAATACAAGGGTATGAAGAAAATTAGTCATTTCCACTTTATGCTACTTATCGCATTTATATATATAATATAATTTAAAAAACCCACAAAAACCATATGTGACTAAATGCTATTATAAAAAGCTATTAAACTTAAATGCTTCAAAATCATGTTTTTATACTTTGTGGGAGTTTTAATAGTTTCCTTCTAAATAGATGGATTAAAATGAATTGTTTTCATATTTAAATAGTAATTGTGTTGTGTAGAATACAGTGAGGCCATAAAGGATTGCTTCACGTTCCTGGTTTATATTCTTACAAAGCCATTATACATACTTAAAATGTTGTTGCATATCTGGGCACCACTGCAGTCTTCAGGTGTTGTTAGCAAGTTGATGGTCTCTTTGGATCACTAGTTTCTATGGCAGCAGAAATGAACATAGTAAAATCGAAGATCCAGGTTACTTACAAGTACTGTAGTCAACCTTGCAGTTACAGTCCCAGCCAAAATTACTTTTGCCCCCTATTATCTGGCAAGAGGCCTTGACCAGCTAAGAAATAAGCCAGCAAAAAAAAAAAATGCTGCTGATAAGGAATGATTCAGAATCAAACTGACTTGCTACCCAAACTGGTATGCAGCTTATGTCTTGAAGTTTAGCTGCAAATATTTCAATTGGTGTTCAGTGCCTAAATGATGTCATCTGGATATATCCTAAAAAAAATTAGGTTAGTTATGTGAGTTTCATAGTGTCACTGTCATTTTCCAAGCCACAGGCGCTAATATAATGTACTTAATGAGACATTTTATTGCTAGGCTGTAGCTAGTAGCAGTTGGAAAAACAGAAGGGAAAATAATAGGAGCAACAACCTGAACCTCAGATTCAATTTTGATAGGTATTGCTGAACTTAAAAAATTGATAGTAGGATTTATAATAGTTGTTATGGCCAACTTTATCCTTTGTAATTTTCTCTTTTTCATTATGTTTACAATTAATAGCCTTTGGCAGCAAGCTGGGCAGCGGAGACCAGTGTAATTTAAAACATAGTATTTAAAAAAGTACAAAACATTGCAATGGGTAGATTGTTTTAGTGGCTAGGACTAGAAATGAAATGAAAGTGAAAAAGTGGATTTTTGGGGGGAGGGGGTTCCATTATCTATTTTAACAAGAGATGAGAGGTGAATGAGTGGTCATGTAACTAAAGAACATGAGTGGGTTGCTGTTGCAGGATTGATACAGACTTTTTGTGTGCCTTTAGCAAGACATCCTAGAGATAATGTCTTTCTTAAAGACAGTGCTGTATATTTAATTCATTAATGATCATAAAACATTTTGAAATCTGTTTTCAAAATAGCAGCAGCAGCATGGGGAGGGAGGTTGTGGGGGGGCTACAGTGAATTTTGCAGTGGCTTACCTGCTGCTGATGCAGTTGAGGTCTTGGAACATATCCCTATTTGTTACCTTGTAAAGTGGGTTCCCTTTATGCGAAATGGAGTTATGCACAGTTTTTCAAGAACGCATCTACCATATAAAGCAAGGGAAACCTATATATATAGTTGAGTTTATTTTCCCCAGGCACATTACCTAGCACTTGTTGACATAGAAGTTTATCTTCCATTTCCCCACCACCACCACCACTCACTTAGCTTGGTGAGATATTTCTGCAAAATTGTTTGCAAAATTCTATCACCTCTAGCATTACTTGGTAAAATTTGGTAGAGTTACCAAAATAGCCAGAGTGAAAAGGGCATTCTGTTGATTAATTCATAGCTTACTACTCTTTCTCCCTCATTTTTAAACTAATAGTAAACAGAAATAGTCCCCTTTGCCTGACTATTGTATCACTGCAACTCACGGAATTTTGTGAATTCCATCTAGTGCGGGGCAGTAGATCCTGGGGTGCCCTTTACTTACAAAAAGTAATCTTCACCATAAAAAGGTTGGAGACCACTGCTGTAGTCTAAGCAGGCATCCTTTCATGTCTTGGCAAGAGGTGGAAAAGAAAGGTTGCCTTTTACATTGTTACGATGATGTGTGCTAACCAGGTGATCATCCCTGTGTGACAAAACTTTCAGATATCGTATAACTAGGAAAACAAGTTGTTTTTACACCCGATAGAGTGTTAAACCGTATCTATAGCCACGTAATGTGGAGTTTTCAGTTGTGTTAAGCAAACTCAAGAGAGCTAATTCTATTGAGAAAGAACTGCAGACCTAATCTGAAGAAAACCTTAAACATGAACTGAAAAAGCTGTTACTGTAATGAATGGAAAATCACTATGTTCCTACTAAGAATAACTGATAGACCTTATGTGTCTCTGTACATAACCTTATGTATCCTTATGTTGAATCTTAAAGGGAAGAACAAATAATATATTTCTTCTGAATAGTGAACCTGGAAATTAAGTAATGTACTCAGTGTTGTGTAGTCAGCCTTTTGCTAGCATGGTCCAAAGCTTGTGACCTGACCATGACTGTGGGCCAAAAGTCTCCACTCCCCCCTCCCCAGTATATCCATCTGCCTGCACTTGCTGCAGATACGTGACCCTTCTGCAGTGAGGGAACCACAGACATAGCTGAGAATGGGCTCTGAAGTGGATGGGCGTGCTGGAGAAGGGATGGGCAGCATCATGCAGCTCTGTGCCACTGATGTCCTGAGTGAATTGGACCTTCTTGGGCCAGATCTGGGGCATGGGTTGTAGGCTGCTGAACCCTGGTACATGAAAACATAGTCTTTCAAAGTCTCTATAATCTTACAAATAGCAAACTTGGAGTGTTGTTGTAGTTATAGTAGTCCAAGAAATAGGTGAGAAGCAAGGTTTTGGCGTGGGGTTTTATTGGATCAAATATTTAGTTGG
The DNA here is from genome assembly GCF_001723895.1 of Crocodylus porosus. Lineage (NCBI taxonomy): Eukaryota > Metazoa > Chordata > Crocodylia > Crocodylidae > Crocodylus > Crocodylus porosus. The sequence continues at coordinate 63,745,085 of NW_017728950.1, read as the reverse complement.
GAGAGAGATTAATCTAATGAGGCAGATGAAGTGTAGGCACAAAGCACTAGAGAAGCCCAGAGTAGTGGATGGTTGGGATTGTAGTCAAATTGATGAGTAACACTATTTATTCATTATTTGTGGGCTTAGCCAAAAAGCTGTTGACCATAGACTCTCTGGGATAAGAAACCATTAATGATATTGTGGGGAAAAGAAACGTAACGTAGAAAAGTGATTTTACTGTTATTTCATTCAGTTTTTCACAGCAAAGAAATTCATGAGGAACTAAAGCAGGGTATTATCAACCTCTGAGAACCTACTTTTTTACGTACTCTCAGCAAGTGGAGAGAGGTAGCATTTTTCTACTGCAGCATCAAAGAGAGAAGAGTAGATCTACCATACTGGGATTATGCAGGATCTTAATTAGTTATGATAAATTCCACTGTATGTTCTGGTTACTTATTTTTCTGTCGTACTTTTTCTTGCATTCCATGTGGTTTATCAGTTGGACCAACATGTAGCTCTGCCTGTACATTTCTTCTGTAAGTTGTCCATATATAGGAATTACCAATGCTCCAGTGTTTTTAACAGTGATAGAATGAGAAGGTTCATTCAGCTGCTTACATTAGCAGTGCTCAGCTTTTGGCCTTGAGGACCAAATGTGTGGTCCAGGATCAGGTACCCAGACCAAGCCCCACTACCTCAGGGAGCCCTATGGGCCAGATGACATGGATCCATGGGCTGGTGTTTGAGAAGAAGCTCTAAGGCTCTGTCAGGGGTGTTCAACCCACAGCACATGGGCCAAATCCAGCCTGAGAAGCCATGCCATCCAGCCTGTAAGGTTTCTCATGGGTCAGGAAATTTGGCAGTGGGGGAATGGTGGCAAGTAACAGTGTTACCCATCTCCTGTTGCCAAATTTCCAAACTCTACACTGCTGGCTTAGGCCTAAGATGTTACTCTTGGGATCCACTTTAATTAAAACACCTGCAGGATCTCATATATTCACCATCCCATGTTTCAAAATGGTGGCAAGGCTGTTTTAACTGAAACTTGTTTGATGAGCTTTAGTTAAAGTGCCCCCACCACCGTTTTGAAATGTGGGACACTGAATGCATGAATCACTGCACCACGCCGGAGCATACTGATTAGACCACTCCAGACTTGATTAATCAAGTGTGCTCTCCTGTGTTCTCATGACAACGTGTGGGAGTGTGTGTAAAAGTGTCCAGTGAGAATCCCATTAATTTCAGTGGGAGAGGGGTCAGGCCCTTAAAATGCCTAATTTAGTACGCAAACTCAGGTTGGATTCCAGCTGAGCTGAGGGGGAATTTTGCCAGAGCTACAAATCCTGACTAGGAGCAATGAGTAGGATTTTTCTCATGCTATGGGTAGTTTTTCTTTCTTTCAGCCCCATTTTTCTTAGTGTTTAGTAGTAGCATTGGGTATGTGTTCCATGTACAGCTACTTTGCTTCAATTGTCACAAACAAGTTAAATAGTTACCAAATACCTAACAAGGATTATTTGGATAAGGAAGGGGAAAAGCTGCAGGTTAAGATAACAAAAGAGAGAGCCAGCAAGCCTTTGATCTAAACGAATTCAAGTCAGCAGAGTCTAATGAACTTCATTCCAGAGTACTGAAGGAATTAGCAGATGAGATCTCAGAGCCCTTGGTGATAATATTTATCAAGTTGTGAGACAGGTGAGGTACCAGAGAACTGGAAAAGGGCCATCATAGCATTCTTCTTTTTAAAAAAGACGAAAAGGAAGAGCCCAGAAATTATAGACTAGTTGGCCTCACCTTAATACCCAGGAAGTTACTGGAGCATTTCATAAATCAACCCATTTGTAAGCATCCGGAGGAAGAAAAGCTAATCATGAGCATCTAGCCCAGATTGAAGAAGAACAAATCATGCCAAACAAACTTGATCTCTTTTGACAAGGTTCCTAGATGGGTGGATGAAGGAAATGCAGAGGGTATAGTGTACCTGGACTTTAGTAAGGCCTTTGATGGGCAAGATAAGCTATATAAAACTAGAACCAGGTGCATACATGACTCAGAATCACAAACAAAGGGTTGTTATAAGTGGATATGTGTCAGAATAGCAGTAGGTCTTATGTGAAATCCCATAGGGGTCTGTCCGAGACTTGTTGCCATTCAATATGTTTATTAATTATTTGGATGCTAGAATAGAGAACTTCTTGAGCAGAATTGCAAATGACACAAAACTGGAAAACACTGTGAATAAAATGAACAACAGAAGTGCAATTCAGAAAGATCTTGATAGATTGGAAAGATGGGTTAGAGGCAACAGGATGAAGTTCATTACTGACAAATGCAAGGAGGTGCTCCTTGGGAATAATAAAAAATACACATTTAAAATGGGTGCCAGCTGGCTCAATGGCAGCTCTGTGGAGAAGGATCAAGGAGTCTTGGTAGATCACAGATTCAATATAAGTCTGCTATGTGATGTAGCTGCAAAACAAAGGCTAAGACAGTTTTGGGACGCATGAATATGAGCATTACGTGCAAAACATGGGAGATGTCTTTACCTGGTACTGCTCAGGCATCATCTACAGTACTGCCTGCAGTTTGGGGCACACATTTTGAAAAGGATGTGGAGAAATTGGAGATGGTCCAGAAGCAAGGGATAGAAAGAGCTTGGAATGGTAGCCGTACACAGAAAGGTTGAAAGAAAGAAACATGTTCAGCTTGCAGAAAAAGCTATTAAGAGGAGCTATAATAGCAGTCTTCAAATATGTGAAAGACTGTCATAAAGAAAGGGAAATTACACAATTTTCCCTTGCTGCAGAGAGAAAATGCATACTAATGAGTTAAAGTTTAAACTAACTAAGACTGGATATCAGGAAAAACTTCTTCATTGCTGGAGCAGTGAGGTAATAGGATAGACTGCCTAGAGAAGTTGTAGGATCTCCATCATTGGAGGTTTCAAGAAGAGGTTGGATAAGTATTGGTTATGGATGATTAACTATGCCTGGAGTGCTCTTAAAGAGCAGTTAGAAGCCCAGGAGCCCCCTCTTTTCTCTCTGCACCCCCACAGGATTGCTGGGAGATCTCAAGAAGAGCTCTGCTGAAGCTGTTGAATATTGGAGAGGACCATGTTCAGCAGCACAAGAATGAAGCAGAGCTCCATAACTGGCTTAGTTATGAAAGATGATTAAAGGAACTGATACACTTATGGAGGAGATCCAGAAAGGAATTTTAGCTGTCAAGTTAGAGGGTGTGATGTGTGGAATCATGCTTGCAGTCCCGAGGTTATAGAGAAGAATGGAGGGTGTTTGGTTTTACCCATGCTTCTGGGCTTTGCTAGTTGCACGGGAAACTTGGAAGGAAACGATTCCCCCTTTTGCTATAGGTGTGGAGGGGGGTTAGCATTGTCTTCCTCAGAAGCACAGGGTGTTGACTTCAGTCAAAGCTTGGGATTTTAACTGGGTCATGCTCTCGCTGGAACTAAAACAGGAGATTCCTGGCTAGAGTGTTGCCCCTCTTTCAGAATCAGATAGATCACCACGTTTAGGTTTACAAAATAATTTTGCCCCATGATCAGATTGGTACATACAGTGGGGGGGTTTGCTTTCCTCTCTAGTGGGGAAGTTTTTTCTTGCATCTGTCAAGGACATTTTAACAGCCCTTGCAGCAGTGAGACACTGACAACCCTCATCCCTCTGCTTTACCTGTGGCACATTAGGGTGCTTTTGGTGTCATTGGGTAATATGCCTTGTAATTGTGACATATTTGATTTGTGTAGTTTTAAGAATAGGTTAGACAAGGTCTTGAATGGTTTGAGTAGGGATGTTCCTGACTCCAGCAGCAGATTACACTAGATGACTTCCAAAGATCTCTTCCAGCCCTACTTTTCTATGATTCTATTTTAAACAGGCAGGCAAACAGGGAAAGAATGGAAGCTGGAAGTTGCCTTTACATGGTTGAAAGACATTTTTTTACATCTAAATCCTATTTTCTCTGCATCACAAGCAGGGAAACAATACAATGGCTGTCCTGAAATGATATTTAGAAAGTGGTCATGCCACAAATGGGGTCTACAACAATATCTTTCTGCCTTAGCATTCTTAATACATTTTACATGTGCAGAATTGTCCTTGTAATAGCAAAGTTTGCAGCAGGGGTAACTGGTAGGGCTGTGTAAAACAGCATTGTTCTGCTTCAACTTCCATTTCAACGGAACGGTGTTTCATTTTGAGTTTTGTTTGAAAGCACTGTTCCATTTCATTTTGTCAAAATTCTTTTGCTGTTTCAATGCTGTTTTGACATTTTGCCCATAGACTATTCCTCAGCCAGTGCCAGGAAGATCAGTGCTGCCACTGGCCCCCGGTGGCAGCACCAGCCTCCTGTGATTCTGGCAGGCAGATTGGGGGCAGCACCAGCCTCCTGTCATCCAGCAGGCAGATTGGGGGCTCACTTGCACCCCCAGGACGGCTGCGGGGGCTGTGCCGGACTGCTCCTGGAGGTGCAGGTCCTCCGTCTGCCTTCCAGATAACAGGAGGCTGGTGCTGCCACCTGGGGCCAGCAGCAGGCAGCCCCAGGGCAAATCAGCTTGTTCAGGGACTCGTCCCCACCCTAGCTGATTTGCCTTAGGTCCTGCACCCTCCTCGGGTCATCTCTGGTGCAAGGCCTAGGGAAAATCAGGTCATGTGGGGACCCACCCTGATCCTGGGGCGGGGGCAAGTCCCCGCACAAGCTGATTTGCCCCAGGCCCCGCACCCTCCTCAGGTTGGCTCTGGTGTGTGACCCAGGGATAATCAGCTCCCAGCAGCTTGCAGCCCCATGGAACTGAGCCCAGTGGGGGCAATCAGAGAGCAGCACCAGCTCTGCCTGCCTCCCGCCACTGGGCTGAGCTTCATGGGGCTAGTGGAGCCGATTGGCGCGCAGCCTGGTGGCAGGAGGTGGGCAGAGCTGGTGCTATGCTTTGATTAGCTCTGCCCGCCTCCACTGGGCTCAGCTCCCAGTGGCTCCCAGTCCCATGGGACTCAGCCTGGTGTTGGGAGGCAGAGCACAGTGCCAGCCTGCCCGCTTCCTGCCACTGGGCTGAGCTCCATGGGGCTGGCAAAGCTGATCGGAGTGCAGCCCTACGGTGGGAGGTGGGCAGAGCCAGCACTGTGCTCCAATCAGCTCTGCCAGCCCCATGGAGCACAACCCAATGGCAGGAGGTGGGGAGAGCCACATGGGGCTGTGGAGCCACTCAGAGTGCAGCCCTGGCTCTGGCCTACCTCCTACCACCTGGCTGCTTTGAAATTTGAAATGTTTTGAAACTTTCAAAATGTTTCAGCTGCCCTCGGTTCATTTTGAGGCTGTGTTGAAGCCCTTTGTTTCATTTCGGTTTCACTGTTTCAGCCTCAAAATGAGTCGAAATACCATCGAAGCAAAACAGCCAGTGAAGCTTTGCACAGCCCTAGTAACTGGTTTGACTTGATTCATTGTTCCTCTATCCTACTATACCCAAGAGCTTTAATTAAATCAAAGATTATAAAGACAAGCACTCATGTAATTTAATCAGAAAGGACGGTCTAAAGCGTTAAGGAAAAGTGCCAGGAAATGTGGGTAAATAAACAAAAAACTTTGAGTTGACTGGACCCTCAGAAGAAACCAAATATTTTCTTGCCATTCCTTTGCTGCCAGAAAACACTTAAGAAAAACCCACTGACAAAGCGCATGCTCATCCCGATGTATTTGCCAGGGGATGAAAACCTCACACCACTATTAATTATTAGTTCAGTGGAAGAGGTCCATGTAGTAAATTTAAAGTTTCCAGAACCATGTAGATGTCATTATGATGCCACACAATAGGAATATTTTTGTCTTTTGTTAGTATTTTTAGAAGTGAGAAATTATACCCAAAACTGAATTTAAAAATCGCTATAGTTGTGAAGTTAGAAAAGGCTAGAATCAGTGTTTCCTGTGTAACGTTAATCCAGACCCCTTTTTCATATGCATTACAATCCATGATCTTATGCTGTGTTTTTTTTTTT
>NW_017728950.1:63727471-63738067 GCF_001723895.1 Crocodylus porosus | reverse complement strand
GCCTCTTTAGTAAACTTTTCTAAGATCTTCCCCAGAATAGAAGTCAGGCTGATCGGCCTGTAGTTTGCGAAGTCCACTTTTCTCCCTTTCTTGAAGATCAGCACCATATTGGCCTTCTTCTAGTCTTCGGGTACTGCATCAGAGCACCAGGAGGCCTTAAAGATGTGTGCCAGAGGCTGGGCTATGATGCTCGCCAGTTCCTTGAGTACCCTGGGGTGTAGATTGTCAGGGCCAGCTGACTTGAAGGTATCCAGCCTCTCAAGGTGTTCCTTTATGAGGTCAGCATTGATGGAAGGCAGGAGATATCCCTCACCCGGACCTGCCTGTCCTGTAGTGGGCATGGGCATCCCATGGGACTTTGCTGTCTTAAATTGTGCATCCAAAATTGGATAGTAATTTTCTCCTGAATTTCTCTCTTCCTTGGTTCCTTTTCTGTAAATTGAAGAATATAATGTGTGCTCAACTAAGAATGGTGTTGTGAAAATGGTATTTGCAAATTCTCAGAGACTATAGTATAGATGCTTCAAGATATATAGGTAGTACAGATAATATAAGAAATACTATGGTATAAGGTCACCTAAATTCAACCAACAGTGAATTTATTTTAAAAGCTATAGCAAAATCTGTCCATCTCATATATTATAAGAAAGAAAGGAAATATACATACACTGACTTCTGTGAATAGTTTTTGGGCACAACAAAAAAACTATTTATATTACGTATATGATGAAACATTCCAAAGGACCTAGGCTTAGTCATCAAGCTTCTTCATAAAATAACAAACAAAAAAAATACTTAAGATATTACTTTGTTTTCCCTGGGCACATCTACATGTTCATTAATGTGCAGTAGTTACTGCACATTTTGTTTAGTACTTGCTTAATGAAGTATTAACTAAACACACTTATACACATACTTTTTTCCCAGTGATGTGGTGAAGATCTGCCACTCTGGAGCTGACTCAATTAACCAGGGAGCTCAATTAATCCAGTCTACTCTGCACACAAGCTGAGGGGAACTGCACTGTGCTGGATGCAGTTGTATAAGCTATGAAATGCACAGCAGCATGCAGAAAATGGCGGTGGTGTACTTTTGAACTGAAGCACCTTTGAGGTGTTTAATATGTAAAAATGCTGTAAATGCACAGTAACTACATTTATTGAACAGTAGCGCCAGTGCATGGTTCTTTCATGATAGTTACTGCGCAGTAGCCTAATAACAGTGTGTAATAGCTTGTTAGCATGGTTTTTGACTCGCACACTACTGTGCGGTGTTGTTAGGGTGCTGAACAGTGTCTCGTGTAGATGCGCCCCCTGTGATGTACTTGATGGATGAATCCTAGGATTCCTCCATAAAAATCTCTTTTGTTCTCTTCCCTGACTGCTCAGCTTCAGGTTCCCAAAATACAAAGCAGATACAACCCCCTGAAGCAGCTTCAGAAGAACCCTCCTTAGCTTTTTTTTGGCATATAGCAGCAAAGAGCTTTGAAAACATCTCTGCCTTTACAGTCTCATGTGCATCAGTCACTTGGGAGAAGCTGCCAAACAGCGAGGCTCATTTGAAAGCTGTAGATGCACATAGAGTTCAATCTTTGGGCTCATCTACATGTGCAATTAATTGCAGGCAGTTCACTCTGGAGCAGGGAGCTAGAGTAGGGAATGGCAGTAAACTACTCCTGGGCACAGCGGGCATTTACCTCCCATGTTTTGGGAGGTTGAGGTAGCAGGGTGCTTTATTAGTGCAGCTCCAAGAGCCGTACTAATTAAAAGCGCCTGGAGTATCATGTGCATCAGTGTCTCCATGCTGAAAAATGGTGCTGGAGTGCTTTGAACTAAAGCTCATCAAATAAGCTACCATTTTTCAGCATGGGGATGCTGATACATGAAATGCTTGAATCTGCTGGAGCCTGGTAATTAATTACCACTGCTCTGATGCTAGTGGTACCACTATTACTTGGCAATTACCACTACTCTGACGCAACATAATTACAGAGCATTGGAGCAGCCTTCCTGCACTTATATACATGCACCTGGGATAGCAGCGCATTGAGCTGGCACAGGACACTTTATGCTAGGTCCACTCCTGCTCTGCTCTGCCCCATGCTTCAGGTGGTGGTGGCGGGGCTGGCTGGGACACAAGAGTGCTGAGAGTGCGGAGCTGTATAGCTATGTGGCAGGCAGGAGTGTGGACCATGCTGGCTGGCCCGATTGGGCACAATTTATACCCACAGTCAGCCTCTACTTATGCATTTAATCACAGTTAATTACCCTAGAATAAGATAGTACTGTCCCCAACAGTACTGTTGTATAGCAGTGTTAATTAGTTGGCTGCAGCCTAATAGCATCGCATGTGTAGATGGTGATGCCTTACTCTGCAGCTAATTAGTTTACTCAGTGAAGCATGTGTGTAGATGTGGTCACAGAGACATAAGATGATTTTATTTCCTTGAGACTTCTGCAAATGGATGAATGGGTGGCGGCATAGAAGCATAGGGAGGCAGCTTCCAAGGAGAAGGTGGAAGTAAGCATTAACGAGTAAAGTAGAAGGAATGGAAACAACTGCCAATTACAAGTTGAAGTTCAGTGAAGAATTCAGCACTGGGGAGATGAGAATTGCAACGTGCTGCCAGGGGCAGGCCTCTAAGAGATGCTAGGATGGAGGATAGTTTAAGTGGCATAAACCCTATCAAAACTAAAGGAGAATTCTGTGGCATCAGGAACAGTGAACTGTAGTGAGAATGCTTTGGTGTGTCTGAGAAGCCTGGAAAAAATGTGCTTTCCAATTGACAGCTGTATTAACAAGGTACAACTGGAAAATCAGTGTGTGCAAGTCACATACCTAATAAGTTTAGGTCATTCTTCCAGTTTTTTATACCCATAAAGAAAATAGTTAAACATAAATGAAAAATAAAATTGCAGTGTTTTCTGCTTGAAAACTGGCAAGTAAAAGGATGCTGTTTGTTAAACATCATTACAGTTCTGTTTAGTGCCAGAAAATACAACCTAAATCACCTCCTGTAGCAATTAAAGTCACTGGAATCCTGCTCAGTTGTTTTGTTCATATCACTTCCTTATACTACCAGCAATATAACACACTGTGGGGCTTTCTGATGACCTGCTTATGATTTTTTTTCATGTCCTTTAATTGGTATGAGTGCAGTGTTTGTTTAAAATAAATGTCTGTGGTGCCAGCAACAACTATAAGGATTTTAGGGCTCAACACGCCACCCATTCCAGCTTTTGTTGTCAGGAAGAAAATACTGATGTGCATAAATAAGACTAGCAAATAGAAAATGACCCATATAGAGTGAACATTTGTGAATGTAGGAGACATTTACATGAAATATATATTTGACTTTAGGTAGGCACATGTAGATAAATAATATATAGCACTTGTATATTGCTTTAAATTTTCAGAGGTCTGTGCAGCATTCATAATTACAGTATTTGTTTAAACTGTTAAATTTAAAACTGAGATACAGAGAATTAAGTGACTTGGCTGAGCTGGACTGGATGTCAGTGAAAGTGTTGAAAATTGAGCTCAGTTTCTAGGCACAGTCTCATTTCAGTTCTCCTAGACATTAGCCACTCTAGTCTGTCTGATGCTGCAATAAAACAAGAGTACTGGCAAGACTCTCAGCCATTGTGTAGTAGAGCTAGTAGTTATTTTATTACTATAAACATTGTGAGTACATACAGAGTTGTTAAACTGATATTAAATATTGTATTGTGTTATATTGGCATTTCTATAACTCTCTATCTCACTACATTTACATACCAAACTTGCATATCAGAGGCTGAGGTGCTAACCCTGTGTGTTACATCTCTCATGTGCTGGTTTTTGTGCACTCCATTTCGTTCAGGAGGGAAAGGTTAGAAGCACATACCTTCATACATTCTGGTCAATATAGTTTTTCTCCTCTGTCCTCTGTGCAAGTTGGTTTTCCATCTGTGTGAGAAGCAGTCAGATAAAGGCAACTCTCTTTTATGTGGTTGTTACTCCTGAAACTTGCTCCTGAAACTCATCTGTTTCTGCTGTAGCTGGGTTGGCAAAAAATGTCCCCTTTTTCTGTTAGTTCGGTTCCCGAAGGACATAGAAAACAAAAAGAAGACAGGCTGTGAGTATACCACTTCAAGTGCTATGCTAATGGTCCTGTTGTTTTCTGTTATGACCAATACAGAACCTTTACAGTTCTTTTAAAATTCTGCTGCTTCCAAATGTAATAAATCTCACCCCCAAGAATATAAATCTCACTGACAAAACCTATATCCAGTTTCAGTGGAGACATGCATTTATATGAAATCTCAAATGTGCTATGGAGAAGCACAAACCTTTGGTCTACTGGCTAATTTTAGGAAAACCAAGTACTTGAACTTGATTTATGACTTGAAATGAGCAAAACAATTAGTATTAAATAACTTGTTGAAAAAGTTTTCACTTTTTCTGTTTATATATGTTTGTATAAACCATACTCAGATTTTTATCAATATCTATCTCATGGTCAATAAAACATGATTATCCAATACATATTTAAATGTATATGGTGATGCTATGTGATTGGGCACTTTACTTGCATTATGTTGTTTCTGTTCTCATATTGGGAGTACGTAAAGAGGAGCAAGGATAGATCAGATTACTGGATGACTGATTCACAGTGGTCTTTGGACCAGTTTAGCTATTAAAACATTGTGTTTTGGGTCTGTTTTCTGAGATACTTCTGCTGGAAAAGAATGTTACTGTGGGCATGTCTACACATGTGTTTTAATGCACATTAGCCTATTTTAATGCTCATTAAAGTGTCATAAAAATGTGCTCTTTAGCTAATGCACATTAAAATAGGCTAATGAGCATTTTTCTAGTACCTCACAATGGAGGGCACCTATACACAAGCACAGAGGCTTCTCTGATGTGCTGGAATTCCAACGCATTGAGTCTGCTGGAGCACAGCAGTTGCTGCCTCCAGCAGCTTCCTGTGTCTTTTGTATCAGCACTCCTGCTCTTAAAAATGGCAGCAGGGTGATTGATACAGGAGATGGAACAGTGCTTTAATTAGAGTGGTTCTTGGAGCTGCCATAATTAAAGCACTGCCCCCATCCCAGCCCCAGGACATGTAGGTATAATACATGCCCAGAGATACTAGATTTAATGCACATTACCTAAAGTGCATTACTTGAACATGTAGACGCACCCTGTATAATACAATAAGCATTTAAACCGAATTTTGCCTTCCCATGTTCGTGCAACGTAATTGCATGTTATCTGCATGTGTAATCTTAGTCATGACAGGTGTAGCCTAATCCACACATCTTATATTAACTGTTGTTGGTTTTGGTATCTGGCCAGTGCTTTGAATGGTCCTTGGTATGATGACCACAGGCCTTTATCCTCCATCTTATTACAATATGTTAGCTGGGCCAGGGCACTGGTTTGGGGAGCAGATTCTATTCCTGTGATGACACTAATTCAACCCCCTACAGCAATAATGTCATAAATCTACCGAGTGTTTGTTTTTCTGGCACCTGGCATGAAAAACAGCAGTCATTGTCACAAATGTCATTGTAATTGTATGTGGCCTTTGAGTTCAAAAGGACCTAGCCATATCCTTGTAACAGCCTTCATGTCAGGTTTCGGGTCACAGATCAAGACTGACTTCAACAAATGGTCATCTGTTTTGTAATTAATCATTGTACTATGTTCAACTGTATTTTCCATACATACACTTAAAGTTGCAGTCAGTGAATAACAAAACGCTATGAAAATTGGCAAGGACAGTACTAGGTGGTAAGAATTACTAGCACCACTCTTTTCACTGCACACTTGGACATTCCTTATTGTTGGTCAGTGGTGCCTGCCATTTTTGACCTGTAGAGGCCATCACCAGAAAGCTACAACTAATATCTGGAATACTCAGCCCTCTATGTATGTCCATTGGTGATACCAATTTTCCTTTTGTCTCTAGAAAAGTACCTTTGACCACCTTTTTAACAGATTTTTGACATTTCAAGGATTGTTTTTCATACATCTCTGACAAAAATAGGTGCAACTCCTTAATTCAGTTGAGTCACTTTTGCTTATGCCAGCTGTCACTTTAGTCTAAAGTCACTTTCTAGTACACCAATTACTGGTGGTCCTTGTTCCCCTATTTTATAACCACACTGAATTGAACTAGCATTAGCAAAAGTAGCACCTATGCTATAGTCATTCAATTAGTCAGAAATCCACATTTAGAAGAAAAAACACCTTTGCGAAACATAAAGCTAAATAAATGACTAGCAGTGAGGACAAATAAAAGATTTTTTGCAAAAACAGAGTGAAAAAAGAAGAAGAAGAAGAAAGGGAGCAGGAAAGTAACTATGTTCTCTTTTTATAAAATGTTACCCTATGCGAGCCAGAGTCAAGCAAGATTGATTATGTAAGGCATGCTGTTGAAGCATCAATTATGGCTGGGTAGAAAAGGTTCTTGTTGGAGGGTGGTGACATACACTAAGTTGTACCATTTTTCTAAAAACAGCCTGTTGTTTTTTATCCATCTGTGAATGGACAGAAAAATAATTTCTGATGTATAGGAAATTTCACCGTTTCATTTCATTCCCAATTAGGGTGGATAATCAGTTCTAAAAGATATCGCAGAACAGAAATTATAAAATGTTTCAGATTGTAAACATTGAAAAAGCCTTATCAAAACATGTTGAAAATGTCTACTAGAATGCATATTCTACTATGTAACAACATTGAAAAATTATAGTATACTATAAATATAACTGTTGAAATGAAACAAAGAAAGAAATTAAATGAAACAGAGTGAGCAAGTATAAGCAAATTAATTTTAAATCATTTTAATATTTTCTAGGAAATATACACATTCCCATGAATAAAACATTTTGATTAGACATTTTTGATAGAAAACTCTTTTGTTCAACATAATTTTTCAACCAGCTCTAACATTTTTATCTAGATATGCAAATACTTTGAAGAATACCCATTTCCAGGATTATTTGAGTGCCAGTACCAATAGCATGTATTTCATAGTGCTTTGTATTTCAGAAGTCCTGTATAAATATTAACAGATAATTAATTTTCACAGTCACCCACCAAGAGTAGGGAGGCAATTTAATATTGTTGCCATTTTACAGATAGGGTAAAGAACAGAAACAATTTGCCTAGGATTATTCCTCTGATAATTTGTGGAATAATGATTTAGGGTTAGAATTCAGTATTAAATAATTCTCAACCCTCCAGTTCATTCATCCAGACTATTCTTGTTCTTGTATATGGTATTGAAGGTGGCAAGGATGGTGGTGGGATGTCAAGGAACAAATAAAAACATTTCTTTCTGCCAGAAATCCATTCTAAATATAGACAAATAAAAGTAGAGAGTGACATCCAGTGGACAATCCCATTTTATTCCTTGTTACTTAGCACCAATGAATTAAATGTATGTTTGAAGAGTTTATCCCCTTTTATCCCCTTTCTCTCTCTATCCATGGATGTCTAGTTTAAAATACATTGTTTGTAGTTCAGAATTATTAAGAGGTTTAGAATTAATTTCAAACTCAGGTTCACTTCCAAATTATTTGCTTCAGGAATGTACTATTCATAAATCACTGATTGTAGTCTGTGATAGATTATGTAAGCCTCACAATAATTTCTAATCCCCTTTACTGACTCTCAGAAACACAAAACGCATTTAAATGTGAGCACATGTACAGTCCAAGAACTACTCATGCCCATTTGCTTTTGCAACGTTTTCTGTTTCCTCAAAGGTAGGAAGGTATTCTAGGAAATGAGAGAAGATTATGTGATTAGTCTTAAATAGCATGATATGTATATTCTTTTGTTTATAGCTTATAAACTGGCCAATGAAAACAAGTATGGGTAGCTCATCAATGGGTTTAAAAGGCAAAAGCACAACTAGAGGTGGGTGAGAGGGGCACCTGATTCCCACCGCACCTCCCTTCTCATGCTCTCCCCCACCATGCTCTCAGAACCCACTTATTCCATGCCCCTCCACCCCCGCCCTCCCTAGGCATCTGCACGCTCTTTCCATGCCCTACCCTGAACAGGGTTTGCCCTAGGTGCTGGTTTACTTGTTGGAAGGGGAGCTTGAAGTAGAGGAACTGTGCTACTTTTAGAATAAGAGAAAAACATATTCTAAAGTTTTTAGTCATGAAACTTGTTGAAATCAATATGCCGTTTGATTCTTCCTTCTTCTTTGCTTTAATCTGTATAGCTATATACAACTGAGAAAAGGAACTATACTGAAAATTAAATCCAGTACCAGAATCAGTGTTAATGCAGCATGCAGCATTTTTGTTTTGGAACCGTGGAGTATATCCACACTAGTGCACATGTGTGGTATGTGGCGTCACAGACCCATCTGCAGTGGTGCACATGCTGCACATGCAGGTGTTCCCTGCACTAATTTACAATGTGCGGGTCAGGGCAGAGGGAGTGGGTTCTTTGACACCAGGAGATCCCAGTGTCAAAAAAACCTGCGCTAGAAAAAAACAGGGCAGCACACATGGCAGTAGCGTGTGCTGCCTGAAACCAGAGCCTGGCCAGCTGCTGGCCTGGCTCCCTGCTGCTAGGTTGCCACCGCTGCAGCCCCAGGAGGCCCCCAGATCCCCAGGTAAGGCTGCTGGGGCCAACCCAGGTGCTGGCCCCAGCCTCCCCTACCCCACCCAGGGCAACTTGACGTGCACCAGAATGCGTGTGCGTGGGTGTTCCCCAAGGACAAATAGCAGCACAATTATGTGCTGCTGCTATTTGTCTTTGGGGAAATGCATGCACACCTACCTCACCCAGGGCAACTTGCATATGCATGGGCATTCCCTGGGGACAAGTAGCAGTAGCACAACTATGTAGTAACTCAGCACACAGGGACCCACCCAGGATGCCAGCATGTGACAAGTTGCTCCAGCACCCACAACTAGAGTAGCAGCTCAGAGAAACTCAGCATGTGCTGCCCAAAACCCCCACACTCTATGGGGACACTTCGTGGCTGTGCCTGCCAGATCATTTGGAGCTGCATGCAACATTTCAGCTGAAGGGTGCTGAAGCAACTCAGCACACACTGGCAGGCAGCAGCTTGGAGTGACCCTGCACCAGCTGGCCAGAAACAGGGAAGCTCAGGTGCTCTCTGCTGCCTGGCCATGTGCATTTTCAAGTTTCAGGTAAGTCATGTGCCATCATAAAATGAGGTTGTTTTTCCCATTCAACATGGGGAAGAAAATAAAGCCTCTCATTGAATATGAAAACTGCCTCATCTTATAATCAGGTAAATATGGTATTTGGCCAGTAATGGCTTAAAAAGAAATGAACCTGTATACTAGAGGTTAGTGGTTCTTTATTGCTTCAAAAGCTCCTTGACTTACCTAATACATTTCAAAATGCAACTTTAGTTTTTTGACTATTTGACATAAAATGATGAAAATAAGCATTAACATGGTCATGTTGGCTGTACTGCCCTTACATCAGGCTATAAATTAACACTACTTTGTGCCTTATAGCAAAATACTATTTTCCTTTTTAGAAAAGGGAAGCAAAACCAGAGGAAAAATATATTTTAGGAGCAATATTCCATTTAGGATATTCAGGTTTTAGGAGCAATATTCTATTTCAAATTAGTTTATATTTTTTTTAATTATAAAAGAAAATGGCACTTCTAAAGGGTTTCTAGGGAGCCATGTGAGTTAAATAGCAGCTATTCATTTCAATGTGTTTGCTCCTAAAAAGTTATATAAAACAATATTTACATTATTGTTTGGAATAGTAGCATTGAAAGACATTCTTTCAAAAGAAACTTGGTTTCTGATATTACAATTTTCTTCTTGATAAGAATATTGAGACCAAATTTCAAATGAAAAGTGTGGGCAACATTTTCACAACTCTTTTGCAAGGTACCTAAGTTGAAATTTAGAGGGAGCTGCTGGAAAACCTCAGTTATGAAACTTGGGACACCTTGATCCAAGATAGCTTGTCTCTATTGATCTTCAAGGCAGGCTTCAAGGTCCCTCTGTTGTCTTTCCTTGTTGTTACAAGTGGGGATCATTTTCATGAGGGTTGATGATGAAAGGATGGCAGTGGTTGGGTAAAGTGATTTGAGATTTTATATTTATATTTTCCCACTGGGTTTTGCTAGTTAGTATGGTTGGCAAAGAAGGAAATGCATCTAATTTGCATAGGTAATTAATGTTGTCAAGTGGCCTTGAACTGTAGATTAAATATTCTTTTATTTTCCTTTTGATGTAAATCTAAATAAATCTGTATCCTAGGGGTGATTAGAAACCACAGTAAAATGTGAAAAGTTTAGAAAAGGTAAAGTCAGAGACACCAAAAAGAAAATAGTATACTGAAACAGCTGCTGAGTTTAAACCTGAGATATAAGAATGGAGATCTTATAACTGCAATTTTGTACTTGTATTCATTGTATAGCAACTTAATCATTTCATCATAGGAAATAATAGTATTGTGCAAATCCAATAGCGTTCCATTAAATGCACAGAGAGGACATACAGAAGTGATATGATTCAGGTGCGGCTGATAAACTCAGACTGGTGGGTCAGTGGAGCGTCCCACGGGAGTGGGGGGGGGAGG
>NW_017728950.1:63711838-63727325 GCF_001723895.1 Crocodylus porosus | reverse complement strand
CAAACCTCCCCCCACCACTCCCATGGGACGTTCCACACCACCCAACTAGTCTGAGTTCACCAGCCATGCCTGATGTGGTTCAAAGTTTGAAAAGAGGTGCCACAGTCTCAGTTCAGTGAGCTAGTCCAGCCCCACCAATGTAACAGAAATCCACACCTCCTGTGTCCTGTCCTGATTTGGTTTAGAGGTTGTCAAATGAGTCTTGCTCAAGTTGAATTGTTGTGCTCCAAGTTGGATGTTAAAATTTTAATCTTACTTGCTGTGGTTTTAAGAGATCGTTATGTATAGGCATCTGTGACTTATTTTTTATTGTAGTCTGTAATTTAGTTAAGGCATTTTTTCTTCTTAATGGGGGAGGATATATGTTACTAAGAATAGAGGATTGGATTATTACTGTAATGATTTGCATTGCTAGGTTGAGTTGTATGTCAACCTTATCAGTAGGAGCACTGGTTAACCAGACTGGGGCACAGTATTCTACTGAAGAGTAGGCCAACACTAAAGCTGTTGTTCTCAGCGCATCGGCATCAGCACCCTAAGAAATCCCAGGGAGTTTCTGAAGGAAATTATTATGGGGTTCGCTGCTGTCCTAGTTAAGTGTTTTTTTAAAGGACAGCATTCTTGCTAATTATCTTGTTTATTGTTCAAGTGAAATGTAGATACTTCCACTTCCACAAGCTTTGAGTGCAGGCACCATTGTTTAAAGTAGGTATCTAAAGTATTGAGATCAGATGTGAGTATTATTTCTTCTGTGGAGAAACAAGATTGCTGCATAACCAGGGCAATGCTATTAGCATATATCAGTTTTCTTGAGGAGGTGCCTGGGAGGTCATGAATATAAAGATTAAACAGCAGAGGCACAAGGGCTGATCCCTGCAGGAGTCCATTGCAGAGGATCACAACATCCCTTATTTGGTCTTAACCCTGCTTCCTCAGAAGGAAAATGTGGTCTGAAAAATTCTATTGTATATCACTCTTACTAATAATGTGTAAGTTACACTTAGTAAAGCTATTGGGCAGTAGTTCTCAGCTTTATTGGGGTCCTCATGTGGGTTTACTTGATATCCTTTCACGGGTAGCCTCAGGTGCTATGCAGTGTTAGTACTGTTAGGTGTGCAAATATGAGTTACAAGATAGATACAGAGATTTCAAATAGGAATCCACAGTTAGAAAACATTTTGACTTGCTGTGGCTTTCTTGAGTTCTTTGCAGCAGAAAAATTGCCCTATTATTTTTTCTTAGTCAAAAAACAAGTGAAAACTAAGAGCTGGCACTTTTCCAAATGGTGTCTCAAATCTAACAAGGGCTTCCTAGGAGGGTTGAGAACCACTATTTTAATTCCATCCCCCACACTGACTATAAATTTGAATTATACCTGCTTTCTCATTCAATATTCATCTCTAGCCCATTATCATCCAAGCATTTGAGACCACTTCCAGTAGCCCACAAGACTCATGATGTCAGTCTTCCAGCTATAAAAATGTCTCCCACTGTCCAGTCTTCACTCTATTTATGCAAGTTGCCTGTATCAACAGTTGACTAGAGCTTGTGCTATTGGAGAAAAATTCTCTCTATATCAATTCACACCCAAAATCAGGACTTTCTTTTAGCTTGTTAAGGCAGTTTCATGAGGTACATTACACAGACAATCCTCACTTTGGATTTCCGGTAACAGAGCAGCTTTCAAAACAAATAATTGTAGACAATTTGAGCTTCTATTTTTACTAAAGTTTTTTTTTTTTACTATATTTTCTCTCCTTATATTTATAGAAATTCCATTTTTCCTTCCCCCACCTCTAGAAAAAGATGTGACTTCTGAAAGCATTGAGGACTACATTCTGAGGCATTGCATTGATTTTAATTTGTCACGAAAAGCTCTTGGTTTTGTGTGCAAGAAGGACCAGTCTTGCTAACAGAAATAAGGAAGCTAACAGAAATAAAAAGAACATAGTTCATTATTAAGGTAACAGGGGGAAAAATATATATATATAGGCAAACAAAAATATTTTGCCCCTGTCACTGACTCTGGTATCATATTGCTTAAAGCCTTGTACAGGTATATACACATTCTTTGGTAGTCTGATCTGTTTTATGTAACCAGTGTGACTTAAAGAAATCTCTGCACCAGCTAATTATCTCATCCATACAATGCTAGAAAATAAGATACAAATATCTGCGTGTTTAGTTTAAGCATTCAAACCTGTTACATGCAAGCATGTTTCAATAAACTTAAATAATGGGGAGGGAGTTAGCTCTCCAAAAGTCAGAGTATGGGCTAGGCAATTAAGAAACGACAGCGTTTCTTCTCTCTCATATATGGGTTAATGATGATCCTTCTCCATTTCCCTGTTTGCATTTTACTTTGATGTATGAACAATGAGATTGCAGAAGATGAATAAACAATAGTCACTGACACTTGAGCTATGGTTTGTGACAGAAATGATTAGCAATAGTACAGTCTTTTGTTAACACTTACTAATTAGATGCAGTCAGTTCAAACGGATTAAATAAAATTCACCTCAATGGCATTTTCCAATTAAATGGACAGGCTCAGTATGGAATATATAAGCAACTTACTGTCAGTGAGATGGAAGTTTTCCCAGAGGGGTGTTACCAACTTGTGGTTTTTAATGGGATTACAGAAGTTCTGCTGATACTTTTTTTTTCCATCTCCCAATTCATTTCCAGTATTCTTAAAGTGAAATTTCTAAATGATATCAAGTGGAGGCCTCAGTTGCTAAGGTGAAAAAAGGATGTGTTTCTTTGGATTAGTGAGGAATGTTTGTAAATTCTGATATTTATGTTTGCAATATTTAAGCAATGGTCATTTGGACTGGAAATTAAGAAATTCAGCTCATGTTGAGAGGAAAAAAGTCAATCTACGGACTTCACAGACATTTTGGATATTTTACGTTTCCTCATGTACTTCATCTTTTACATCCTTTTCTGTGTCTCAAATAACCATGTTAGGAGCATTGGCATATCTACAAATAGTACAAGGCAAATATATTCTTGTTCTATCCCCTGTTCTTAACAAGTTTAACTATAGGTATTGATGGCATTTAGCCTCCAAATCAAAAGGAACTGAGTATCACCAGGAAAGGCCTTTTTCACTAGGCATTGTATATAAAGGGGACAAGGTGCCCTGCTACACTTCTGAAGAACATGAATTTGAAGCCCAACTCTACAGCACCAGCTGTAAGTAGGTACCTACTCATTCCTGCTGAGTGTCAGAGCCTGTTTGATGTGATGCAAACCACTTCTCAGGTGTAGCCACATGTTACAGTTAGCACATGCTAACTCTAAGGAATGTTGGCATTCAAGTTAGCATGTGCTGCAAGTAGTCGCACATTAAGGGTTAATAACTTCTCTAATGTGCACTGCTCAGACCTGCCACTAGAGGGTTGGCAAGTGGGAGTGTTGCTAGGAGCTACCAAGTCTGCTGTATGCCTGCCCATCTCACCAGCTGCAGTGTAGGCCAGAGATGGGAGGGAGGCAAGGGGGAATTGTGGGAGGAGTCTCCCTGCCCTTCTGTACCACTTGGATCACCTGCAGTCACCTCCCTGCCATCCAGGGCTTCTTGCCCCCTGTGCCGCCCTGATCCAGCCTGCAAAAGCAGATGCCAAGTGGTACTTCTACTAGGCTCCACAGTTGCTTGCTACCCACCAGCCCCTGAGGCACTGCCCAGCAGCAACCTGTGAAAGAAGGGGGAATGAACAAGGGCTAAGGAGTTGCTGGGAAGCCATGGGGCCCAGCATAGCAGTCTGGGCCATATTCAGATGCATGGGAAGCTGTTGGGGCCAGCCAGATCCCTTCTGCTGCTGTCTGCTGCTCACCACCTCTCTCCTGCCCTCTCTTTTCGTTTGGGAGGTTGCTGAGCAGTTTCATAGCCTGGTGGGGGTGGCATATTGTGCAGGGAGCCCAGGAGCAGGCATGGAAGGGGACCAATCTGGATGCACAGAGAGCTGCTAAGCTCACCTGCCTCCTTTCCTGCAGTTGCCTACCAGTTCTCTGCCTACCCTGCTTCCTTCCCTCTTCTTCCCTTCATTCCTGCCCCTTTTTCCCTTCTCCCTCCCCCCTCACTTACCTGCTGTCCAGCTGTCCCCAGTTAATCTAGGGCCATAGAGTTCTTGGAATAGCTAGTCCATGCTGGGAGTGGTGCTCCCTGGGATGCTGGAGGACTGCAAATCGTCTTTTTATCTCAGTAGAGCAGCCTGATAATAAGGTAACTTGAGCTGGGTACCATGGCCAAAAGAGAATCCTGGCTTTTAAGATACCTAGATGCATAGACAACTGGTAGGGGAGGCCTGGGGTGGGGGGCATGCCCCCCCCCGACAGGGCTATTTCTGCCACCAACACCACCAGTGGCTTCTGCAGGTGCTTGCCAGGCCAGTCTCCATTGCCAGTGCTGCCAGCAGCTTCTGTGGGTACTCATCAGCCCCATCCCCACCACCAGTGGCTTCTGCAGGAACTCGCCAGTACTGTCCCTACTGCTGGTGGCTTGCCAGACCTGTTTCCACTGCCGATGCCAATGGCGGCTTCTGCAGGTGTGTACCCCAGGCTCAGGAGGCACCAGTTGCCCATGTCTAGAAGGTAATTAGCACTTGTTAATGATCCTTAACTTATGGTTGACCATTGGTCTTGTAAGTGCCCTTGTAAGGTGTGACTTTACCTTAATACATCTTGTATATTGTTAGCATACCTCAATACTGCTAGGCTCAAACAGAATATTATCCTCAGATGATCTTTGGCCTTGATTATATGTATAAGACTAGATATTAAAGCAAGGTAGTTAAAAGCAGAATCTGATTGATTCATCTTTGTAAAATAAAGCATACACTGGGGATGCCTAGAAATCTAGCACAGGAATTGAGCATAGGCATTTCCATTCTTATAGCTTCTGCACTATTGAATAAGAGGGCACACATTCTGCAATGATAGTTCCATAATCAATTTCCTTATTACTCATTTTCTCATCTCTCCTTGTGAGTAAGAACAATCTCATCAAATCCCTGTGACTACAACTATTTAATTTCTATTCCAGAGGCTTCCTTGGAGGTGTTGTGCCTGTCAATGGACACCTGCCTAGCTACTGCAGATATATTCACATCAATATAAGGATGTTCATTAGAAAAGGAATGAAAATGTAATATTGAAGGCAAAAGTGGGAAACTGTTAATATGAATAAAAATGTATTTTTATCCAAAGCAATTAAGGGCCAGGGAAATTATTAGGTTGTTTTACCAAGCCACACTGCTTCACATCACCTGAAAATCTATCCTGATACATAAAGTGTGTATACATAAAGCCTTTTACACAGTGGGTGTGTCTACATGTTCATTAACGTGCAGTCATTACTGCACATTTAGTTTAGTACTTGCTTAATGAAGTACAAACTAAATGTGCAGTAACTACAGTACCAGCACATGGTTTCTTTCATGATGGTTACTGCATAGTAGCCTAACAACAACGTACAGTAGCTTACTAGCATGGTTTTTGACTGGCACGCTACTGTGCCATGTTATTAAGCTACCATGCAATAAGCATCTTGTGTAGACACACCCAATGTGTGGAATATCAGTACCTAAACAATTAATAGCAAACTCTCAGCCATCTTTCAGACATTTATATAGCAGTTTTAAATAAAAGTAATTGAAATTTGTCAAATTCCATGATGTTTCTCAAATATTTTTTAGACTTTAGTTTTCAATCTGTCCTTGTACTTAATTTATGCTTTATTCAAAGGGCATTCTCATAACCTGTCTATGCCAAGTCTGACCTGCAGTTTGGAAAGGGTTAAGGGTTTTCTCCCTATTCCACGGTTCAGCACACTTTAAAAGGAAAAGTGAGATGGGCCCCAAGAAAGGGTTTATTTGTATTTCACCATGGCTGGCTGAGGTAAGGAAAGTCTTTGAAGTATATCACCAGCATTTTCAATTAAGTTATTTTATTTTGTAGCATTTATGACATTTGCAACAGCTTTACAAAGAACTTGCTTTGGTTTCTTGGTTGATTAAGTAGTATAGTTTAGAAACCCTTAAGTTTCAAATTCCCTTGCATAGTCTGAATCTTTTACAGTTATTGAAGAAATTCTTATTTAGTCAGTTAAAAAGATACCAACAGGTTTCATGCTATTTTTATATGATTTTAGAAGGAAAACTTAATGGTTAGCTGATCTGACTGGTATCTAAGAAAATGTAATATAAATTTCTATTGTTCACCAAATAAACTTTATCTCATTCAGAATGTCCCAAACAGTTTATCCACATGGCCTTTCATGGGTATTCATTAAGTAATAATGAAAATTTAATAGTTAAACAGTGGAAAGTTCCAGCCTTCATCCAGGTATAATTATGAGCTGGGATTGTAAAATATGTATGCACATAAAATATTTTAGCCTTCATTATCTGTATCTGTTTTATATTAGATAACAAGGGCAGAAGCTACATCTTAGTGATGTACAACACTGAACAAATAGCTGTTTTTCATTACATAATCTTTTTTTTTTTACATCAAGTTCTAAATAAATAAGATAGATAAATAAATACAGTGATCTAAAGTATCTGTGACCAAGAAAGCAATTGGATAAAAAGAAATTATAACAGAAAAAAACTATAAAAGCTCTAAAAAAGCACTGAAAGTATCCTTTTCTACAAGAATTAAAAGTACTGCTTCTGAGGTCCAAAATCTTGCCAGGGCCCAAACAAGTTCAATATCCCACTGGCAAGAAGACATCCATTTTCTGTATTTCCAATAGTACATAGGTCGTATTTTAATATATTTTCTTTGTTGTACATCTAAATAGTATCATTTAGAAAGTTTATGTGACTGGCACAGCTTTAAACATAGGCTATCATAGACAGTCTTCTACCCAAGCAAAAAATGAGGAGTGGCTAAAAAGATTTACCAGCTTAAAACATTTATTTCTTGTTGGCAATAACTGCTTTCCATTAAAATTGACAAACTGGTAACATTACAGAACTTGCTGTTAGGCAAAAGCAGAGGCCAGGTGGTACTTTTGGTTTGGATTAGTCAATTTGTGCTTCGTTAGTTTAGCAATAACTAAATTAGATTTTATGTTGGTACAGGGGCAGATCCAGAAAGGGTGTGGCAGTATAGCCCTCCCCGGCCCTGGCCCTGGCCCCTTTTAGTCCACATTGCGCAAGAGCCCAGGAGTAGGTACAAGGATGGGGGACCTGGCTGCCACCACTGCTACTGCTGCTCCCAGGTGAGCCCAACTCCTTCATAGCTCAGCTAGAGCAGCACTGGGGCTCACTCTGCCCCAGAGTCAACAGGGGGATTGAGGGAGAATGGTAGGAGAAGGGAGATGCCAATAAATGTGGAAGGAAAGGGCGAATGTGGAAGTTAAAAGTAGGTTGGCAGTGTTCTTATAAAAAGCTCCCTGGATGCTGCTCCTGTGGTGCCATTTGTCTGCCCCAGCAGAGGCTGAGGCTAGGAATGGACGATGCCATCAACCCTACAGTGCTGTTCATTGCTGTCATGACCTCTTTACAAAATCCAACATCTGCCTATGGTTGTCATGTAGCCTTCTGTGATCGTCCGAAAGCAAGTTTTATTCTCCCAGCTCAGTTAAGGTGTACACTCAAGAGGAGGGCAGAGAAAGTGCATCAAGGACTTTCTCAAGGACAGCTTGGAAAAATGCAACATCTATATCTACTCACAGGAGACTGTTGCCCAGAACTGCCCCAAATGCTACAAGGATCTCAGTACTTTGAAGCCTGATGACAACAACAGGAGACAAAAAAGCAGGGAGTAACAGAAACAGTGTGTTGGAGAACAAATAAAGGATCCAGAGCCACCCACCCCTCCTGGAAACACGTGTCTAACTTGCAGTAGAACCTGTAGATCCTGGATTGGCTTCAGCAGCCATCTTCAGACCCACAGATAAGACAATCATGGACATGGGCGACTGGTAGCTCCTGAATGGGGGTGGGGGGGAATGCACCTGATTACTGAGTAGTGGGGGTGGGGAGGTGTCCCCCAGTGGCCAATCGCCATGCCCGGAAACACGAGCGGCACAACCAGAAGTGCCGCTGTGGGGCTGACACTCAGCCTCCTCCCCCGCTGTTGGTACACCACTGCAGGGGGGGCACACTAAGCACCTGCTGATGCCACCGGCAGCATTGGCAGTGGGGATGGCCCTATCAGGGGGGCACATGCCCCCTGTGCCCCCCTACGTGTCTCCTATGATCATGGAAGACAATCATCTTCAATTGCAAGAGATTATTGCTGATGATGTGATAGTGTAAATCGTCATGGCTCAGCCTGAAAGTAATTCTGACAATCTTTTATATAACAGAAATTCTCTGAGGCTGAGTATCATGAAACAGGAGACAATAGTGCAAAACAAAAATCAAGCACTTTTTGGATTTCTGAAATCAAGGGTTTCAGTTTCAACTGGTGTCTGGAAATCTTCTATCTGTAAATAGGCAACTAATCAAAATGTCAGTGCACCCTATTTCTGAAAATAAACTTCTTAATGAAGAAGGTTTTGTTCCTGCTGATAGTTCCAATAGATCTGACAGAAGAGAACAAAAAAAAGTGTTGTCACCAGGGAGTCTGCTCTATCTTTAGATATGAATATGCCTTTGGGCAGTAATAACTTGATATAGTAGTGCTGTCATTGAAGGAATATCTTGATTCAAGGTTGTAAAGAGAAGAAAAGTGATCACTAATGTTCTCTGAGTACTGATCACTGATTGTTGGCCACTTGGCCAGTAATCAATGAGTTTGTCTTTTGTTTGCAAATACTGAGATAGCCCGAACAAACTGTAAAGATTTTCCTTTGAATAAGGAAAGAAGCTATCCATTTTCATGCCAACTTCCAGACAGGAAATGTGTTAAGTAAGCTTGGCTTTTCTTGCCACTCCAGCTAATTCTGTATTTTGTTTCTGTTGCAAGATAACACCAGCGATTTTATGTTAGCTAGAAACTAGTAATTAAGATGGAAAAAAATAGGGTAACCTGGCAAAAGCATGAGGAATCTTCAGATTTTATGAACAGCTATCTTATATGGAGAAACTTAGGATTTAAAGCAAGATCGTAGGATTGTTAAAGAAAACTACTGACAATTAAATT
The DNA here is from genome assembly GCF_001723895.1 of Crocodylus porosus. Classification (NCBI taxonomy): domain Eukaryota; kingdom Metazoa; phylum Chordata; order Crocodylia; family Crocodylidae; genus Crocodylus; species Crocodylus porosus. Next base: position 63,718,226 of record NW_017728950.1, on the reverse strand, counting down.
CTGTGAAAGAATATTGGCAGTCTGTTTTGGAAAGATTTTTAGATTTAATCAGGCTGCATAAGTAGAAAAAACAGTTCCCTTCCAAGGCTCAACAGAAATGCTTTATTCATCCCACAATGTTTTTTTTTTTTAATTTGTGGAGTTTCTTGGGAAATAAGACTGTGTAAAGTAAGAATATTTCTGATGACTTGCCTTGAAGTAATGTCATGGTCATTACCCATTACTGGTCAAAAATGTTCAAAACAAAATTATTCAAAATCTTGGGAGCATTGTCAACAAAGAAATTATTTGTCTAGAAGGCTGCCACATGATTCTCTTGCATCTACTAAAGACAGTAAGGCAGTGCAGATGATAACAATTATTAGACCCTTGTTACACAGTAATTTGGGGCAGCTCCTGGAGGTCTTAACACCCGGACAGTCCATAGAGTAACACCTGAAAGCAGTTTGAAGCATTTGTTATGCAGCTCGAAGCTATGCCACTCCAGGGCAGGATTGTCTCTGATCTGTGTTACCCAGATCATGTTACACTAATGTGTAGCCGCTCTAGGGTAGTGTAAATACCCCCACCTGCCTCACCTTCCCAGCTGGCCTAGATTGGCCCCTCCCCACCCAACACCCCAGATCTCTGCTCATCTCCCCTCCCCACTACCACCCCAATCCCCCTTACTTGTGGCAGCAGGCAAAGAAGGGGTAACCTGTCTGCCCTATGCCACTGCCACTGTCTGGGTGGGCTCAGCCCAGAGATGAGCTTTATCTTGGTAGTGGCAGCAGCTGGGCAGGTAGGTTAAATCTTTTCTGTCTGCTCCCCAGGATAGTCAGCAAAGGCAGCCACAAGTGAGCAGGTGGAGGAAACCCCATGAAGCAAGGGAAGAGATCTGGGAGTGGGGGGAAAAGGGAATCTGGGAGCGGGGATGGATCCCTGGGGGCAGGGGGAAAGCCCAGAATGGGAGAGTGGGATTCATACCTTTCAGTCCTCTAGGCCCCTGATGACTTGAAATGCTACCATATTCAAGCTAGCAATAACACTGATCAGCATACACAGTGTAAGGTGTAACAAGACCCTTAGATCTGTTTTTGCAGAAGAGGCAACTGTGGTAAAAGATGGCAGCATTCTGCCAAAGAACATTTTGTTGAATTTTGAAGCTACTATGGCTGCTGTCCTTGAATAGTTAAAAGAAACTAGAGTACCATTCTGTAATTCAACAAGTCAAGGCAGACAGCATAGTTGGAAAAGTATTTAGGATATCATCAAGAGTTATTATTGCTCGTTATCTGAAACTCTTATTCAAAGATGCTTCTATCTGTGGTATTTGTTTCAAGTGCAGTTCAAATTTAAAGTTTTCTGCAGCATTGCCACAGACAAGTGACCAGTCTATTTTAAAACCCTTAAGTGAACTGATGCGATCTTTATTAATACCAAATTTCAGAAGTCTATGATGCTTTACTTTCAATAGTCCATGATTCAAACATAAGGCACCCCCAAAGAACAAGCTCCAAGCAATTCTAAATTGCCAGACCATAAAATCTATAGCCATATTCTTGTGCAGAGTGTATTTTGTCTTGACATACTTTATGAAGTCAACATACAAGTAAAATGTTTCAGGAAGTTGAAGTGAATAATCAAATGAACCATTACATTGTTTCAGATTTGCGTTGCCCAATATAAACAGGTAATATTACTGGAATTCTCTTAGAATTTGGTTGTGGAACTATCAGGGAAGGGAGGCAAAAGTGGGTAATGGGTTAGGGTTGGCACAAGGCACGTACCCTAACACCTACCCATTTCTTGGGCTTCTCTGATTCACTCTGAGGGAAGTACTTACCTAAACTTTCTCCTGGAATAAGTACCAAAACCAATCCACTCTCACAAAATATTGCCATTTTGGTAGTCAATAGGTAAGACATTCACCCAAGATGTGAGAATACTTTAGTATTAAGTTCATGGTCCCCTATGCTGTAGTCACCTAGCACATCTGGCCTATTGGGTGGCCAAAAGAGAATTGGTCCACTGCAGAGTAGCATCACACTGTCTTCGGAAAAAAACAGCAGATCTCTGTCTCCAGGGTGAGAGCAAATCTCTTCCCCCATCCTCCCGCTTCCAACTACTCCCAACCAAGTCCACTTTCCCTTCCAGCTGAGAAAAGCTGCTATGAGCTATCTCCCACCCCTTCCTGTGCCTATTCCTATGAGGTTTAATTACATCTTGACTAAGAAACCTGAAATCCATAAATTGAACATAAAATTCAGCCTTTCTTTTTCTTCATGACATTGCTTTCCAATTCTCAGGGGATTTCCTCACCCTCTCCTGGGTGGAATGAGTTTGACAGTACTCTTCACTGTTCCCCTTCTCTTATTTGGGCTTTGAATTATAGCATTTCTGAGCTGTGCTGAAGGTTTCCTGCCTCTAGCAAGATTTTGAGCATAGACATACTTATTAGTGACTTTGTTTCCTTGGTAACAGTAGGCAGTGATTTCATGTACTGGGCCACTGGGTCTCCCGTGGCAAGTTGGCATCTGAGACCTCAGGCATTAATGCCATTCCATCTTTCTCTAATAGTATATCAGAAAGAATATCTTTCAACATTTCTACTGAAGAATTCCAGGACCTTCTCTGGCATCCATACTGACTACACCTAGAGTCATCATAGTAATCTCAGTGAGGGGCTATTTTGTCTCTCACCAAGATCAGCTGCCTGCAATAACATCAGATCATTATCCTCATTACATGGTGCCTCAGTTGCGCGGTATCAAAACTATCATCAGTCATATGCTAGCAACATCAGTGTAATATGGCATTGATAGAATTGAAAAGATGATTTTCAGTTCTGTTAAAGAAGTCAAACATCTTAAAATATAGTTGTTATAGTAATGTAATTTTTAAAAGTGCAATACATTTTCAGTTCTTACTACCTACAAGATACAAGTTTTAAGCTCATTGTTTATTTTCTAACACGTACAAGGAGTGATCTTTTGAGGAAAAAAAATAGTAACAACCCTACCTGCACATTACCTAAAGTCAAATCATATTTCTCAAGTAATTGCTGACTTGTTTAACATATACTTAGTCTTAAATTATTTTAGATTTACCACATACTGGATTCTTCCAAATGTGATCTTTAACAGTAGAACATTGCCCTTCCTTTTAAACCTTTCTCAAATTTTACCTAACATTTTAAGTTGGGGAGCAAAATCTATGAAACTAGGGTGGAAAGCAGAATGTATAGAATTCACCACCTCAGAAGCACCTTCAATGTTTTGAGTTATAGTAATTTCTTCAGTCATATCATGTCTTAAAATCAACTAGTTTAAGAGATGTGCAAAAACAGTAGCAGCATTTTCAGAAAGCTGAGAAACCTTTCCTTGGTGGTGGTGGTGGTGGTGGTGGTGGTGGTGGTAGTAGACTCTTGATTACTGTTACAGTCTCTGTGCTATTTTAAATAGATATACATATAAGAGTCTTCAGCTTGTCTAATGTATTATCACAATTAAATCACAGTACAAATTGGGAATGTAAGTCATATTGAGTCTGGTCTAAAATTAATTGAGTTAATGAGTCTTTTCATTTTCCTCAAGGTCTTGCAATCAGGGCTTTAGTCATTGCCAGGATATTCCTAGAGATGCGCGCGCGTGCGCGCGCACACACACACACACACACACACACACACACACACACATTTGGTGCACCCCCAAGAGCATGCATATGTAGAGGCATGTGTTTCCTGTGGGACAAATAGCAGCAGCACATATTAGTGTCATTGGTATTTGTCCCTGGGCATGCCCCTGCACACATGCTCAGGCGCATGGCAGAGGGACCCGAGTGGGGTAGGGGACGCTGGGGCCAGCACCTCTGCTGGCCCCAGCAACCTTACCTGATGTCCTTGCCCACTCAGAGGCTGGCTGGTAACCAGAGCGTGGCTCCAGCTGGCCAGGCTCCAGTTTCTAGTGACTCACACTGCTGCCATGTGCACCACACTGCTTTTTTTAATGGCATTTTTTTTTTAACACGAGGATCTCCTGGTGTCAAAAAAATACACTGCAGTGAAAATTAGCAATGTGCTTCATGGATGCACACCACACACTGCATATGCATGCTTATGGGGACATGTCCATTATGTCTGTGGTTTTCACAGACGTCCGGTGCTGTTTGCCTTCATGCATTTTAAACACATGCACTCATGCAGACAGATAGCCAATCTAATGACTGTTGTCAGATAGGAGATTTGGAGTATTACAACAATAGATGTACCTGAGTTCCATTGGTATTCATCTAGACTAGGATAAAACTTGTTAGTTTAAATATTTAACATTCAGCTGAGACCAGAAAAAGCTGTATATTATTAACGGGTATTACCAGATAGCACCTGCTTCTTGATCTGTCTATATTAATGGTTTAATATATGGTAATTAAACATTTGAAACTAACATGTTTTTTAAAAATCTTGTAGTCCTCATGTAACTGTTAGTTGTAGGCATAACAGGTCAGCTCTGTGCCCTGAGCAGCTTTGGTGCATGGGGTAGCACCAGCCATGGCATTACCAGTGGTGAGAGTATGGCCAGCTGCTAGCGGCAGTGGTGGCTATTTTTTCATCTCATCCCAAAGGCCGTGCCTGGAGCTGCTGCTCTGATCACCCCACCTCAGTTATGTTACTGCTGTTATTGGACAAAATAAAAAATGAGAGGGGGTTAAAAATGAAAGTTAAATTGCATTTACCGCAGGGTTTTGAATTTTTTACTGTATACTATGGTGATTCATGTGTGTGATGCTGCAAATGTGTATCTACAGCTCTCTCATATAAAACACCCCACAACACAAATTTATCCCTTGAAACCATCCTTAATATTGGTTACAGGAAAGTAATGGCAAAAGTAAAATATGACTGTCAAAAACAAAATGTTCTTTTGTCTGAATTTTTTTTATTGCAGATAAAGCTTCTGTCACCGTTCCTGCTTATGCTATGTGATATAACTAATTCATTAACATTGATTTCACTTGTCCACTCAGGCCAATTAATCATCTCCTAATGTTTCAAAAAGAATAACACTAACTAAAACTAATATGTTCTGCTCTTCTTGCCTCATTTTTCTTTATTAGTTAAATGTTATGCGGTATATTTCAGGAAATCTGGCATTTTAACAATGAACACCATGCCATTGTTCAGTCGGTACAGAAATTTAATTTACTGAAAGAGAGAGATTCAGTCAGAGACTGAAAATGTTTTATATTTGTGCAGCATTATATGTAGACCCTAATATTATATTGTTTAAAGATAAATCGGTCCCCCTCTACACATTATATCTATTGTGCAATTACCTTGTTAATTATACAATAAATTTAGACTGGCTACACATGCATGTTAACTCTGCCGACTTAAAAGGTCTAACCAGCCATAAAGGTATTGCTCAAAAATGTGTATTACCTTTCATAGCTGGTCTGTATCCAGCTTCAATTTGGGAATGTAGGCAGTCTATGGTTGGGAGACTCTAGCTGCTGTGGTCTCTCACCTGCAGGGGCACTCCACGCAGCAGCCAGGAGATCTCAGCTGCTGTGATCTCCAAACCATGGCAATCTATCAGCCACAGGGTGCTCCAGGCATCCCCAGGGCTGGGAGATTGCAGCAGTGCCCCATGACTGTCAAGGCTGAGAGCCCCGCAGCTGAAAGGGCAATTGGTCCCGGCTGCACTTCATGCAGACCTGAGGCTGAGATTCCCATCAGGTGCAGGGACTCTCGGCCACAGTTGTACGTGGTCCCTGTGGCTATGGACCCTGTCAGCAGAAGGGGCTCCCAGTTGCAGAACCTTGCTTCTTGCTGATGTAGGATGAGCCCAGGTTCAGGCACCCCCTGCACCAGCAATAAGTAGTAATATCTAATACAAGACCTCACAATCACACCTCCTGCCATGCACATTAAATCTCATCACCCCTTTAACTGCACATGTAGAGAGGGTCTTGGTGTCAAAAATATCAGCCAGAACACTTTTTTAGTCCATTCTAATACTACAGTTAGCAGTTGGCAAGAACCAAACTTCTTCTTTTGAATTTACAAAGCTCTTGGCCTCTTGAAGGCTCAGATCAAGTGAAGTACTGAATTGCTTCCATAAAGAAGTAGTGAAAAGATGATTTAAGATAATTTCAGTGCCTTGTTCAGCACCTTATTGTAAAAGGGTAGTAACTGACCTATAGAGGATTCCAAGCCAATAAAATGTTTTTCATACATTATTAGCCTTTTATTTTATTTCAAACATTTGCAGATGATACCAAAATTTGGGGTGAGGTGAGCACGCTAGTAGGTAGGGAAAGACTGCAACAAGACCTGGATAGGTTACAGGAGTGGGCTGACATAAACAGGATGCATTTCAGTACTGACAAGTGCAGGGTGCTGCACTTA
>NW_017728950.1:63700048-63711478 GCF_001723895.1 Crocodylus porosus | reverse complement strand
CCCCCTGGCATGACAAGGAACAATGGACACAAATTATTAGAGAGTAGATTTAGATTAGACATCCACAAGAACTACTTCACAGTTAGGGCAGCTAGGAGCTCGAACCAACTTCCAAGGGAAGTGGTGCTGGCTCCTACCCTGGGGATCTTTAAGAAGAGGCTTAAATACTACCTGGCTGGACTCATTTGAGTCCAGTTTTTTCTCCCACCCAGGCGGGGGGTCGGACTTGAAGATCTACAAGGTCCCTTCTGACCCTACTTCTTTGATTCTATGATTCTATGTTGTCAGTAAGGAAGTTTATGAAATAAAAAATGTACTTGGAGGTTAAAGTGTTTTGCCACAAGCTCGTATGTCTTTCCAGTGTTAACTTCAGATCAGCATTTATTCATTCTTACATGTAGGGATCACCCCTATCTCTCCAATGTAGACAGCAGAGGGTCCTGTAAGCTGGTAGTGGTATATATGACATTGATGGAGGTGCATGCAAAAGAACCTTGGATGGATGTTATAATCCATGTTATTAAGTCCAATGATGATGTGTGTGTTGATAAAGGACACATAGGCAGCTGGATCTGGAACAAGGTCTGGTGCCTTGGTGAGAATAGGTTTTAGGTTGTATGTTGTTGGAGAGCCGTCTGTTTGAACCTGGTGGGGCTGTGGTCCCCAGGCTGCACATTGCATGGGCTGCACATTGCACAGGCTGCACGTTGAATGGGCAGCTACTCCAGGATTCCCACTGCATGGACAGCAGATGACATACCACACACTCCATGCAGGCTGTGCTGGTGACATGTGGACCCCTGGGCCTTCTCCCACCACATGGAAGCGGGAGAGGAGGCCTAGTCCATGGGCCACATGGTAGTCCTTTAAAGGCTGCTAGTTAGACAGTTCTGTTTTAAACAATAGGGCTATGTGAAGCTTCGTTTGCTGATTTCATTCAGAGGAGATTTGGCCTGATTTGGGGACTGAATCTCCAAATGCAAATTGAATTGGGAGACTAAATAAAAGCTCCAAATTGATTTGAAGCATCCGAATCAATTCAGAAAAAGATTCAGAAATGACTCAGCCAATTTGGAGATTCAGCCATAAACTAAACAGGCAGCTGACTGCTGCCTCCAGCTGGTAAGTCTGGTTGGGGTTGGGAGAGGGCAGAGGGAGGGATTGGGACTGGGACAAGCTGCCCAGCTGGGGCAGGGGGCTGCATAACTTGGGGAAGTGGGTACAGGGGCGCAGGATGCAAGCGTGGCAGCTCTGGGAGTAGGGCTTTGCCCTGCTGCCACTTGCCCAGCCAGGGCGGGGGGCGGGGGCAGGATGCAGACACGGCTCGCTCTGGCAGAAGGGGACAAGTGGCAGCAGGGCATAGCCCCCTCTCCCTGTGTTGCTGTACCCACATCCTGTGCCCACCAGCACAGCAGAGTCCCTGCTCCCAGCGCTGATGCAGGTGCAGCAGCGCTGGGAATGGGTCTTATGTCCTGTGGCCACCCAGAGCAAGCCGTGCCTGCATCGTGCCCCCCACCCCCACCAGCTGGGCAAGTGGCAGCAGGGCATAGCCCCCATGGTTCCTCCCACTGGAACAGAGGCAGGCACAGCCAGGGGAGCCATGGGAAAAGCCCCCCCGGCTGGCACCCACACAGCAGCTGCCCCATGGCGTGCATCCAGCACAGCTCGGTAAGGTGCTGTGCACTGTCTGGGAGCTGGGGTGACTCCACTGTCAGCCAGAGCCCGTCAGCACTCAACCCCAGCAGCCCCAGCTCCCAGGCAGTGCACAGCGCCCTGCCAAACCATGCTGCACCCATGGCTCCCCACAACCAGGGAGAAGGAGGCAGAGCTGAAGGAGCTGCCTCTCCCCAGCTGATCCAAATCTCTCTGAATCAGCACTGAATTTTCTGGAGCTGATTCAGCTGAATCTATTCAGGACAGTGATCCAAATCTCCAAATCAAATCACCGTCCTCCGAATCAGCCGAATCTGAATTTGAATTGAATACTTCCCTATTCACACAGGCCTAATAAACAAGAAGAGAGTCAGTGTCAAAGGTGGACTTAGAACCTAGGTTCCACTTCTGAAATATTAAATGTTTAGGATTGGGAATCCAAAAAAGATGACAAAGCCAGTAGGGAAATACAGATCGCCCAAGCGAGGGACTAACAATAGAGGGATGGGGGTGAGGAGGGGAATGCAACTAGGTTACAGGAGATACAATGTTAGCCATCTAAGCCCAGGGGAAAGCAACAGTAGGTGTCAATTTAATTAGAGGGCTAGAGATTGACTACATTTCTTCATTTTTTTTCTGCAGAAAATCCTGAGTTTAAATGGCAAAACTCTACTGACTTCACGGGGGCTAAAATTTCACCTCCTAGTCATTATGTTAGAGAAATTGCTGATACCAATTAATATAATTTCAGAAATGCATCCATTCATGCTATGGGTGAGATGTGTTGTAGTGTAAATTAATGCTTGATGATCTATTTCCTCTGGCTGTTGAGACTGGCAGCTTCACCTCATGATTTATTATGATCCAAATGCCACTAGCCAATAAGCCCCATGAGTGCTTGGTTCTCTGCCAAGGACAACAATGTTTGATATCAAGCAAAATCTAACAAAAAAGGTTTAAAATGTTTCTTTTTTTGGTTAATATCAATAACGTTTCAAGTTGAAATATTTAGGTCTTCAGACGACAGGAAGATAGTCGTGTTCTCAAAAGGTTAAAATACAACTTTTTAATGAAGAGATTGGGAATATAAAAGGTATTCAGGTATATAAACAACAAAACAAAGATTCCAGAGGCTTTGCTGAGATTTGTTTAATCTTCCATAAATAGCTTTCCAGGTCTAGGTATTTGACGAATGTTTATTATAAATGCAGAACCAATTTCTGAGCTGTAAGTGCTCCAGCTTTTATGGATACTTAGAAAAGGTCTGAGTTGCATTTGTTCCTCTGTATAAAAATAAAATGCATTATTTATTGTGCTCATTTATACAGACATTAAGCGCAGAAACACAGAACATGTTCCTCTTCTTGTTAACTTGAGCAGGAGTAGGATGTTACACTGAGGAGGTTCAAATTATGGCATGGCTATGGCCCCGAGTGCTGAAGTCACTCAGTGACCTCAGAATCTCAGCTTTCACCATTTTTTAAATTATGAAGTCTTTCTCCTTTGTCATTGTGAAAGGAAGTCCAAAAATGACCCAAGTGTAATGGATGAAAAGGTGTATTTGAGTTCTCTGAACAAAAGGATTTTGGGGTTTATTTTTTTAACTTGTCATTTTTAATGTACCTAAAAGTGAGCTGTCTCCCTTTATTTTTCAAGTATGACCTTTTACAAATATAAAATAAGACAGGACTTTCTTCTCTTTCATTATTTCTTATATTCAACATTCCTCCCTTCTCTCAACATTATTGTACTTCAGTCTTTTAGTTATTAAAATGTATTTTTTCCTCCTTCAACTATAAAGTTACCTTATACAGTAAAATCCCTGTTATCCAGCACAAGTGGGGAATGGAGGATGCCTAGACTGGACGCAGAGGGGGGGTAGGTGGCAGTGGCTGTGCACTGAATGGCAGCAGCACAGGGTGGTAGGTGGTGGTGGTGGCTGCCATCGCCGCATACAAACTTCCCCCACCGTCCCCCAGCACAGCAAGGGGCAAAGCAGTGTGGCGCTGTACGCATCCCGCCACTTTTGGCGTGGCACCGAAATTCTGGTTAATAAGGTATTCTAGTTGGTAAAGAACCAGATAACAGATTTTACTGTACCTGAATTGACTCCACCTGCTCTCTGTTCACTCTATAATCTTTAATGTATCTGCCACAGTCCTTTCTACTGCTCCCTTCAAATTACTGTCAACCTATACCCCAAATCCTTTCTTCTACTCAGTTGAAAAACACATTCTTGAACTTTCTTTTGACAGTCTACTGTAAAACTAATGGTAATTGTGGAAGAGTAGCCCAGCTGCTGCTCTTGCTTCAGTTTTTCTTGGAGGGGATTCATTACCTTGAGGAGGTCACCATAGCATGTCCTGCCCTGCAAGCCACTGCCTGGGCTGCCAAACTTGTCATGGTGACCCCCCTTGGGGAAAACCTAGGGCAGGGTGCAGGGGAGCTGGGGCTTTGGGGACATGTCCCTGACAGCCAACCAGGGGTGGCCAGATACTGTAAAAGGAAGGATCAGGCTCTGAGCAAGCATAATCCTTCTTTTTATGGAGCGCTCCTGTCCCTGCTGCCCAGCACAAGTCTCCTGGCCTGCTGGAGTTTAGCACAGTGGTAGCCAGCAAAATGTGCCAGGCAGCCCAGGAGGCTTGTGGTAGGGACAGGAAGACTCTGTAGAAGGGTAGCCGTAGCTGGGGATACCCTGTTTCACGGGCTCCCACCAGCTTGGCCCTGTGCCCCCTCCCAGCTGTGCTGGCTCAGGCTAGGGTTGGCTCCCTCCCTCTAAAGTATCAGGCCCCTTAGAGCTCCAGCAAACTGCAGGTAGTGGCAGGAGGCACCTGGCACAACTGGAGGAATAGCACCAGGTGCCTCCTGTCACCACCTGCAGTGTGCTGAAGCTCTAAAGGGCCTGATCCTTTCTTCTGTGGAGTGCTTGCCTTCAGCCCCAACCTAGGCATATTGTATAAAGATAGAAAATTTCTGAGCTACATATGCTCCCTTTCCCCTGCCCGACCTCCTCCCTCCTCCACGGCTGATAGCTGACCATAGCTGAGGCTATCAAACTGCCTGTGAGGTGGTGGATAGTGGGGGGCCTGCAAAACAGCCTCAGATGCTGGGAGACTGTAACTTAACCTGAGTCCAGAGGGGTTCTGGTACTGAAGTTCAACAGCCTGGTTTAACCTAAATCAGTTAAATCTGATTCATGCAGGTCTATCTTAGACTGGGTTCCACCATTTTTAAACCAGTCTATGCACTCGGAGCTTCTGTTCTGTTATGGGTATAGACCAGTTTCCAAGCCTAAACCAAAAAAAATATAATGTCTCCACCTGGCCTTTGTCTGCAGCTCACTGCAAAATCCAGCCTTGTGCAGACAGACATCTGGGAAGGAGCTTGGGACAGGCTGAGTAGGCCTCCAAATCCTCTATCCTGTCTAGACACGTTGTCATTTTTTTTAAACAGATAACATTTCTAAGAGGATAGAGGTCCCACAAGACACTACATAATAATGATTAATTACTTCTAGAACCTTAAAACACTTTTCATAGTCCTGCTTCTTTTCAAGCCTTGCCATTTTCTGGATGGAAGTAGTAGCTCTTCATTTCCTTTAGCGGATAAATTTTTAATACAGATGCAGAGCCAAGTGACACAGCATGTTAGTGCATCTGCATTTCATCTGTGAAGTTTCTAGTTTAGGCCACCAGGGAAAATGTGCTGGGGGCCTGCACCTGCTTTTATTAAAGTCAGCAGCCAAGATTTTTAGAAATGGGTGACCAAAGTTAGGCTTCTTAATTTATGTCTAGACACTAAAGTAAGTGCTCCCATTTTCTTAAGTGCCAAGAATTCTATAGTTTCCACCAACCTTAAGTAGCTCAGATCTGAGGCTTTGGTGATCTTCTAATTCCCACTTCTCTGAATTTCACTGAAGCACTGAATAAATCAGCAGACTAGTGACATTCCCCCAGAACAAGTCTATGACCAGCACTACAGGTCACCGATCATGTGAACTGACAATAATAACAGGGTACTTGAACAGCACTTTCTTGTGCTGTGCTTGACTCGGGCCAGTTTTGTTATTTCCTCACTGCACTAAATTCATTTGTGGATTTTCTTTCTTTTCAGCCAGAAGTTATACCACACGCTCGGCCGTGTATTGCAATCAATAGTTCTTTTTATTTTAAAAGAAATGTTAGAAGAGAAATTAAGGTATTATAATATTCCATTAGTTCAGGGCTGTCCAGCTTCTAATGGGCTAGGGGGAAGAGGGGGGCCTTACAGCCTATGGTCTGCATCAGCAGGGGTTGCACACCATGGGGGCAGCACTAGTAGGGGTTATGGGACCCACAGGTTACCCACCCTGCATGGATGGCTTTTTCCCCTAGCCTTACACCATTGTACTGAACACAGATGGGTGCTTTCCCAAGCCCACTGCACTGCACATACCAGTGGGTGCTTCCCTCTCTGCTGCACCACGTGCACATGGGTGCTCCAGGCATGGGTTGGCATTACCCTATGCAGCATGGCACCTTGCCTCATCTTCAGCTCCCTGTGAGTTCCTCTGTGGCACCATTCTGCATGGGTGCTCCAGGCTGCTGACACTACAGGTTGCACTGCACCATGCAGTGGTGCCCTGCTCCCTGGGGCAGAGATGGGGAGCCCTGAGACCCTGACTACTGCTGCAACTGGAGCAATAGGGGCAGTAGCAGGCAGGTTGGAGCCCAGGGGCTCTGTTTTTACCCCTCACAAGGCAACAGCTGGGCTGCCCTGCATTGCATCATGTACTTGCTTGCACATGAGTAGCATTCCCTATGTGAGTGGCACCAATGAACTCACTCTAATGGCACCATTCACTTGTGTAGAATTTACCCACAGGTCTACACATACAATTAATGTTCATGAATAAACTCTGGTGATGGCTACAAAGGACCAATTCTCAGGATCATCATAAATTCTAGTTTATTGGACAGGATATGAAGTTACCATAAATGCAAACTTTGAGTTATGTGTAGTACTGGTTACCTTAGCACATACACACATGCACATGCACTCACTCATTCAAACCCATGTCATTTAAACCCATGTAGTAAAGTGTATAGTAGCTGCTGTAGTGATTGTGAGAGCACTGGTGTCAGTATATCTACCTGTCTGAGGCCCTGGAGTCTGCTGTCAGTGGTCAGCTTCCTTCAAGATGATGTATTCTCCAGAAGGGGGTCACCTGCTAGTCCTTCTGTCTCGGTAGGTCAGGTACTAGATGAGAGGGCACCACTGAGGGTCACACTTCACTGCCTTTTATCCCTTTCTGTCAGACATGTGTGATCCCCCAGCATCACCTTGGCTGCCCAATCTGGAGGTTGCTGTGCCACGTGGGTTTTGAGTAGTATGTGACAGCTGTTAGTCACAGGGGTCTCTGCTTGCTGGTACCTAAAGCTTTGGGAGTCCATCCTTGACTTATTGACTTAATGGCTGTGTTGTCATGGGTTACAGGAACAGTCAATAGAGGGGGGTGCTCAATGGCAGTAATCAGTTCCTTGGCTTGATTAGCTTAAAATGGCTTCCAGAGTAGAGTTTTGTAATGGTAAGTTCTTTTGGCTAGGCTATTGTCAATTAACAGCCAGAGGTACTTGGTTTGTCATTCATATTCACATTCATTCAAGGGACCACCCAATATAGCAAATTTTATCACTTTACAATTACAATTTCAATGTAGTTTTTAACAATGGGCCGGGGTGTAACTTCATTCTACAGGGAGTACATTCCCTAAGGGTTTAAAAGTATAAAATAGAAAATGCCATGGTAAAGACGACACAGATGAAATATAAAAATGCACTGTGAGAAACATATAAAAATGCAATGTGAGGTAGTGAGGATCAAAGGCTACTGGGAACAGTAAATGAGTTAGGTTAGCACCAGGATATATTTACAGTCTTTGAAATAGATATTTTAGTTCTGTTTTCTTTACTGATAATGAGCTTAATTGATATGTAGATGTAGTTTGTAGGTTTCTCCTACAGAAAGACACTTCAGCTTTCTGGCTTGCTCTGGGCCTTGCCACACCCATGCAATGAGTGTGCTAGGTCTCTGCTAATACTTAGAAGGAAAAAGAAATGCACAAAATGGGGGGGGGGAGGGGACAAGCAAGGAGGGAATGCCACTAAAGAACGCCACTGCAGGATAGTACTTGTGTTTCACGTGTAAATGGTGATGTTTTATTGAGGAGCTTATTAAGAAACTCCACAGTAAATGTTTTGTGTGGATCCAGGCTCTGTGGTCAAAGCAATGATTTACATTATTATATAGAAAAAGTCCTCTGACATTGAGTAATAGTACATGTTATCATAACTTTCCTTTTGAAAAAAAAAAAAGAGGCAAAAGTTGTGAAGGGGCTTCCAAATTTTACAGGTAGTAAAAAAAAACCCCTTTATATAGGAATATTGAGTGAAAAGAAGTCATATATGCCCATAATATAGATGTGTGTACATGGTATTTCTTTTCACCCAGTAACTATTGTAAAGCTTAAAGTGAATATCTGATTACAGAATTTGTAATCAGCATATTTCTTTAATCTTTCTGACCTTTTGTCTGGTCATGCCCACAATTTACAAACAAAGGAGTCAGATTGCTTTCCTTTTTGTCAGTAAAGGATTATGTTATTTAACTAACATATTTAATTTACTTTGAAGATAGATGAGTTTTATTGGTTGATCATCAACTTTGACAAGCTCAGTGACTTTTTAACTACAACCCCATAGCCAGAGATTCATTCAAGCTTCAACAACATTATAAACATTTCCCCATCATTGATAATTTTCTTCTTATTTTGGGGTTTGTTTGTTTATGAAAGTGTCATCAGTAAACCAACTTTGAAACTGAACAGTGCAGTCACAGAGTCACAACTACTCCAGTGTTTTATCTGACACAGGAACAAATCTCCTACTGGCTGATAGATTTAAAGGGAGAAGGGGAGAAAAAAAGGAAAGGATTACTGAAAGCCCAAACTATACCAAAGAAACTGAGTGTGGCCTTTGCAGCCCTGTCTAAAAGGATCATTCTTCTGTTCTTTGAACTGTAAACAAGTTAGTTCTGTCTTCATCTTTGATATATCACATCCACCATGACAGACATTTGACTACTAGATTCACTGCCCCCTCTATGCCCCCCATCCCATATCCCCAAAAGTAAAATGTTAAATAGCTTCCAAAGGGCAGACACCAGAAATTATTTTTTTTCATCTGCTTCCCCCCACATCCTTTTAAAAATGTTTTTCCTTGATTTGTTGTTAGAAGGGCGGCAGTTGCTTCACTGAAACACCTCTGTAGGAAACCTATACATTCTTTTTAAATGAGATGAAAAAAAGGTCAGGTAAATTACAGAATCTCTGATACTAAAATAAAACACTAAATGTAAATCTATTCCTTTTACAGAAAATTACCTTTTAAAGCCCAGATCAAATACATTCCTGTAGATGTGCAGAATAATAGATGCTTTTATTCCATTTGTTCTAAGACTCCAGCAATTCTAATCTAGATTATATGCCACTTCTAGTAAGAAAATGTAAGGTCTGTTCAGAACGATAGCTGTATTGTTGTTGTGTTCATGAGAAATTATTGTTGGATAAAGATAATCTAAAATAAGCCTGGGAGTCAAGTGTATTTATATATGAAGAAAGGAACATGAATTTATAATGACAGTTTACCAAAAATAAACTGCATTTAAAAGGTATTTTAATTTATATCTCTATCCTCAAAAACCACACATTTTAAATCTAACAAAGCATTTTTTTCATGAAAGGCATTATTACAATAGCTAAAGTACCAAAGGATTATACTAGAAGAGTGTAATTAAAGAGGCTAAATAAACTTTTTTTTTTAAAGCATAAAAGTACTGGAAAATATTCCATGGAATAAATAATCCTGATGTATACGAGGACTTGGAATTTTATGAGCAAAGTTAAGAGCACTGGTCTTTTTGCCTTTATCTTTTTAGCAATTAGCTCTGTGCATACCTTGATATTGCCAGAAAGGAGTATTTCTTCCAGCTGACAAATGAGAGGAGTAGTTGCCATGTTAGTTTTAGTCAGGCAGAAATCTGAGTAGCACCTTAAAAGCTAACTAATTCAGAGAGACATCTGCTTCTGTAAGCAACACCTTACTTTGTCATGTGTGGCATTCATCCTGCACTGAGTCACTCTTTTTATTTAGTGCAAAGTGTCCTTGCTTTAACAGTTATACTGGTCTTTCCTATACCTGTAGTTATTTAGTGATTGTTCTCCTAAGTGTTTTATTTGTCAATTACATATTATATTCTTTGTTCTCTGTCCTCAAACTACTTACAGAATGCTTCATAGGCCTATGCTGTTGTAAGCAGTGGCTTAGGTAAATATCGGTCAGAGCATCTGACAAAGTAAGTTGTTGCTTACAAAATTGTATGACACTGAATTAGTTAATCCCTAACTTCTTGATAAAAGTTTAGTTGTTCAGTTAGTACCCACAGTAGTAGTCCCAAAGAAACCAGTGGCACTAATGGCTTGATATAAGAACTGTAGTTTTTGGCCCCAAAATATCAATGTTAGAGTTTACTTTTTGATGCAAATTATGATAACAAAATGCTGTGCATTGAAACACCCCGGGTGTATAACCATAAGTAGGTGCAGGCATATTTATAAGTGATCAGAAACCAATCTATACTCATAACAGAACAACAGTTCAGCACACAAAACTGATCTATACCCATAACAGAAGTTCAGCACACACAAACTAGTTTAAAAATGGCAGAACCTGGTCTAATATTTGCCCCATCTGCCCCCTCCCCAAAAGGCAGATGTGTTTTCTGTTCCCTACTGATCTAAACTATGCTACTTACAGGAAACTGTGTAACTTAAATAGATCCCGCCTCAGGCTTTTTTATGTCTGCACCTAGCCTTAAATTTACATAGCACCAACATTTATGATTCTGATCCTAAATTACTCCCTTACATTTAGTTACTCTCATCCAGGCACAGGGTTGAGAATAGCTACATGTAAGAGTGTTCTCATTGGCCAGGAACAGATATTACACTTTTACCAGTAGAAGTGATCAGAAACCAGTCTATATCTGTAGCAGAACAGAAGTTTGGCACACATAGACTGGTTTAAAATATCGCAGAACCCATCTTATATTTTCTCCGCTCCCCCCTCCCCCCACAGCAATGAGCAAATGTGTGTTCTGTTTGATTCTGATCTAAACTACACTGCTTACAGAAAACCACAGAACTGTTTCCAAGTCAGGTTTCTTGAATGTCTGCCTAAATATTGAGATCAGTGGGACTATTCACATGGGTGAAGTTATTCTTTTTGTTACCAGATTTGTCCATTACATTGGGGTGTGCTCATTTATTAGGGATACATTTCTAGGGTCTTGGTAATTCTGTTAATGTGCTGCTTGTGTTACTTGTGTTTCTATACGGAGATGTATCTCTCTCTTCTGCAAGCCCTCACCTGCAATGGAGCTATCTTGCAGGACTCAGTTTCAGTGGGGTGGGTTCCTCCAGTCACCAAATCAGTCATACACACAAACACTCACAGATTAACATGACACGCCTGACCTGGCCGGGTTGATCAGCATGGACAGGCTGATACCCTTCTATGCCAAGAATCAGTTCATCAAAGCAACAGTAAACTACAGTCAGACACAAGCACACAGTTAAACAGAATACCTCTGAATCCAGCTGGGTGTCCAGATGACACCCTCATGGGCCAGCATTCAGTTCATTAGGGCACGTCTGAGCCAAACTGGGTCAATCAGCCTGTA
>NW_017728950.1:63698559-63699948 GCF_001723895.1 Crocodylus porosus | reverse complement strand
GGGTGTCCAGATGACACCCTCATGGGCCAGCATTCAGTTCATTAGGGCACGTCTGAGCCAAACTGGGTCAATCAGCCTGTATAAGCTGATCCCCTTATGTGTTTCAAACTCAGCACGTCCCAATCTTTTAGCCTCTTGATGAGCAGACCCCACAGTATTTGTTTGGGCTTCACAGGGATCTTTAGCTTAGGTAGAAGAAGCGTTCCTGCAGAGGAAGTGGGGAAGAAGTAGCGAAGGAAAAATATGCCCAGTTACTACCAGTTTGACTATAAAAGTTATTTATTGCTAAGTATACAAAATATATAACGGCACTAGCAGTAATAGACATGCAAAGGAAAACAAACACAAACAGTTACAGTATTACCCTGATTTCACTAAGTATTTAGGGAAACTTAGCTCAAGCTTAAGTAATACAGTTCAGGTTCAGAAATCTATGCCTAGAGACAGAAAGTGCTGGGATCTCACCAGTCCAAGGCACTCAGGTTGCAAAGCTCACAGGTTAAAGTTCTCAGCACGATCCTTGAAAGGAGACGATCTGTCTCCTTCAGCCTCTCGAGAAGAAAGTGGGTGGTGTCAGCACACACACTGCTGCTTCTTTTACAGATTTTTATACCCTCAGTTCAGCTTCTTTCAAGTATTCTCAATAGTGTAAATCAAATTTCTTTTCTATTGACAAGGGGTTATCTGGTTTGCAACATCTCAGGAAGCTGATTGATACTTAGGAAACACGTAAGGTTAGGGAGTAACCAGATGCATAGGAGCCAGCTTGAAATTCCTATGGATAGCAGATATATTGATGGGATATCTCCTGGTTTCTTCAAAAACAATAGCTTGCAGCATCAGGGTTTGGGATTTTTACTTGTTGTGAACAAGCCTCAGCTTAGCATGACTTTTCCAGATCTTACTATAATTTTTTAACAGACTACAGGCAATTATTGGCGTGTTCATAACCTTTGGGAGGGGAGGACTTCCACCAGTCGTCCCAGGAAAAGTATGACAACACTTGTGGTCAGGGCTCCAATGGGCTGGACGCTATGATGAACCTTTTGCCATTGTTCAAATGTTGCCCATACCCCCTCTGACTCGGTGTCTTGCCTCAGCATTCCCTCACCCGGCAACCAAGTTGTAGCCAATTGAGTTTAAATAGGCCTCCCATAGTGGGACCAAGGACTGTATGGCCCGAGATGCCTATTAAACTTACTTCTGCTTAGAGGTGTGTGGGGTGGGTGGGGGAAGTCCTTTGTAAATCCAGATTAGAGCTGGTCTGATAAATGCTGAGCTGGGTGTGTGTAAATGTGGCTTGATTAGCATTTGGAGCACAGATTCCCCATCATGCAGTGCTCCCCTGCTTCTCTGATCCCAGAATTCACTGTGGTCTCTGCTTCAGGC
>NW_017728950.1:63695040-63698548 GCF_001723895.1 Crocodylus porosus | reverse complement strand
TGCAGCAAAAGTGAAACCAGAAGTACCACTTCTGGGGGACTTTCGGTTTCTCCACCATGAGGTAACTTTTTCTTTATCACTTCTTCAGCCTGCATGGGGCAAAGCAGCCTGCATGGAGCCCCCTCCCTGCCCCCCAGCACACTGACGCCGGGGAGTGCACCAGATGGTACATATTTGATTAACCAGCATATGTGAATAACTAGCAACCCCCATTCCCGAGGGATGATGGATAATAGAGCTTTTACTGTATATCTCTTTTTGATGAAGTTTTCTTTATTTTGATGATTTGGCTTGCTTTGTTTGTTGGGTTACTTTGAAGCCAGCATGGTTGAGTGATGATTAAACATTTGTTTGGATCTTTGGGTTTCACAGAGTGTTTTGAAAGTATACGGGGAAATTGGCAGTTAATTGAACTGAATTTATTTTGTCACTTTTACAGTTAATGCATCTTAGCTTTGCTATAATGGGGTTTTGCTGTACTACTGTGCAACAATTTCAGAAAGCCCAACAAGTATCTTTTCTAATTGTCACCAGAACACTATCTACTCAGTAGGTGAAATGGCAACACTTCAGTTGGAAAATAAATGGTTCTGTCCTGATAGAGACAGCAATTGAGCCACTGACTTTTTCATTTTATTTTATTTACAATTCTGCAGGTAAGGGTCTTTGAACTGACTAACATTTGAAATAGGCAGTAATTCTGGGAACTCATTTTCTGGTTTTAATCTGAGAACACCTAGCTAAGCAATTACTTTTCAAGCCAGCAGGATGGGGGGGGGTTGTTTGTTTGGGGGGGGTTAAGCTTAAACCCAGATTATTCACAATTAAGAACATTTATGAAACACCATGGATGTTCCAGTCCTGCTGTGATCTCTATTTAAGTATACCCTGGTCCATTCAGGGTGTGAACAAGTGTTTGTGACCTGACTCAGGTTAGGTGACTTAATTTAAGCCACCTAAACCTGAGACCAATTCTGTCACGTGCAGGCATTTTTGTGGGCAGCCATAGATATATAAGTTAGTGTGGGAATAGGAGGGCCTGATGGAATCAAGTGGCACTAGAATGTTCTGGGCAAGGGCTGGCAGGTCTGTGGGGGCCTACCCAGTCTAAGGGTGGTGCTGGTTGGGGGAGTAAAAATAGCCCAATCAAGGTTGGGGAGTTTAAAAGAGCACAGCCCTGGCACTGCGCCGAGTGGCTGGGCTTTCCCAGCTACAGGGCTGTGCTGGGGAGATGTGCAGGCATTTGTTAGGCTGCCTTAACCCATTTTAAATGGCTGAGTATGCAAGCATTCACAGTACTTACGTCACCCTAAAAATGGTGTACTGATCTAAAGTTAGTACTCATCCAACAAGAACTTACTTTAGATTGGAATGAGTTAAGCTGATGTAAAATGGGCTTGCCCAGCCACTCTGCACAGTGCCAGGGCGGTGCTCTTTTTAACTCCTCAACCTTAACCAGGCTATTTTTACTCCCCTAACCAGCACCTCCCTTAGACTGATAGGCCCCCACGGCTTTGCCAGCTCCTGCCCAGAACATTCCAGCCCCACTTGGTTATGGTGATCTAAATGCAATACTTGTGAATTCATTTCAGGATTCAGGTTTTTAAAGGCCTAAATCTTCGAGGTGCTCATTGCATTCAAATCTTAATAGCTTTATGATGATGACGTTTGTGTTTTGAATACAAGGTCCAGGTAAAAGTTTTCCTCTTCCTCTTTGTCTTTTTGCTTTATTCTCTTGCTCAGTTAGAATTAAATCCAGAATTCAGCCTCTACCTCATTTTCCTTATACCTTAAATTGCAACTGGAAATTGGACTGATGCATTCACCATAATTGCTTAGAAGCAAAGTAAGTTTCAGAGCAGCAGGTGGATTGCAGTGGTGTTTTATCTTCATAAAGTAGAACTTGGAAATTGAAAAGCCAGGTTTCTTACAATATTTATAAATTTCTTCCCAGCAGCATCAAAAAGGGAGTTCTTTTGCAGCTACAAATACTAGGTATATACTATATCTCAGTAGTTTACTTTGTGAGATAAAAGATCTCTGGGGGTTCATGGGTATTTCTGCTATGGCTGCCAAAGTCTTGTTTGGGAGAGAACTACATGAGGTTGTTACCACCACTGGACATTCATAGGCTAAGTACAGACAGTCAAAAAGCCTGAGCCTGAATTGATTCAGTCTTTACAGGTTAGTCTAAGCTGCATAAATTGAACAAGAAACAAGCGAACAGGCATTCACTTTTGATTCCAGAAACGCAGCCATGTGCCTGTAGTGGCCAAAGCCAGAAGCCAGGGGAGGAGGTGCTAGAGAATGCCTCCCTGCTCTAATGGAGCATACAGTTCAGCCAGGGCTACTATGCCCACTCTATGATGCGGTGGAAGGCAGCAGGGGGAGGGAGCCTGCAGAGGAGCAGAAAAGCATCCTGGGGTACTACAGTAGTATTGTGATACTACGTGCACCAGTTTCACCCATTTGAAAGTTATTTATGTGCATTGAACTTCTGGGCTAAGTACAGAAAGTCAAAAAGCCTGAGCCTGAATCAATTCAGTCTTTTCAGGTTGGTCTAAGCTATGGAGATTGAACTGAGAAGTAAGTGAATAGTCATTCACATTTGATTCAGGAAATGTAGCCACATTCCTGCTCTGGCTCAGGCCAGAATCTGGAGGGTGCTAGAGCACGCCTCCCAGCCTGCCAGCCACTGCCAGAGGGGAGGGACTGAAGCTCCAAGGTTTTTCCCCTCTCCCTGCTCAAACAGAGGAGGCATGGCCAGGACTCAGCCTGGGGCTAGCATGCTGGAAAGTAGGGGGTTAAATCCTTACCCTGGCCCACACGGGAACCCAACCCAGCACATATGTGTGATGATTGTGCCAGGTCTTTGCCAGCACCTCCCAGTCTGGTCCAGCAGTAGGGCTGCCAACCCTACAGGATTCCCTGGAGTCTCCAGAAATTAGATATAAATCTCTAGGAGACTGCTGAGAGTCATCTGGGAGATAAATGATAGGGCATTCATTAAAATAAATATTAAATATTGAAACCAATTTATACAGTAGTCCAGTGGGTTTTTAAAATGTAGCAATAATATGTATTTTCCTTCCTAATCTAAAGTCTACTCAGTACAGTAGATCAGTCATTAATGTCATTACATCATGTGATGAAAACTCCCAGAATAGATTCAAATAGAGTTGGCAACCCTATCCTGCAGGGCCTGGTCCTGTGCACACAGGTGGCAGGGGACCAGTCCCTCCAGCTCCAGCTTCTTCCCCCTTCCCTGTGGCCTGGAGGAGCTGAGGGGAATTATGCCCCCTTCCCCTCCCCATTTCCCCTTCCCCTCTCATTATCAGCTGCTTGCCTCAGTCTCTGCCACAGGCTGGTCTCCTGCTGGCCCCCTGCCATCCCAGCTCAGGTCCCATGCCAGTGGGAGAGGGGGTTAAAACCCCCCTTCCTCCCCTCTGCCTGAACCTACCTGCTCATGCCCCTGCCCCCTCCACTCCAGGAGGAGATAGCCTGGCAA
>NW_017728950.1:63684823-63694940 GCF_001723895.1 Crocodylus porosus | reverse complement strand
CAAACCCAGCTGTGGTCCCCACCTGGGTTTCCCACCCTCACCCCCTTGTCATCCAGCACTCACTGCTCAGGCTAAGGAACAGAGGGCCAGGGCCAACTCTGCTTTCTGGAGCAGACAGCACATCCCAGTCCAGGGCTGCAAAGCATCCTGGGATGCTAGGGGACTGTGATTTAACTTGAACCAGGAAGGAGTTTGAGGCAGAAGTTTCATAAATGGGTTTGACCTAAATCGGTTAAGTCTGATACTACTTTCAACCAGTTTATCTTAAACTAGTTTCAATCATTTTGAGCTTCTGTTCTGTTACAGATTTAAACCAGTCTCTGCTCATTCCTCATATGTTCTGTCCCATCACAATTCTAATTATTTTTATATTATACAGGGGCATAATTGTAGGAGTATGATTATGAAAAGCTGAGACAAAGACAGAGAAAATACTAACAAATGTAACATTATATTAAACCTATTCACTATTAGTAGCAAGAGGAGGATCAGGGAAAGTACAGGTCCCTTACTGAATGGGGGAGGCAAACTTGCGACAGAGGATGCAGAAAAGGCTGAACTGCTCAATGCCTTTTTGCCTCAGTCTTCACAGGCAAGGTCAGCTCCCAGACTACTGCACCAGGCAGCAGAGTTTGGGGAGGAAGTGAGCAGCCCTCAATGCTGAAAGAACAGGTTAGAGACTACTTAGAAAAGCTGGGTGCATATGAATCCCTGGGGCCAAACAGGATGCACCTGAGGGTGTTGAGGGAGTGGTCTGATGTGATTGCAGAACCACTGGTCATCATCTTTGAAAACTCATGGCAATCAGGAGAGGTCTCAGATGATTGGGAAAGGGCAAACATAGTGCCCATATTTAAGGAAGGGAAAAAGGAGGATCCAGGGAACTACAGACCAGTTAGCCTCACCTCAGTCCCTGGAAAAAATCATGGAAAAGATCCTCAAATAATCCATTTCTAAGCATTTAGAGGAGAAAAAGGTGGAAGATGGTGTAGCGTGAACCCTCAGCAAGTCTGCAGATGACACCAAGTTGGGGGGAGTAATAGATACTCTGGAGGGTAGGGCTAGGATTCAGTGACATAGACAAATTGAAGGATTGGGCCAAAAGGCATCTCATGAGGTTCAACAAGGACAAATGCAAAGTCCTGCACTTAGCGTGGAACAAGCCCATGCACCACTACAGCCTGGGGACTAGCAGCAGCTCTGCAGAAAAGGACCTGGGGGGTTATAGTGACCAATAAGCTGAATATGAGCTAAGAGTGTGCCTTTCTTGCCAAGAAGGCTAACTGTATACTGGGCTGCATTGGTAGGTGTGTTGCCAGTAGGTCAGGATCTGCGTGCTGAATGAGAGGAGGCTGCCTCTGCCACCTGGGACCAGCGGCAGCATCAGTCTTCCCCAGCACTGGGTGTAGGTTCTGCCCAGCACCGGTCCCAGGTGACAGCGGCAGCCTCCTCTCATCCAGTGCACAGATCCAGGGGCTCACACATATATTTACAAAGTGAACACTAACCAGTAACCAAGGTCAAACCCTAAATAACACTATTTACAACATTTCAATTACAAAATATAAGGCGCAAACATGCACCAGGGGCCCCTCCCCTTAGGGCCTTGACTAGGTGGGGCCTGCTCACCCAGCCCTTCCTCTGGGATAACCCGCCCCAAATGTCTTTCCCCTGTGGGACTCACACTCCCTCAGGTGACATTGGTCAAGGCACAGCTCAATGGGGTCTTCTCTGCTGGAGCACCTCTCCAGGCCTCTCCCGTGCTGCTGGGTTCCTCCCCACCCTGTGCCACTCTCTGGGCACCGAAGGCTCAGCTCCTCTCAGCTGCTGGCTTTTGAGTGCTGCACCTCACACTGCAGCACTACCATTTTCCTGTTCCCTGGCTCTGCACTGAGGGCTCTCTTAGCACAGGCCAGGCCAGGTCCTTCAGGCTCTGGCCAACTGTCCTCATGCTGGGTGGCTAACCTAAGCAGCCTCCACTGCTCCCTGGCTCCCAGGGCTTGGGCCTGTACACCACCCTGCACTTCGTGGGACCTGGCCACTTGCCGGGAGATGGGGCCTGAGCCACATCACTGTAGCCCCCAAGGCCTTTGCCCTGTATGCTGCCCCACGGAGTGTGTGGCCTGCTGGCCCTGCCAGGATTGCACGCTCAAGCCGCCGCTTGCGGCTCCCAAAGCCTGGGCTCCATGCACTGAACTGCGCGCTGTGATGGGCCAGAGCAGTTTTACATTGCTCCCAGGGTGAGATCTCCGTGCACCGTCCCTGTCTGCCATCAACAGCCTGAGCAGTCTCACACCGCTCCCAAGGCTGCCATCTTCAGTGGCAGCTACAGAAGCCTTAGGCCTATTGCTTGCTGGGGGAGAGGTCCCCAGCTTTTCTTGGCTCCACTCTTCTTGAGTCCCTCACCGCATCTGCCCTCGTGCTGGGCACACAGCTCCTTTTATACACTCCAGGGCTCCACCCCTGAAGTCACAGATTTCATAGCTCTATGACAGTTTACAGTTTTCAATCAGGTCTAGGGGAGCTCTTCTCCCCCTCCCCTCAGGAAAGGAGTGTGACTTTATACATAATTATACACCTTCAGAGCCCTCTATCAATATTTTCAAGATTGCAATACAAACTTTTTGTACTTGAGCCTCTCTGTTTCTATTTCTTGTCTTTCTGTTTGTCTTGGACCTTTTGCATCACACCTTCCCCTTCCTGATTGTCCTTTCTTTAATCTTTTTTTGTTTTCTTCAAGCTTTCTTCATACTCTGTTATGCCCATAGCTCTTTCAGTCTGTGTTCCAGGCTTGAATCTGACACTACAGCAATTGTCTATAGTGGATCCTTGCACATAGACAGCGCTGCATTGAATTCAGTAGGGCCCTCTCCACATACAGTGCATCACAGGAAAGGGCTTTCAGGCTGTCTTCTGAAAAACTTCTTTTCCCTGTCACAGAAGGAAAAGTGAGCCTACTCATGAGTCTGTAAGAGACAAATGAAACATCTAAAGTACTGAGAATTGTATGCATTCATGGCCTACATAAGTATTTCGTTATTTCCCCTGCTAATTTCAATCAGGTTTCTATTAAGATCACTCTGGGCACATGTGACATTCATGAAAATGCCTAAAACTTTGCCATTTCTTGCCTGATTTGGATGAAAATTGAGAGATGGTAGCCCCTTCTGAAGGCATAAAGCCTGCCAAGTTTCTAGGAGATAGATGCAGAGGTTTCTGGGAAACTGTACTTCAAACCGTTCAAAGAAAAACTCATGACACTTGCCGGCAGCAGCAGTCTCCTCCCATCTGGCATGCAGATCCAGGGTCCCACAACCCTGGGAGGGCTGCAGGGCTGTGCCAGACTTCTCCCAGTGGTGTGACATTAGCACTGGAATGGAAAATGTAACTCTCCAGCTCTGTTATAAGTTTGAAGTCTGCCCAGGCTAACTGTGAATGAAAACCATTACCATATGATAAGAATGACCATTGCATATTGAACAAGTACTTTTATCCTGCCCCTAAGGGCCTGATTTTCAATACTGTCCAGCACTTGCAGCTCCAAGTACCTTCAAAGGAAGTTGGAAACACTCCACATTTCTGAAATATTGATGCAAAGTGTAAAGCAGCCCCTCTGCCCACCATTGTCTGGCCCACCCTAGATACACACTATCAGAAATGGTATCTGAGTTCCCTTGAAGAGGGGCTTGAAGCACCATGGAAGAGTAGTGTAGACCAGGTTTGCATTTGTACTAGTACTGCCTAGGTCAATCTCAATAATTCAATCCAATACTCTTCACAAAAATTAAATTAATCAAATCTCTCCTCCCTTTCCTCAAATATACTTTTTGCCCCCAAATTTTATGAATGCTGAGTCTGAGCATTCCTCACTTCTGATGTTTGAGATGTCATAATGGGAGGAGAATGGCAACATGATACTACTAATAAAAAGTAAATACTCCACTTCATCACTAGATTTTCAAATCGTCCATACATTGAAAATCCTTTGGTGGCCCTAAAGGAATGTTTCCAATTGCAGTGTATTTCTTGAGGGAGAGGAATCTTGTTTCTTCAACAGAACTGCTTTTGAGGTACATGCTGTTTTGACTGAATCAAAGTATTATAAGTACATCACTACCATGAACCTCTAAGGAGCACTTTAAATGTTTTGCTGTTATGTCTTTGACTTGCTCTGAGATGAGATCAAAATTTTGGGGTTTTATGATATATCTTTTCTTTATTTTCCTAACGTTTTCCTCTCATGATTAATTCTCTGTGGGTTTTAGTCCCAATCAGAATAGAACATAAGCTTCGGTTAAATGCAATTAAATAAATTGGAAGTGCTTGCACAACAAGCAGGGCTTTTTTCCCTTTGCCAATCTTGAACGGATAGCTTTAGGTGGGACCTGACCTCATAGTGGTTCTGCATTAGTGTAGCTTCCCTGTCTCCAGATGCATTATATTGCTTGACACTAGCAGCAAGATTGAGGACTGAACTTTTCAGGCTAATCTCATGGTACCGAGTTTGGGTAGGGTGCTGTGAATTTCTTGTTACCTGAAGCTACCTAGAATTGATCACATAATAAAGCAGTCTTCCTCTCTAAGCATCTTAACCATTGACTGATCAATACATGATCCCAGGAGTAGAAAGACACTAAAAAATAATGCTCTGAGTGGAAGAGTAGAAAAGTTAAAAGTTCCATTACAGCTGAAACTCTCTGTGAAGGCAGAGGAAGAGGAAAAGATTTTTAAAAACACTCCACTATGTGCATACACTATAGGTGCCAGAAACAGTGATATAAGCAATAGAAGAACCACGGGATTTTGGAGGGTCACTGGGTAAAATATGGCTTGTAGTATGACCACATCCCTGCAGAGGAAAATGTGTATAAATGAATAGCTCTATAACATACTGGAAAAGATACAGTTTGTAAAAGCAAGAGGAAAAAGAGCACCCCTTCCTGGTTAAATAATGTATTGAGTGCTTGATCTCATCAAGAGCATAAACTGTTTGTTTTCCATCTCTTCCTCTAGAGGGAGAGTTTAGGAGACAGAAGAAAGAATTTCATAATCCATGGCCTGAGGAAAGGTTCCTTTCCTTTTGTAAGGCAGATGGTAAAAGAAGAGCTGAATAGGTATATTGCTTTAAAAATAATGGAGCAAGGAGAAAAAGGAATGGAGTGGTACATTTTAAGTCAGAGAGGGCAAAATGGTGGATCTGGCTGGCAGCCAGACTCCATTTCCCAGCAGCCCCTGCTCATGTGTCTGAAACCAGTTTCTATGGAGACCCCAGCAGCAGCCACACTGTGGTAGCATGGGGCCAGGGTTTCCTTGAAGACTGCCCTCAACAGCACTGGTAGGGTGCATGTCAGGGCATGGAGCTGCCCTGGAACTAGGCCGGGATCTTGGGTGGTGACAGCATAGACCAGTGCCACAATCTGCAGCCTGCACACCCCAGGTAGTGACATGCAGATAGTGAATTGTGGCTCTGCCCAAGCTCCTGGCAATTCTGACAATGTGGTTTGGAGCCAGGGCAGGGCTGTGATCCAGTGCCTGCATGCCCTTGCCTGGGACATGCAGGCTGCAGATTGTGGCTCTGCCCTGGCCCTGGCCCATGCTGTCACTGCTGCAAGATTCCAGCCCAGCTCCAGAGCAGTTCCTCACCCTGCCACATGCCCTGCCAGCAGGGGCAGAGCTTGTGGATGGAGGGGTGGGGGGAGCTTGGGGAAGTTATAGCCCACCCAAATTCCCCATAGCCCTCCCATGGCCACCCCTCCCAGCATCACCACTTCTGCCACCATCTGCCCTGCACAGGCAGTGGCAGCTGAACCTGCCTTGCTCCCACCCACAACACAACCCCCTTTCAGGCCCCCCACCAGGTAGAGGCTGGCAGCACTGCTGCCAGTCTCCAGGGAAACCCCAGCCTCACACCATCACAGTGTGGCTATTGCTGGGGTCTCCATGGAAACTGGCCCCAGCCGCCTGGGAAGGGGATGCTGGGAAATGGAGTTCACTGCCAGCTGGATCTGGCCCATGGGCCACCCTTTGCTTGCCCCTGCTTTAAGTCATGTGGGAGAGGGGGCTGGGGAGAAGATGTACCCTTTTCTTATATATACTTAAAAAATTAAGAAAATATGAAAAGGACTACTTTCTACTACCTACACAGAAAAGTTTTCTGGTGGTTTGGTGGTTCATGTCAGCTATAATCCTGTGATTGATGGAAGAATTCTGAAAGCTTCCCATTAAAAAAAAAAAAAAAAGACCAAGTTTATGAATGTTAATTTTCCCCCATTTTGGATGCACAGGCTACATGCACACATTTGCAGGATCCAGTCTGTGGTAACATAGCTTACTTTAAATGGTGTGAACGTATATAAGGTCCCTGATTGTACACGCATTCAATGGAGCTGCCCAGGGAATACAATCTAACTCAGGTGTGGGGAGGAGTGGGCATATTGTGCAATGTAGTGGTCTTTGGGAGTTTAGTGAGATCAGGGGGCGGGGGCAGGCGGGGGCTGGTGTCCTCAGGGCAAAAAATAGCCTGTTCAGGGTGGGTGTTCAGAGGTAGGAAAAGCACAGCCCCAGGGGTGAGGCAAGTATATGGGCTTTTCCAGCCCTGGGGCTGTACTCCTTCAGCTAGATTAGGCACAGGTTAACCTGATCTCTACTTAGTGCATCTCCTTAGATGAACTAAGTTAGATCAGGTCAGCCATGTTTTGCCTGAGCTAAATTCCCTGAACACATGTACATTTCAGCACTTGGATCAACTTAATCTTAGTTTGATCTAAGTGTAATGTCTGTATGTACCCCTGTATCCGGTTTCTCCTGGTTGCCATATGGATTCTGTTAGGTGTTCAGGGTATTGCCACAAGTCCAAATAACAACAAATTAGTTCAGATTGTCCCAAGATATTTTGAGACTGTGTCACTGTTGTCATAGGAAACACAAGTAGAACATCCTGCTTCAAATCCTTGTTCTGATTAAAGATAATAATAGATCTGAATTCTGATCTCCCAGCTGAGTATCCTAAATACCAGACTAGAGAGTGTTCTCGTGTGGGTCTCCTTAGTTTTTCTTACTGAGTATATTTTAAGCAGAGAGAAAATAAGTGTACCTAGGAACAAGCACAGAGGCTGCTCCAACGTGCTGAAATTACAGTGCATTGGAGCAGACTCGATTAATCAAGTCTGCTGGAGCGTAGCAGTTACCATGCTCCAGCTAGCCTCTGCATCTCATGTATCAGTACCCACACTTCAAAATGGTGGCATGGGTGCTTTATCTAAAGCTCACTGAACAAGCTTTAGATAAAACACCCATGCTGCCATTTTGAAGCATGGGGACACTGATACATGAGACGCTCTGGGCTCTTTAATTAGAACAGCTTACATAGCAGCTCTAATTAAAGCATCACCCCCACCCTCCACCTGTGTATAGATGCCCTAAGACACTAGCTTGATGGTGATGGCACTTACACAGAAGGTGAGACCTCTGATTTCCAGTGCCTGTTCCAGTGAATTTTTATAAATACTAAGTAGCATTGCATCAAAAAAAGAGGATCGGAGTATTCTATCCCATAAAAGGAAGGGCAGGCATGGATATAAACAAAACAAAGGAAAGAGGGAAAAGAAAAAGTAAGAAAAAGAGGAATAAATATAAGAAAACAGCCCGAGTGAAAGGAGATCACAGAAAGGTCCTAGAAGAATTACAGTGATCAAAAGGCAGAGGAGTTGGGAAGGTAGGAGGGAGATGACATTATAAGGTTTTGGCAGGAGAATATTTCCAGTGAACACCATTACACCCATTTCAGATTCACACAGCAGCAGAATTTGCTGGACGTTCTTTGCCACACTGTAGAAGGTGGCTGGTTAGTCCTAAACATATGACTGTGAAGAACATGGGAGGAGAGGGCTTCCCTTCCTAGTTATGATGAATGCTTTCATGTCCCACTTAGGTTTTTAAAATTTTTCTAATAAAAATCTAAAACATCTTTGCCATTCCCCTCTCTTGACCCTCTAATTTAACTTGGAAGCTATGGTACCTAAACACATCCTCCAGGGTGAAGGGGTACGGTGAGGGGGGCTTTTAATTAGAGTGGCTCAAGAGCCACTCTAATTGAAATGCCTACGGCATCTCATGCATTCAGCATCCTGCATTTCAAAATAGCAACAGGGTTCTTTAACTAGAGCTCATTTGATGACCTTTAGTTAAAGTGCCCCCACTGCCATTTTGAAATGCAGGGACACTGAACACATGAAATGCCACAGCACACTTAAGCATTCTGATTAGAACTCAGTTAATGAAGTCTGCCCCGGTGTGTTCTAATCGGAACATGTCAGAGCATGTATAAAAGTGCCCTTCATGTACAAAAATTGAGTGAGTGAGAGACAAACATCAGTTTTCTTGCTATCTCAATGGGTGCTCCCACAAAACGTCATATTTAGTGAGTTAGCTGCACTTGCATTGTACTGAATTTATTATAATGACTTTGGACTCTGTCTGCATCTCTTGCAAGTGTTCTTGGTGCCCCCTGGAGAAGTTTTATCTTAAAACTGTTGCAGAAGGAATAACTTGATTCTGTTTATGTTTTTTAAAGAAAAAAGGCTTTATTATTAATGCCAATCAGTTGACATTTTTCTTAGTCAAGTCATTTTCCTCAACATTCATCCTTCTTCCACTTCGGTAGTCAAGTGGACAGAACCTGATTTTTTTTATAGTTGTATTGAAGTCAGTGGAATTACAAATGATGTAAAACCAGAGTTGTTGTGATCAGGATTGACCCTATTTTGGGTATCGCATAGCTCTTAGTTATAAGAACACACATACTGCAAAAAACCTTGACGCCAAAATATTTTTTTTTCCTTTCCCTTCAAAACACTTTTATGAAGATGTTTGCAACTACATGCAGACTACAGAAGAGGATAACAGAAAGCATTATTTTCCTCCTATGGAACATTGTTTATGGTGTTGTTGCAGAGGGTTTTTCGTTACAGGATGAAGTATTTAAAGGGCTAATAATGCTACTATAAAAGTGTACTCAAGGCTGAAGTTAAGCCAACCCAGATTGCTACTGCTGATATTCCTACTTAAATTACAATGAAAGAACTAATTAGGTGTTTTAAATTTTATAGGCAAAATTAGGGTGAATGTACAGGCTTAATATATTTGCAACAACACTGCTTGTTACTTACTCTGAGAGCTTTCGGTTCTACACTGATACCAAATGACTTTCTTTCTTTGTACAAGCGTCTCCTAAAGTCTTCTCTTTTGAAGAGAACCACTCATTGCAACATCCTACTTATAAATTGGTTTGCTGTCTTTTTGGTCATTTAGAATAAAAGAGAATGGCAAGCCATGGAAATGGACAGAAAAATGAACGGAATAGTTTGCAAGGAAATTAGTGTAATTGATTTTGCCACAGGGAAAAAGCATGTTTTCAGAAAAATAGTTTTCTTGTGCAAATGTTAAGTTTAAATGGTATTCTGTGTAAAAGAATTATAAGAAATGCCAGTTAGGTCAAATCAATGGTCCATTATAGCATGGTATTGTGTTTCAGCAGTGGCAAGTATTAGATGCTTTAAAGGGAAAGTATATGAATGGTACATGTCTAGAGTGATCCTTCCCTTGCCATACTCTGTGGCATCAGCTATCATTGGTGTAGGGATGTCATAGGACATATCCTTGATTGTTTTGTTTAGCATTTCTCAGTGGACCTGTCCTCCATGGGCACGTCCAGATGAGTGTGCATGTGCCTCTTGCCCTGCCTCAAACCCCTTTTAGGCAGGGCAACAGGCACATACAGGAACAAAAAAATGTTCCCCACGCTGCAAACTTGCAGCGCAGGGAGGAAATTAGACCCCTGGATATCCAGGGGTCTAAAAAAAGTGAACTATAAAAAAGCGGGGCAGGGCACAGTCACCGACCATAACCTGAGGCAAGCAGAGGCTGGGTCCTCCATAGAAATGCTCTGGCTGCCAGAGCATCTCTGTGGTTGCCCCTCACCCTGGTGCTGAAACACTTGGCTGGCCAGGCCGTGTGTTTCAGCACCAAGGCTCTGGTGCTGGTAAGTAACCGGTCCGGAGGACTGGAGGAAGGGGGAAGGGACACTGGAGAGGATCTCCGCCAACCCTTCCCATTCCCA
>NW_017728950.1:63681213-63684648 GCF_001723895.1 Crocodylus porosus | reverse complement strand
TGCTGTCTGGCTGCCTGGGGCCCTGCCCGCACAGTGCGGGGAAGGCTGACAGCCCCAATGGCCCTAGCCTGAGCCCTCCTGCCCCTGTGCTGTCCTGTGTTGCCCAGGAGGCTCTTTCAGGAGGTCCTAGAGCCCCCACACCCCTGCTTCTAAGGTAAGCAGAGGATTTTTTTTTTCCCATTTTTTTCTGTTCTTTTTCTGGGGGTGGGGGGGTTAAGTGATAGTGCCTGCAGTTGTGGGGGGTAGCCTTGGGGATCTGGAGGTGCAAGTTGGGCAGTGAGGCTGGGTGGTGAAGCCATCGGGAGGGTCTGGGGGAGTTGAGAGGTGGGGCTGGGTGGGGCAGCCATGGGGGGGTGGAGCAGCTGATGGGGGATGGGGCCAGGTGAGGCAGCAATCAGGGGCCTAGGGTGGGGCATGTGGGCCTTGCAGGGGGGGTGGTAGCCCCTGTGGGGGCTATTTTGCCCCCATTGGGGGGGCTGTAACCCTTGTGTGGGGGATGAACCCCCTGTTGGGAGGTCTTACCCCTTGTGATAGTGCCAAACCCTCTGTTGGAGGTCTGGACCCCTTTTGGGGGTCTGAACCCTCTTTTGGGGGGCCAAACCCTTTGTGTGGGGGATGAAACCCCTGTTGTGGGGATGTAGCCCTTGTGTGGAGGCTTAACTCCTTGTGTGGGGGCTGAATCCTGTGTTGGGGGGCCATAGCCCTTGTGTGGGGGACTGATCCCTTGTGTGGGGGCCACTGCCCCGTAGGAGGGCAGCGAAATATGTATTCATGAATTCATGAAACCTGTATTTAGAGTTTACTTTATTATTATGATAAGAGACTTGCTTTAACACTGTAGATATATCAATAAAACATTGTCCAACAGATCGCTGTCTCTCTCTCATGCTCTCTCTCTTTATAGTGCTCTTTTGTTTTACTTGTAGAGGAACATGGATTTGGGGATATTTTACAGAGTAATTTTGTGGGGGGGTTTCAGAGACTTTTTAGTTTTCCAATTGGGAACACCAGAATTCCTGCTAAAGAGGCCAGTGGCAGGACCCTGCCTGCTCAGAGCTGACACCTTGGACCCATCTGGCTGTGGCTGACCTCCTGGCCAAATGGGGCCAGGAGGACATGCTTTGACACTTCAAAGCAGGCAACCGCACCCAGAACATCTTCTGCGTGATAGCTGCCCAGATGGCTGGGCAGGGGGCACAAGTGGCAGTAGTGTCGCACAAAGGCCAACCCTGCAACCGTAGTCCACTGGCAGCAGTCCCCTTCTGAGTCTGACAGGTGCACAGCAGGGCACAGCCAGGTAGCAGCCCCCACTGCTAGACTGCTGTAGTGGGGGTGCAGGGAACTCTCAGGACTGCTTCAGCAGTCCAGCTGGCACAAGGGGTAGTGTCCCCAGGTACCAAGTGGTTGGGACCCAGAAGCTCCTGAGAGCTAGTAGCCCTGAGCGACTTGCCAGGGTGGCTTTTTATACTGCTGGGGACAGCACAGGTGCTGGCCCCGGGGTCTAGCTCCCCCTAGCTGAAGATCCAGGAGGAGCCAGGCCAAGTTATTTTGCCCCATGTGGCACAATTTGCTCCACAACGAAGTGCACGTCCGAGCATGTGCGCTGAGGCAAAAAGCCCCAGCTCAAATTTGCTCCACTTCTATTTGAGCTGTTGCAAGTGCACATGCTTGCATGTCTGGTTGCGCCCCATGAGTTTGTCTAGTCCCTTTTTGAAACTGGTTATACTATCTGCCTCTACAATCTCCTGTGGCAAGGAGTTCCACACATCATCTACAAGCTACAGAGAAACATACTTCCCTTTGTTTGTTTTAAGTCTGACAAATCTTTCCTTACAGTGGCATTGGTATCAGTCAGTTGAACCTAATGAGTTACACAGATGCAAGCAAGGTAATATCAGGTTATTGAAATAAACATGATCACTTATTAAAATGTGCATATGGGGTAGGAATCAGAGCTAGACAAAATCATAACTATATTTCTGTTGACTATCATTGGGGGGAAAAAACATTTTTTTTTATTGTGAGGAGGAAATATTTCCTTTATATGGGGAAAATAGAAAAAGAGGAAAGCCAGGAAAGGGAAACATTAATTGAAAATACAAAATAAAATAATTTGGTTTGAAATCTTAAGATGATTTTTAAAATTAAAAAATTGAAATATTTCTACAGATTTTTTTTTCATCAAAACATTATATGGCTGCCACCAAATCTTGGAGATTTGTGACATCATGCAAATTTTCTTTTGTTTGTTTCACTGATGTGGTTCATGTGGTCTCACAGGAAAGCCAATGCTATGTGCTGTATCCATTTATTTTGCTTATTGGCCATTTATTTTGCTTCTAACATTGCATAGTTTGTGTTACACTGTGTGTATTATCTTTATGATTTTGGTTATGGTAATCAAAGGGAGTGTGGGATTCATAATTAAGGAAAAGGGAGTAGGTGTAACTGCTAAATATCTCTTGTTATTGTGAACTAAGGCAAGGACAATTGTCAATCCCAGTCGCAGACAGAGAAGGGTCCATTTGTGGGATGGGCACCCAAGTTATTGTCTGCTTATAGTGGGAACGGCTA
Organism: Crocodylus porosus; assembly: GCF_001723895.1. Taxonomy (NCBI): domain Eukaryota; kingdom Metazoa; phylum Chordata; order Crocodylia; family Crocodylidae; genus Crocodylus; species Crocodylus porosus. The sequence continues at coordinate 63,682,074 of NW_017728950.1, read as the reverse complement.
TTGTACAATAGCAAAGGCATCCAAGAAAAATGGCTCAGATGTCCCAGGGAGATAAATTTAGGAGGATTCTGAGACTCATGAGGAATTGGGTCAACGCTGATGGGAATCTTAGCTTAGAGATATTTGAAAGGCTATCTGTGGGATGGCCAGGGTCTTTGGATTTTCTTAGGCTTTGGAGGAGTCCAGATCCCTAGCAGTCAGGGCTAACTTCCCCAGCAGGAAGGCTGATCTCTAAAAACACTGGCAGGCTTCTCAGGGAGCTAGGTGGTAGCCAGATGAAAGGGTAAGATACTTTTACTTGTCTTATTTGTTCTTTCTTCAATCTTATGGCCAGTTTATCTCATATGGTTATTTTCTCCCATATAATATATCCTTTTGGTGTTTGTCTCCTTACTGATTGCCTGTGGTCACAAATGATCTCCGGGCAAGTGATATTCCAGGCTAGTCCATTCTATGGAAAGGGGCACCTAAAATTTCTTTCACAAACCAAAGGGAAACCATTTGGAGCTGGCAAAAATTCCCCTGCTGCTGCTGTGAGGACTGGAGTAAGGGAAATAGAGCTGAGGCTTGCAGAAATAAGAAGTTATCCCAGGGCAAACTTTGGTCTGTTCCTTGGGAGAAGCGGCAGGATGGAAGAGAGAAATTTGGGGAACTGGGAGTGCCCTGTGGATGGGTTTGTATTAAAGGCTGCATTTCATCAAAAAGATTTTGAACAAAAGCAGCTTATAAACTTTAAAAATAAACAAGTCACAAAATAAATATTTGTTAGAAGAGGAAATACAATATCACATTTGGAAATGCAAAATTTTGTTCAAAAAAGTTCTAATATTGTTCCTTTTCTATTCTATTGCCAAAACCTTG
>NW_017728950.1:63673591-63680583 GCF_001723895.1 Crocodylus porosus | reverse complement strand
CTCAGTTCAACTTTTTGTGTATTGTATCTCTCCATAAAACACATCATCTTAGATGTATAGACATCAATAGGGACCACTGGAATTTGTATCAAAAGTGTGCTGTGCAGCCGCTCCTTTAATCTTGGAGTTTCTCCCATGTGCCTCCCCTCACTGACTGGTGGAGGGGCCCTGATGGCCCCATCGCTCTCTGCTGACCAGACGGGAGGTAAAAACTGCAGCATATTTAAAACTATGGTTTTCACCTCCCAGCAAGTGGCAAGTGATGGGGCCGCTGAGGCCCTTCCACTGATCAGTGGCAGGGGAGCACGCAGGGGAAACTCCAAGGTTAAAGGAGCTGCTGTACAGTGCACTTCCGGCATGAATGCCAGTGACCCTTAAACATAAAGGATGATGTCCTTATGACAAATGTCTGTTCTCTGTAAATATATGTATTACTGCACATGTTAGGAGTTTAGAAAACAATGCAAATAAGACATTATCTCTAGTGTATGTGTACTATCTGTTCAGTATGGTGAAGACTGCACTTACGAGCGAACAGTAATGGACATGTTTGTTTTTGTCCATGTAATGCCCATACCCAGAAGGCATGTACCATCTGTTGTGAGGTTCTGGCAGCTGTATTCAGGCCTTTTTAATATGTAAGAGAATGCACCTCACTTATTCTATATAGACCTAGATACTTTAATTTTCTACTGATCCGGTTATGTTTTTTGTTGTTGTTGTTGGTTTGGGGAATAACTTTACAAGGTGAAAAGAGAAAAATAAATGTACTGTTTACTTTTAGTTTTCTAAAGAGCAAGTTATGATAACACTGGAGATATAAATTAGGAGCACCATATTTATCTAATTTAAAATGTTTACACGGCTTAAGGAGCATTTATATAGTAGTAAATCACATTGCTGCTGCTCCTCCACTGTACCATCTGCCAGCTTTTCTCACTGGATCTCTGAGGAATGCTAGTTATTGCACTTAAAGGCCAAAGTTCAGGCTCTTCCTAGTAATGCAGTATCAGTTATAAAAAGTGAAAGATAAATTTAATAATCTTTGTTTGAGAACACTTTCTCTGGTGTTAAGGCCTTAGCATCAGAAAGAAATCAAGGATATAAAAGAGAAATTCTCCAGGATCTTTTTCTTCAGTCTCTCCATCCTTCCCCCCCAAGCTGTAATTCTAGTCTTCCTTATGCCAGTCTATGTTGATGGAGTTGAGGGGGGAAAGCCTCTTAATTTCTCTTGCCTAAAAGCGAATAGCTTTAAACATTCAGCAACTGGGAATGGAATCCAAATATCCTGCCTCCCAAGTGGGTTTATTATATGCTGCTTTTTCTCTTGCTTTCTGTTTCTCTAATTGTTTAAGTATATTTTTTCAGATTGGAGGGACGAAGAAGAACATTGTGTTCCAAAATGTCCTTGGGTAGTTCAAGTCCACTTTGACTAATTCAGCGCTTAAATATGAAGTAAGATCTCTCACTTGTTACACACCATTACTTGCTGACTAACACCAGAGCACCTCTTGGGGTAACAAGGCACAATGGTCACAAACTGACAGAGAGCAGATTTAGGCTAGTCACCAGGAAGAACTTCTTCATGGTGATGGTGGCCAAAATTTGGAACGGGCTTCCAAGGGAGGTGGTGCTCTCCCCTACCTTGGGGGTCTTTAAGAGAAGGCTGAACAGGCATCTAGCTGGGGTCATCTGATCCCAGCCCTCTTTCCTGCCTAGGCAGGGGGTCGGACTCTGTAATCTGTTGAGGTTCTTTCCAACCTTAGCACCTATGAATTGATGAAACTATAGGTAACCAGGACAGAAGCCCTGGGTGCTCAGTAAAGGTGAGTGCTGCAATGGAGGTTGGAGGCCTCAAGGCTCTGGCCAGAGTGGAGTGAGTTCATGAGTCTCCTCATCAGCCCTCTGCCCCTTTACCATGTCAGAAATGCCACTGCTATGAGGAGAGGTTTCAGTTGTCACCACCAAGAACCAGGCTAATCTTTCTCTTGCCCTGCAGCCACTGCCAAATTAAGGTCTTTGCTTGTTACACAAAACTGCAGCATTTGTGGAGTTAGGGAAGGTGTAACCTGGTTCTTGGCAGCAGCACCTCCACTCCCAACAGTGCACTGCCCCCTGCTCTGCCCCCCTGTTTCCAGAACCTCAAGCCCCACAGCCTCCATTCTAGCACCCCAGGATGCATACCATATCTGGGTACGAGTTTGCTCCCTAGGGTGCCTGCCTCTGGTCAGCAATCAGTTGCTTCATCATCAAGCAATGGAATATTTGGGGGCAGAAGAGCTTCCAATTCCTCCTTCTGCAGCATATTTCAGGGTAGACAAAAATATCTTTTCAGTTTACAAATTGCCAAACAAAATTGCCTTGTTATAGTACAGTGTTGTTTACAGAGCCAGTCAGATAATGGTAGGGCACAGCTAGACACTCTGGCTTGAGTGATGCTCACATACCCATATACATACATAAGATGTTATAGTTTTTCTATTTTAACAATAGCGTTTGTTTTTTAGTCTACAGACATGTGTATACTTGAGAATAACTGAGCACTGCATATGACACAGGAGGGTCTTGGTCTTTAATTTAGAAATTGTTTCCAGTCCTTCATGTTCTTCCGCTGACAGAATCAAGAAAGTTTAAAAATGGTTTTAACATAATTACTGCACAAGAACTCTGGTCAACTATCAATGGTTTATGATCTTCCTGTATTAATAATTTATTTGAAACTCTGAAATGTGATTTTTTTTCATTGCTGAATTCATTCTTCATTCACAGATATAGCGGGGCGGGGTGGCTCAGGTCCTAGGGTGCATGGTTGCTGGCTTCAATGTACTGAAGCACTCATGGCATAGTTTCATAGTTTCTAGGGTCAGAAGGGACCTGAACAGATCATCTAGTCCGACCCCCTGCCATGGCAGGAAAGAATACTGGGGACAAATGACCCCAGCAAGATGTTCATCTAACCTCCTCTTATGCCCTGTGAGATTCCAACAAATCTACAAATTCTGCTAAATACTTTGTCACAAGGACATGAAAAAGAAAAAAACAGGTTTGGCATTGTACAGTCCCCTATCAGTACTGTGATTTTGGTGGTATGCTTTTGAGAGAAGAAGAGCATTGCAACATTGAGTTTTGGGGCTAAATACAGAGAGTCAAAATGCCTGAGTCTGAATCAGTTCAGTTTTTGCAAGTTAGTCTAAACTGTAGAGATTAAACTGAAAAGCAAGTGAGCAGACATTCACTTTTGATTCAGGAAATGCAGTCACATGCCTGCAGTGGCCCAGGTCAGAAGCGGGGGGGGAGGGGGACACTAGATCATGCTCTCCAGCCTGCTGGACATTACCAAAGGGAAGTCTTTTCCCCACTCCCTACTTGAGGAGAGGAGGCATGGCCATGCCCCTCTTCTCCACTGGAGTGGGGCACAGGGACAACAGCCTGAGAGGGACTGCTCCCCTCCACAGGCAAACCCTGGCTAATTTAAACCCCACTTCCCTGGCTTAGTGTGCTGGCCCCAGGCCAGGGCATGCCCATACCTCCTGCTCTTAGCTGCAGGCATCTGCTCTGGTAGACTTGATGCTGCTGAGGGGCTGGAGGCTTTGCAATGTGCCTGTCTCTCTAAAGCAAGGGAAAGCTGCCATCAGATAACCCCAGGTAACCTTTATCAGCATTTTATCAGCTACATTCTATCACTGGGTCAACATTCCCCTTATCCCCCAACCTTCCTGTCTCACGCCTATTGTCTCTCATTCCCTCTGATCCTCACTGCCATGCATTTGCATTTTTACAAACGTGCATTTTGCATATTTGCTTCTGTTCTATCCAGGAGAATACAAAAAAACCATAGGCTCTCCCTAAGCCTGAAGAAGGGTGTTTGTGCCCAAAAGCTTGCAAAAAACAATTTTTCCAACTGTTTAGTTGGTTTAATAAAATAAATCACATCAATCCAAAGAACCAAAGCTGCTTCTTATGCTCTGAATCTGTGGGTGGACACAAGGCCCTGGGATCTGACTGCTTGATGCCAGTTCATGTGAGAGTAGAGACAGAGAGCTGAGAGAGAACAGGAAAGAGGAAACCCACTGCAAAAGAGGTGAATGAGCGCAGAGAAAAGAATAAGTAATACTTGAGAAGGGAATAGCTTTGAGGGGGAGGATATTTGAAGGGAAAACCTTTGACTGGATGGAACAAAAGATACAGTGAACTATTTTCTCTGAATGAACGTAATGAATTTAACTTGCTACTGTAACTAGCAGGACAGTTCTGGGTTTGCCACTTGAGCTGAGAGCCAGATTTCCCATTCCCACCCGCTTGTCAGCCAGCCCTCACTGCTCTGGCTAGGGAGCAGAGCGGCAGAGCCAACCCTGCTCTGCCTGAGCAGACAACACAGCTGAGCCCAGGGCTGCAAAGCATCCTGGGAACATGGGGGAATGTGATTTAACTTGAACCAGGAAGCAATTTGGGACAGAAGTTTCATAAACCAATTTGACCTAAAACATTTTTCATAGATTTCGTAGACATTAGGCTGGAAGGGACGTCAGAAGTTCATCGAGCCCAGCCCCCTGCCCCAGGAGCAGGAAGTCAGCTGGGGTCACAGGATCCCAGCAATATAAATGTCCAAATATCTCTTAAAGGAGTCCAGAGTAGGTGCTTGCACCACTTGTGGAGGCAGTCTGTTCCAGGCCTTGGGGGCTCGGACAGTAACGAAGTTCTTCCTTATGTCCAGCCTGAAATGGTCTGAAACAGTTAAGTTAAGCTGATTTGACATTCAACCAGGTGTATCTTAAACCAGTTTCAGCCATTTTGAAACTGGTTTTATGTGCACTGAACTTCTGTTCTGTTACAGGTTTAAACCAGTTTTTGATCAGTTAAAGTGCTTTATGTGTAACTCCTGTCCCTAGCCTTGATTGTGAAAGATCTACAAGTAAAGAATTTCAGTTTTGTAATATAGAAATCAAGGCAATATCAAATAGTATTAATACAAGTATTTGACTATGTCTTTTCACATTACTTAAGTAACAATACACTTCAGTTTCCCCAGAAGAGGTTTATGTTTTGAAAGATAAAGAAAATTCCCCTGCTTATCATTTTGGGATCCTTTTTCTGTCCATCAAGGTTTTATTCTACACCATTTTAATCAATATGATTTTTTTCATTGACTTGAGTAGCAGCAGTGTTGAGTCCTAGCTATTTTCTAATGGACTTTTACCCTAAACAAAACACCTCATTAGGCAGTTCAGGTATCTCTTAGTTGGCATTTTATAATGGCTTCTCAGCACATATGCATTTATTTTTCTTGCTAATTTTTTTGAGAATGTTATTAGCTATATTGTGCCGCTATAGACCATACCTATGGAATACAGCTGTGAGGATTAGCTATTATGCTGCCCCTCATACAGAAATATAATAGGGGAGTTGTACAAGTAGTGCAAAAAAAGGGAGAAAAAATTATCTTTTGGATGCAGTGGTTTAATTGAATAGGGAAAATGCAGGAGCCTGTTTTCTGTTTTTAAGTAGGTGGAAATCAGTGAACAGTTGTGGGTAAGATTGGTTCAGAGGTTTCAGGTGGGTGTGAAAACATTTGGAAATACTGCCAGGGTGTTACAAGTGGGTGGAAAGGCTAGAATTTGAGGAGAAAATATAATGGAACTATCTGTTGGGAAATATTTTCTGGGTATGCTAAAAGTGTTAGGACATTGCTTTGGAAAAACTCTCATTTGCACATTGCCTTTGGGTTTTAACGCATTCACTGTGACACCATTAACCACTCAGAAGAATATTTTGATGTAGAGAATTTGCTATTAAAAACTGATATTAGCAGTGTTTCATAGTGACATATGAACATATGAGGCCACTTCTGATGCCACTATAGTACTTCTGAAGCACACAAAGGAAGGAGAGCAGTTCTTTCCATGAGCCCAATGAGCTACTTTGAGTAGCTTCACAGCACCCCTTATGGCTGAACAAGGAAGAGCACGGATGATGGTGTCCTGTCAAACCTGTGCAAAGTGGACTTTCAGTCCTGTTTGGGGAGCGGGGGAAGGAAGTAGGGAGGTGGGGGGGAGGATGCCCAGTAAAGACAAGATGCAGAAGAGCCCTCTGTGAGGCAGATAATGATAGTAAATGACAATGATAATAATGATACTCTTGAACTATACCACAATAACCACATGCTCCAGCTGGATTAAAGAGCACACGTGGAGTCTTATTCACTGTCATCCTGCACTTTTGTGTGGTAGTTTGCAGCACTGTGGGAGTGAATATACAAAATTGCATAGTTTTTCACTCATGAAATTATGGGAAACATATCTATAACAGATTTATTTTGCACTTTTTCAAGGTGCATTTGGTGGTTGAGCAAAGAAACTGAGAAAAGAAAAAACTGACAGTAATATTTGTGTATTGTAGTATGTTTTATCATGGCTAGTAGCTGGTAAAGACATTGTCATGCCTTTGCCTTTTACTGTCCAAATAACAATTTTGTATGTTTTTGTGAGCCCCCTTACTTCTCATTATAGCAAACTAACAGCTGGAGGAAAATGAAGTTTTTAAGAGAGAAAATTGCACTGTGCTTTTTCATATTGCACATCCATTTTTCAGCTCATGCCAGTGCTGCAGAGCTCTTTTAACAAGCACTGTCCTTACTGACAAAAGAGGAGGTGCTTTTATATTTAAGACTGTGATGCCTAGAAGAGAGAAGCATGACATCCTTGCATACTTGCATATGCATAACGTTTCTTGGACTAACGGAAACTGAGAGAAGTCAGGCAGTTAAAGTAAGCATAAGATCAAAATGCAGAGTTGGTTAGAGATTCTTTATATTCATCTTTGAACTAAGGCCACACATCCTGAGGGTTCTATTGATTAACTTTCCAGTAGGACACTTCTCCTCTCCTTCAGTTTGAAATATGGAATTGGCTCTGTAACTGATAATTAGTCTACTGAAGTAGGTTGATGAGACCAGACTGCTGAGAGATGCATAATAGACACAAAAAAGGGGAGGG
>NW_017728950.1:63669502-63672966 GCF_001723895.1 Crocodylus porosus | reverse complement strand
TCAGCTGGGACCCCATGTTCCTGCCACCCTGCTCTGGGCCCCACCGGCACTGGCCCTGGGACACCGGTGCGGGTTCTGTGCTCCCATTGGCTCCCCACCAGTATTGCCATTCCCAGGGAAGCTGGAGCAATTGGGCAAAGCCCCTGCCTGCCTCTCACATCAGGAACTCCCTTCACTCACCCAGGAGCTGAGTAGAGGAAGCAGTGTAGCAAAGACCCCACCTGCTTCCAAAACTGGTGACATTGGAGTGAGGAGCAGGTGGGGATTAGCTGGTGGCTTCTCCTCTGTCCCCTTCCAATCAATGGGAGGGGTGGAAGCAGATGCCCCCTGTGCCCCTGGCCCTCATGAGGAGTTAAGCAGAGGAAAAGTGTGTAGATGTTCAGTCTCTTGGGAGAAAAGTCTAGTACAGGGGTCAGCAACTGTGTGTGCCAGATGGTGGCATGCAAAGGCATTTTGCTTGGCATATGCACCTCAGAGTGGATGGGGAAAGGGGCCATTGCCACAAAAAGGATCACGCCCCTCACAGCTCCTCTGTCATTTGCCTAAATGCACATGTGCACCTACTGCTAGCAACAAGCCAGACTAGGGCTCCATAGACCTTGGTACAACTTCTTGCAGCAACTTGCAAACTCCCAGGCACCTGCCACATCCGGCCTGGGCTCTAGGAAGACCCTTGCCCCCTGCCACAGAGCCAGGGCTGCTTACAACAGGCATCAATGAGGCTGAAAGCTGCTGCACTAAGGTCTGCGGAGCCCCAGATTGCATTCACCACCAGCAATGAGCTTAGCACACATCCGGGTGAATGGTGAGGAAGGGGATGTGGCTGCACTTCCACAACAAGGATTGGGCCCCTCACAGCTCCCCTGTCATCTGCCTCTGACACGTTAACATCTTACAAATTGAGCTTGGGGTGTTTTTGATACTGCCCAAAAACACTGCTGACCCCTGCTCTGGTAGGTGTAATTTCTTCCTTGTTGTAGTCAGGTTATTTTTCTCCTGAACAGCCATCTTTGGTCTGAGAGAGAAAGCATGAATATTCGCACGCTTTTGGTTTCTGCCAGGAAACAGTGATTCTGCCAGTAGAAACTGAACGTCTGTACTTGGCCTGTTTGTGTGCCCATATTTTGTGGCATTGTCACTAAAAATTTAAGAACGTTTTCCTAAGCAGATTGCTATGCTTATCAGTTCAGTATATCAATGCAGTAACTGCCATATATCTAGTTGTTAATTCCTTGACTGATCCGAGAAGCAAGTATTTATTCAAAACAGCGCGTAATCTTGAAACTTCATAATATGATGTGCAAGTCTTGCATACTGTGCAAGTCTTGCATACTATGCAAGTGCACTTGATGTAAGCATAGATAGTTCAACTGATTTATTTCAAAGATGTTTAATCTTTCATGAAAAATGGGACAGTGTACTTTGAAAGCAAGTTCGAAAGAACTGCTTCTCTTTGTCAAGATATTTTGGGCATGATGCATATATTCTCTTTCAAGCTTTCTATATAGAGACAGCAGAGAGATTTTTGCATACAGTTTTTAAACAACTTAAGGTTCATCAGTAACTTATTCTTTTGAAAAGCACTGACTTTTGTGCTGTTTGGAAAAAATTCTTATGCGTGTACAGCTAGTGAGAAGTTACTTTGAAAACCAAGATTTACATTATTTTAAATGGATCTTCACCTACAAAGAATAGTTTCATATTTTTTTGCTATATTAGCACATAATGTATACGTGAGCAGACATCACTATAAGGCCCCTGTGTCTTTCAGTCTTGTCCTGGTCCTCCTCTTCACTCGCCCACCACGCTTTGTTGTTAAAAAAATAACAAGAATAGAGAGGTCAACAATCAAGTGGTACTGCAACATACTTGTCATGGCTTCATCCACAGGGCTCCACCTTCCCTACACCCTGTCCTCACCTCACCTAGTCAGGTTGGTGCCAATTCACTTTGTCAACGTGTCCAATGTCCTGCGCGAGTGGGACAACTTGCCTGGAATCACATTTAATAAAGACGTTCCCCTTTGCCTGGGTAATTCAAATTGGGTGATTCTTCTTTTCCCAGTCTGTCTGTCCCTCCCACCAGGAGTGTGTGGGGGGAGGGGGCAGGGGAACAAGATTATCCTTAAGCAGCTTCTAGTGCATGGGTCATCAATTATGGCCCTCAGAAAACCAGTCCACTCTCTGTCTAGCCATATTCTATTCTTGGATGCTTAAAGGAGCCAAATCATTCTTCGGCCATCCTGCCTGGAGCTACCCTCAGCCTGACACACGTGTGTCTTTCCATATTGAGGTCCAGCTCCATGCAGGTAATTGAATCTGCCTCAAACTATCTTTTCCTCTATAGGCTTTCAGATCAGACACCTTTTCTCTTTTTGATATCCTGGCTGCCATTAGCCAGCCACCACTGAGACCCATCCCACTGATCCTGCTCCAACTTTGGGTACTTCTCCACAACCTGGGTCCTTTGAGCCTTCAGCTTCACTCTGTGCCTCCTCACAGACTTCACAGCAGCCTCTCATTGCTTGCTCCAACTCCCTTCTCTGGGGATGTGTCCCCCAGATGGTTGTCTACTTAGCCTTCTGGTTCCTTGGCCAATCAGTGCCAGCTCCTGGAATGAGCCTTCATGTGGACTGGGGAATTCCCTCTACTTCCCCAGTGGAGTTTCTGCTGCCACCCAGCAGGAGAGTGGCTGGCTGACTCTCCATCCTGTTGGGTGGGCTGGACTGGGCGGTGAGGCACATGGCACCATGCCATGCTGCACCACTTTCAAAGGTGAGACATGGAGGCAGGGAAAGTCCAAGTCACAGCTGCAACCCACCCTTGCCCTGTGCAAAGATCGGAGGAGTCATGTGCCACACCTCTGGATGAACCACCAGGCTCCAATTGTCCCATAACAATCCAATTCTCATGAGACAATCCCCACAGTGCAGCAGGGAGTTGGACAGGAGGAGGGGTGAATAATTTGCCCCTGCCCTTACCTGACTCCTTCCTGCACTGTGGGGGTCTTGATCTGCCCCCTCACTCCCCAGCCCAGGCAGTCATAAAGAAAGAAGATAGAAAGAAACTTACCTGCCTGCTGAGCTGGCTGTCATCCTGGCTGCACAGGATATCTGAGTGTGCACGCCCTGCTGCAGCAGCCTGCAGCCAGGCTGCCCTGAGGCCATACCTGCTATCCTGCATTTGGGGAGGCTGAGCCCCATTACACCCCGCCCCCCCCATCACCTATGTATGCCACAGACTTGCATTGTCAAAGGAACAGACAAGATGACCTTTTAGGCTATGTCCAGATGAACATGGCGATGCAGTATGTGATGCTACCAACACATCTGCATTGCCACACGAATGTGTTCTCTGTGCTGCAAGGTAGCAGTGTGTGTGTGTGTGTGTGTGTGTGTGTGTGTGTGTGTGTGTTGAGAGGTGACCCTGGGAGATCCTGGGGTCAAAAAAACCTGCACAAAAAAA
>NW_017728950.1:63665684-63669402 GCF_001723895.1 Crocodylus porosus | reverse complement strand
AGGTGACCCTGGGAGATCCTGGGGTCAAAAAAACCTGCACAAAAAAAAAATGCAGGACAGCACATGAGGGTGCAGCATGTGCTGCCTGAAACCAGAGCCTGGCCAGCTAGAGCCATGCTTCAGCTGCTACCAAGCTCTGAGTGGCAGGAACACTGCGGCTGTTGCTCCCTGAGGCCCCCAGAACCACAGGTAAGGCTGCTGAGGCCAACACATTTTGGCCCCAGCCTCCGCTACCCCACGTAGGGTAACCTGTCACATGCCAAAGCACACATGGCACAGGTCTTCCCCAGGACAAGTAGCAATGGCACAAGGTATGCTGCTGCTTCTTGTCCCCATGTCTCCATGATTTTTTGGACACAGTCTTAGTTCTTTTCTTTACAAATAGACCACTTGGCTTGCTCATCTGTAATTTTTTTGTCCAGGAAGGTGCTCTCAGTTTTTATCCATCAGTAACTTTTGCTGATCTAGTCAATGAAAGTAACAATCTATTCTTCAGTTGTATAGGCATATGTTTCACATCAGACTACAGTAAATATATTGTCCTAGGTTTCTTCAATTAACTGTATAAAATCCATTTAAACTGGGGAAGCTTCAGTTATATTTGTCCTTGCTCCTATTCTTTGTCATTTGTGTCATTACCAGAAACAGCCAGGCTTTATTTATTTATTGATTTACACACACACACATACACACACACACACACACAATATATACATACTATAATGACTTTTCTACTAAATCAATACCTAACGTGATTCAATACCTTTCCATATGCTTCGGGGCTATAAAAATCAGGTTATATACTGACTTTATTTTCTAGCACGTATATATGCTTACAAAAAATCAGTGTGTGTGTGTGTATGCTTCAGGGTTACAAAAATTAGTATATATAAATATATATATACACACTGATTTTTGTAACCCTGAAGCATATGCAAAGGTATTGAACCACATTAGGCATTGATTTAGTAGAAAAGTCATTGTAGTATGTAGGTGGAGCTGCATACTAAGTTTTTGACAGGAAAATCTTGTGCTACGGCCTTTTATTATGAGAGAAGTCTTGATAAAATTGTGTCCTGATTTATATTTTAGTGTCCCTTTTAGAGAAAGCTCTTGCTATTATGATAACATTCAGCTTGTTTAATGAGAGAGCATTGGCAGCAGAGTTTAGTTCTGCATATATCGTTTCATAGTTGGTAGGGTTGGAAGGGACCTGAGCAGATCATCAAGTCTGAATCCCTGCCAGGGCATGAAAGTGAACTGGGGTAAATCGACCCTGGCAAGGTGTTCATCTAGCCTCCTTTTCAAGACCCCCAGGGTAGGAGGCAGCACCGCTTCTCTTAGGAGTTGGCTCCAGTTTCTAGCCGCCCTGACAGTGAAGTAGCGCCTCCTGATATCTAGCCTGAAACTACTCTCTGCCAGCTTGTGACTGTTATTTCTTGTCACTCCTGGGAGTGCTCAGGGGAACAGGGACTCCCCCAATGCCTGCTGGTCCCCCCTGACTAGTTTGTAAATGGTCACTAGATCCCCCCTCAGCCTTCTCTTCTGGAGGCTGAACAAGTTCACGTCCCTTAACCTCTCCTCATAGACCTGCTCTGCTGCCCCCGATCATGCGAGTGGCCCTCCTCTGGATCCTCTTGATGCTGGCCACATCCCTCCTGAAGTGCGGCACCCAGAATTGGATGCAGTACTCCAAATGCGGCCTGACCAGTGTCGCATAGAGGGGGAGGATCACCTCCTTGGACCTGCTTCAGATGCATCTGTGAATGCATGAAAAGACACGGTTGGCCTTCCTGACCACATCCCCACACTGTCAGCCCATGTTCATTTTGGCATCAATAATGACTCCAAGATCCTTTTCTGCTTCTGCATGGGTGAGAAGGGAGTTCCCCAGCCTGTAGGTATGCTGCTGGTTCTTCCTCCCGAAGTGCAGTACCTTGCACTTGTCAGTGTTGAAACCCATCCTGTTCTCATCCGCCCACCCATGTAACCTGTCCAGCTCCGATTGCAGCCTCTTCCTCCCTTCTAGCGTGCCCACTTCCCCCCACATCTTAGTGTTGACTGCGAATTTGAACAGGGTGCTTTTTACCCCCTCGTCCAAGTCGGTGATGAAGATGTTGAACAGTGCGGGCCCGGGAACCAAGCCCTGTGGGACCCCACTGCCCACATCCCTTCAGGCTGAATAAGACCTGTCCACCACCACTTTCTGGGTGTGGCCCTCCAGCCAACTAGTGACCCATCTGACTGTGTAGGTATCGATGCCACAGTCTCCTAGTTTTTTAATGAGAATGGGGTGAGAGACAGTGTTGAAGGCCTTCTTAAAGTCCAGAAAGACTACGTCCACCATGACACCTGCATCTAAGGATTTTGTGACCTGGTCATAGAAGGCCACCAGGTTGGTCTGACAGGACCTGCCTCTAATGAACGCATGTTGGTTACCCCTAAGCATAATTTCCCCTGTTGCCCCCTCATGGACATGCACCAGGATAATTCTCTCAAAAAGCTTACCCAGGATTGAGGTAAGATTAACTGGCCTATAGTTTTCTGGGTGCTCCTTCCTCCCTTTTTTGAAAATGGGAACTACATTGGCCCTTTTCCAGTTCTCTGGCACCACGCCAGAGCACCATGAGTGCTCATAAAGCCATGCCAGGGGTAATTCCCTCAGCACTCTGGGGTGGAGATCGTTAGGACCTGCTGATTTAAATACATCCAGTCCCTCCACAAGTTCCCTGACTAGGTTCTCACTGACCCTAGACCTGGGTGCACCTCCCCTGGGAGCTATGGGGGTCCTGGTGGGGGGGGTGACCTGGTCCCTGCTCAGAAAAATGGAGGCAAATAAATTGTTAAATAGGTTAGCTTTGCTGTCTGGTGAAACGACCAGGTTTCCTAGCGTGTCCTGCAGAGGCCTTGGTACCTTCTTTTTACCATGTTACCCAGTACCTTCTTTTTACTGCCTATGTATTTAAAAAAGATCTTCTTGTTGTCCTTGATCCAGGTAGCTAGTCCCAGTTCCATCTCTGCTTTGGCCTTCCTGGCTGTCCCCCTACAGCCCTGAGCAACAGAGGTATAGTCCTCCTTGGTGATGGCCCCACCCTTCCATTGGGTGTACATCTCTTTTTTAGCTAGGAGACGTTCCCGGATGCTTTTGGTGAGCCATGGGGGCTTTTGCGCCCTCTTGCTCTCTTTGATCCGTGTTGGGATTACCTCCCTTTGGGCTTGGAGGATCATCCCCTTAAGGAACAACCACTCTTCTTGGACATCTGACTCCCCACCCCTCCAGGACCTCAGGGTCCCCACAACTATTCTCCGTACCTCATTAAAACCTGCCCTCCTGAAGTCCAGGGCTGCTGCCTTGCTGCAGGCCTTTGCCACCTTGCGCTGGATGGTAAATTCCAGCAGGAGATGATCGCTGTCACCCAGGTGGTCGAGTACCTGCAGACCCCTCACCAGGTCATCACCCATGGCCAGGACCAGATCCAACAAGGCATCTCCCTTGGTGAGGCTGTGCACCTCCTGGGTTAACTGGAGGTCCTGCATCTCTGCTAGGAACCTAGGTGAGTGGTCAGACCTGGCTGACTGTTCTTCCCAGCAGATGTCTTGAAAGTTTGGGTCACCCATGATGACCATGTCCTTTGACCTAACTGCCTCTGTGAGCTGACTTAAGAATTCCCAGTCTAGCTCTATCCCTTGGTTGGGTAGTCTCTAGTAGACCCCCACC
>NW_017728950.1:63657739-63665329 GCF_001723895.1 Crocodylus porosus | reverse complement strand
CCCACCTCGAGACACCATTCCTGACACCACAAGTTGACCTCTCTTATGCAGATCTCATGTCATCTTCCATGTCTGCTCACTGGTAGGACAGAAGAGAATACCACCTGTGCCCCTAACTCCTTCAGCATGCCCCCCAAAGCATGGTAGTCTGTCATGAGGTGATCAGGGCTTCTCCTGGCCACATCATTAGTGCCCACATGGATTGGGACCATGGGATAGTAATCAGTGGGCCAGATAATGGCCGGG
Organism: Crocodylus porosus; assembly: GCF_001723895.1. NCBI lineage: Eukaryota > Metazoa > Chordata > Crocodylia > Crocodylidae > Crocodylus > Crocodylus porosus. The sequence goes on along the minus strand of NW_017728950.1, from coordinate 63,665,083 downwards.
ATCATCCCTGTCACATCCTGAATCTTTACTCCGGGCAGGCAGTAGACCTCATCTGTCAAGGTGTCCTGGGAACAGATGGGACCCTCTGTACCTCTCAGGATGGGGTTGCCTATGATGACCACTTGACATTTCTTCCTCCAGGTCTGCTTAGCTCCTTCAGCCTGTTTAGAGTGTGGAGAGTGTGGAGTGGCCTCCTCTCTGGAGGTTTTCTCCTCTCCTTCCTTCTCCTGCAGTATTGCCAGGGCCTCATATCTATTCTCCAGCCGGACTGGAGGAAGTGGTAGTGCTCTGCTGTGAGCAGCCCTGGTTCTGGAGGGGACCATCTGCCACTGTGCTGTGGAGGGCACCTCCTGGGGTGCTTCTTCCTTGGATGCATGGCCCTGCAGGGAGAGAAAATACCCATCAATTTCATCCTCCACCTCCCTGATTCCCCTCAGCCTGCTAACCTTCTCCTGGGGCTCCCTCATCTGCGCCTCCAGGGCCCTAAAACAGGCACCTGCAGGACAGGTGTAGAGGCCCCCATTCCCTGATCCCCCTGGTCCTGCTGGGCATCCCCCACAGGCTGGGGGGGCAGGGGGACACGAGTTCCCCCATGGGCTCTGTCTAGGTGGAGGCCTCAGACAAGCCCCGAGTAGGTGGCACCTCCTTGGCAGGGGCCCTAGCAGCACTTCGCATCGGCACAATTTTAGAAATTGCTATTTATTTATATTGTTGTGTGGTGCCTTTGCCCTACCCATGCGTCTCCTTCCTGGCCCCTTCTGCTCGCCCGCCTGTGCGAATGCCGGTGCAAACACCGGCATGCCCTTACAGAGCACGCCTATTTGCGCACTCTGTTCTCACCATGTGACTTGGGAGTACAGCTCCCTACCAGCTCAACTAAAAGAGATCCAGGGGGCTTCCCCTCCGGATCCAGCTCGGCTGTGCCGGCTCCCTCTGCCCCACTTACCTTTGGGGATCAGCTGCTGCTGCCCACGCTGCTGTGTCCGCCTCCGCTGCTGTGTCCGCCTCCGCCTCTTCCTCGGGTCAGGTAAGGGGGCACACGTGTGTGCAGGGATGCACATGTGCCCAGTTCCCTCTTCTCCTCTCTGCTCCTGGCTCCTGAGTGCTTAATCATTTATACTTAAATATTATGGGGACCACTACAACTTAGCCTATCTCAGTTTAGGTCAGTTTACAACTGTTTAGAAAATATAAGCAGATAAATCATCAGACTTTCCAAAGCAGGTTGTTTTGGTATAGTTTCGGGAGATAACATCACAATTGCTGAGACTGTCCAGTACAAATCAATTTTCAAAGGTACTATAGACACCTAGGGTCTATTTAGACTAGGCAGGAACTCCACTACAGAATTTATCTGTGCCTGTCACAGGTGATCAGTGTTTGTTCACAAAGTCAGAATAAATATCAGGCATATATTCTAGCTGGATCTCTCTATCTGCTTGTTCCTTTGGGATAATTCATTAAAAAATGTCTCATCTTTGACCATCACATCTCTGATCTACACTGATTTTTTTTCCTAAGATTTTTATTCACTTAGAGAGAGGATTCACAGGGAACCCCTTCAAAGCAGGAGGCTTAACTCTAATAAAGCAGCCAGATGAGAATTAGAAGAGTAGTCTGTCAAAATACTGTTTGTATGGCTTCTGCATGGTTTATTTTTCCTCCTTGGACAGCATAAAAAAAATTGAATAAAGCTTCTGTGCTTTGCAATAACAGGCCTAGTTTCTCTTCTATCTATTGTCCTTCTCTTGTATCTCAGCTAGCTTTCTTATTTTGACATTTATAATAGTGGCTGAATTTCAATTTCTGGCTAAGTATCAAATATACAATTGTAGAAAATAAGATAGAAATTTGACCTTTAGCTGTACCCAAATTCCGGTGTGACTCTAATAGTCAATACTTCTGTCTGTCCCAACCTGTCTCTTCCTCTTCAGCTAGTGTCATTTTCATCAAGATAAGAGGACTGAATATGCACATTGTTGGCCCTAAACAAAAAACAGTGATGATAAATACTGATTTGTGTGGCAGGCATGTATCTTGACAGCACTGCAGAAAAGAAATAAGCATTCATAAAATATGGGATAACAAAAAGCAAACCATAATGCTAGTTGTTTCTTTGTATTTGTCCTACATGCCGGCATATACCGCAGACAGCTGTTAGAGTCACTCACCCAGAAAGCTCACTTCTGTGTTGTTCTTGGTACCTTGGCATTTTTGCCTTTCATATCACAAGAAGCTCTCATTCCCTTTACATAGCTAGTGGAAGAAAATAAATCTGAGATGCATTTACCTCAGTCATTCGCTACAACTACTCTGTGGGATGGTCTTCTCTCACTTTCCTGTAGTCCTAGGGACTACTTTTTGACTGACATGTCACTCTGGAGACCCAACAGCTTGTGATCTCAGAATCCTTTGCTAACCTGCTTTGTTCCTAGTGGTGGTGTTAGTGTAACCTTGTGGAGTGATGGGCAGATACATCATTAATGCTCCACTTCAAGTGACTTAAAACCAAAAAGGAAAGAAACTTGTAGAGATGCATGCCCTCAGGAAGACAGAGGCATAACAACCAGGGTCTGTGCCCTGAGTAAAAGGGCTGGTCTGCTGGGTTAAGTATGGAGAGTGAAAAAGCCTGAGGCGCAATTTATTTGATCTTCACAGGTTAGTATAAGATGTGTAGATTGAACCATAAGCAAGTGAACAGAAATTCACTTTTGATTCTGGAAATCCAGCCACATGCCTGCAGTGACCCAGGCCAGAAGCCGCAGGGCACTAGAGGATGCCTCTCTGCTCAGCTGGAGTACATAGCTTGAGCCAAGGCTAACCTGCCCACCCTACAAAGGGCAAGATGGGGGTTGTGGGAAGTGCAAAGCACCCCGGGTGCTGGAGGACTGTGAGTTAACTTGAATTTGGAGGGGACCTGGGACAGAGGTTCAACCAACTGATTTAACCTAAATCAGTTAAGTCTGATACTACATCCACCCAGGTTTATCTTATGTGCACTGAACTTTTGTTGTGTTACAGATTTGAGCCAGTTTCTGATCACGTATATCAGTTTGTGTAATTTCTGTCCCTAGCCCTGGTTTCAGCAGCTGCCATTCTTGCAGTCCCCTCAACCTGAGTGTCCAGGGCTGGTGCTCTGGTCACCCAGTTTGTTATGCTGCTGCAGGAGCATAGAACCAAGAGATGTTTTGTTTTGTGCCAGAATCTGTTTTTCTGTTTGTAAGGCACGTAGAATTTGGAAAGAGCGGTCAGAATATCCAGGAACACAAAAATCCTGATAGTTATAGCAAACATCTTACTGAGGATACTGTATTTAAAAATGAAGAGACTGTTGACTGTGTTTTCAAGTTCATAAAAGACACTTTATTAATATCCATCAGAACATGTAGTACTGTAGAGGACTTCAAGGGGAAATGGGGAGAACCAAAACTCCAGCATGAGATACTTGTGCCTATTTGAAGTAAAAAGTATTCTGTAGTGAATTAACTAATTGAGCAAGCTTTCTTTCTGTGATGTTTGTATTATTTGTATGTCATCTTCAGTCTTAAAACAAAACATCTGTTGATGTTAAGGGGAGTTCTGTGTCTAGACTGAGCCCAAAATTAAGCCTTTTAGAACCTGTATTACCAATATTAATTTTAATACTTCGCTAAGAGAAGCAATGCAGAACATGCAGCACATGAGGAAAGGAGTTTAGAGGCAGGTTTTTAGCCATTTTGAAGTAGTTTCATAAATGCCAGCTAGCGATGAAATCTCTGCTATAAGTTCACTGAACTTGGAATGCACATGAAGACATGAACCCACTACTGCAAAGGTTGGTTCACAGCATGGGTGGATTGAGGATTGTGATGGGGGTGAAAGGGAGGTGCAGCCACAAACCCTGCAGCAGTGTGCTGGATAAACTGTGAGTTAATTGAACTCACTGGCATGTGAACGCAGCTCCTGACAGAGCTCTGGGTTCTCTGTATATGCCATAAACCCTGAGCCCATCCCAGAGCCCAGGGAGTGTGCAGTACCACTGCTTGCCCTCTCTTCCTCCTCTCTCACTCCCTAGGCTCTGGAGGTCCATGAAAGCAGGGGCTCCAGCCAGTTGTTGAGCTGATCAGCTGGTGAGATCAGAGCTCATCGTACATGTGGCTAAGTATAGACAGTCAAAAAGCTCAAGGCCGAATTGATTCAAACTGTGCAGCTTTCTCTAAGCTGTGTAGATTGGACCATTAACAAACAGAATACATGTTCATTTGTCAGTTGGCCAAGTGTAGCAGGGCACTGTGGTGTGCCTGACAATTTAAGGGAAGAAGCTGCCAGAGAGGCAGCTTCTAGGTGGTGTGGGAGCTGATCATAGATTTACCCAATGAGTAAATCAGGCTGGGGCTAGATAAGCCCAGTGCCTGAGCTGACCAGGAGGCTAGCCCTGACAGCCTGAGGAGAGAGTTCTCTGCAGCAGAGCAGGGGGGACTCCCAAAGGACCTAAGAGGTAGGGGAAGCGAAAGACTCTGCAAGCCTGGGAGCTAAAGAATATTACCTGGGCCAGAGAAGAAAGGATTTGTGCAAACCAAGGGGCCTTTGTTTTATGCTGGAGACAGGCTCACCAGCCCAGGGAAGAGTGCACCAGCCCAGGGAAGGGGCTGAGTGGGGATAGAGACCAAGCAAATAGTGCCTACCAGGCCAGAGAAGGGAACTGAACAGGCCACAGAGAGTGCCCAGCCCAGAGGAGGATTGAAATAAGGGAGCAAAGCCCACCAGCCCAGAGAAGGGGCTTTATGAGGCACAAAGGGTTCCCCAGCCCAGAGAGGGACCACATGAGGATAGAAGGTAGAAAGGGACCCAGATGGTGCGAGAGTCCCGAGAAGGGCTAAGAGAAACAAAGAGGTGAAGTGATAACACCTGTGAGGCTTGGGTTGTGATACAGGGGAGAAATGGAGCTACACAATTTTTCCTTCAGGCCATAGGGGCCCTGCAGGGGCATGGCCAAGCTGAGAGGCCATGATTGAGACTAGTGGGGTCCAGAAGGGACCTGTCAAGGGGTTGATTGGACTCAGGCTCTATCCCTCTCTAAGGTACATTAGCAGCTTCCCTTAAGCTCAATAAAAACAGCCGTGGCAGGAAAGTAATTAAGGGAGGGCAACCTTAAAAACGGAACCAGGCAGGAGTCATATAGCCATGAGAAGGGATCATGGCTGCCTCTGTAGCTCGAACCTGCTACACCGAGGCAGGCAGATGCCTGCACTGGGCAAGGATAAAGGCGGCCTGTGCTCAGGCATGCTTCCAAGTTCCACCAGCCTGCAAATGCTTTAGCCCCACCCCTTTGCCCTGTGCCCCCCTCTCAACAGTGGAGGGGTGAACTGGGGGATGGATACCCCTACTTTACCCCCCCTGCCAAGATCTGGCCCAGTCCCAACTCCTCACCTACCCCCCTGCCTGGCACCTGCATGGAGGTTGCGGTGGGGAATTGACCCCCACTCTGGCCCCCCAGCTGGGGTCTGCACAGTGGGTGTGGGTGGAAGAGCCCACAGCGTGGGGGCTTCCCCCCCTCTGCAGTGCAGCTCTACTGGGTTGCAAATGCCCCAGTCCTGCCCCTCACCAGCCCCCCACCTGTCAGCCATGCAGAGGAATGGGCCCGTGTTCTGGGCCCCAGCCAGGGTCTGTACCTTGGGGGGGAAGGGAACTATGCACCTGTTCCCCCCAGCACCCCATTTCTTGCCCCTGTATTGCCATCAGCAGAGCTGGGGAAGCTGCCCTAGCTCTGGAACAGCCGGGGGCAGGTTCACCTGACTCATCTAGAACAGACAAGCTGAGGTGGAGGCTAGTCCACATGACCAGTGACTGGGGAGTTAGCAGGGGGCTGCAGTGCATCATGCAGTGCCAGGGGACTGAGGCCTAACTAGTGTCAGGAAGGGATCTGGGATAGAAGTTCGATAGACCAGTTTAATCAAAATCAGTTTTGTCTGATACTACATCCATCCAGGTTTCCCTTATTTTGGAACCAGTCTAGGTGCACTGAACTTCTGTTGCAGTTTTGAACCAGTTTTTGATCACTTATACCAGCTTTGTTTCACTTATACTTATATGTAATATTAGTCCCTTGCTGCCAAGTCTTGCTTTGTATATGCATGTTGCTGCACTGCTGCACTGCCTTGATCTGCAGTTGTGATGTCACCTCACAGATGACTTTTGCTAGTTTATCCCAAAATGACCAGGAGACAATGTTTATTTTCTAGGATCCACAGTCTGAGAATATAGCAAATATTATGTGGCTTGACACTGGCTGCCACCTCCTGTGTTCTGGGCTTTCCAAACTTGACAGCTGTGAGGTGCCTGACAGCTGTGCAGACCAGCTTTAAAGAGCTGTCTTCATTAGGATGCATTGCCTTCAAAGCTAGTTGGTTGATGAGCCAGCCAGCATCCTCTAAATTTGCCGTCTCCCAAGACTGCAAGAAAATTGTTTGTTTGTTTCTTTGCTTTTCTTTTCTTTTTTTTAACTTTCCCTTCTAAGTATGTTTGTGTGGGAAGTAGCGAGAATTTTTAAGAGGATTTGTTTGGCTGATTTTGGAGCGGTGCTCTGCAGTCTGCAGGGAACATTTTCATTTAATTGGATTGCAGATGATTCGGATTGCATGCAGACTTTTTTCTGTGCTTTAGCAGAGAGGGGCCTTATTAGCCAATTAGCTGCTTTTATATTCTTTTTCATGTTAATTCTGCTCTTTCCCATTTGTGGTTTAGCTTATTTTTTAAAGAGCTTCAAATATGCAGTCCATCTGCATGCGCTAATTTTGCAGAATTGTGAGTGGGGGTCTAATATTTGTGAGCTTCATATATACGCATACTAATCTTTGCATACTATGCATCTTTGCATACTAATAACTACAATGTTATTTTCATATATGTAAACAAAGGATTGTATATGCAATCAAATCTCTGGGACAGAATTTTACCTTTCTATTCACAGATTTACTATGTTTGGCTGCCCTTCCCACTAGTAGCTGGCATTAGTGAGGATGAGAAACTGCTACCTACTGTTCTCCTCTAGCTACAGTGTTATGAGCAAGGATCCTGGTTTTCTCTGATAAATCACAAATTCTCTGATTAAAAACCCAAACATCCATGAATACAATTAAAGGCCCCTCACTTCCCCCACCACGACTGCCAGAGCCCTGCTTGTGTCCCTCACTCCCCACCCTCACATCCCCCTGACCCTGTTAGTGCCTTTCACTCCCCCAACAACCCTCTGACACTGCTGGTGCCCCTTGCCCCCACCCACAGGCCCCTGCCCCACCCCAGCTGCCAGGGCTATGAGGCCAGGAACCCAGGTTCACAGTCTCCTATCTCCAGCAGGAGGGGGGG
>NW_017728950.1:63654854-63657289 GCF_001723895.1 Crocodylus porosus | reverse complement strand
GGGGGCATGAGTCCCCCTCCCCCCCAGAAGTGAGTGCAGTGGCAGAGAGCCAGTCCCTCCCCCACCCCTCCAGACAAGCCACTTACATCCCCATCCTGCTCCCTACTGGGACCCTACAGCTATGCATTGTAGCCCTAGGCCCCTAGCTCCATGCACCACCCAGCTGGGCAGCAGCCCCAGCCCTTGCCTCAGCCCTTCCCAACTCCCTGCCTCCCTACCTATGCAGGCCTAAATCCTGCCCCTCATCCACTTACCTATGGGAGCTGCTCTCCAGGCTTCCTGGTGGCCATGTGCACATGATGTGCACATGACCACAACATGCACATGATGCCCCCTGCCTGCCAGCCCTCTTTCTGCTCCTTTCCAGACCCTTGCAGGATGCAGCCCCTTGCAGGATGCAACTCTGCCAGCCTTCAGAGATCTCTTTGCAAAACTTCAAAATCCATGGGTTTCTCCAGTAAAATGAGAAATCCAGTTTTGTTTCTGGTAAAGTATAAAATCTGCAGTTTTCTCCATTTTCCTATGGGAAATGGAAAACACGGATCCCTGTTTTTGATTGTGTGGATGCATACATATGAGATGCCTTACTGCACATTAGACTAATCTTATGCATAGTAAAGTGTCACCATCTACACATGTGCAGCAATTATTGCACAGTATATTAATCTAATGCACAATTTGCTAGTACCTGTAGATACAGGTGCTAGATAAATAGTGCATTAACTAACGTGCCATACTGCACATGTAGACACTGACTGGAAGCAAATTGCTCCTGGTCAAATTACAGGAGGGGGCACAGTGGGTGGGGAGAGTTTTCCTGGCTCAGTGGGACACTGCCTGCCAGTCAGTGGAGATTGGGACCTGTCTTCATGTAGCAGAGAACACTGTGCAGAAAATTCAGGTGCATTAATTACACATGTAGATTACACATGTAGATGCGTGTTGTGTGTTTATTCCTTTGACCATGACTTTTGTGCAGTTTCTCCTGGAAGCCAGAAAGGAAGAATTCAAGGATGCATCCATAGACTCCGCCCCTCCCCCCCCCACAAAATTTCATTGGCTAATCAAACAAGAAGAGGTTTGGATTTTTGTGAGGGGGAATGGGAGCTGTCTTCCTTTTGAAACAAAGTAGTTGTCACTGCCAGAAGCTGGTTTAAAAGGGGCAATGGTCAAGCATGCATAGATTGCACTCCTTTTTTTCTTTAAAGAAAAACAGAAAAGTAAAGGGGGAATAAATAACATTTGCCAGGAGAGAGAAAAGCAAGTGTATGAGTCTATGCAGCCCTTTTCTTGAAAGTGCTTTGCCTCCTCTTTCCAGTTGACATGAAGACAGGTTTTAAACTAAGAGTTACAGTACACAGAAGACTTAAGAACTTGTTATACAGGAAACCGTCACTATTCACGGATTCGTGGTTTTGGATATTCACAGTGTGCTGCGTCAACCCATGCAGTGAGTGAGACAGAGAGAGATGCAGGGAGCAGTTCAAGAAACATTAGGGAGATTAGCGATCAGCTAAGGGTTTTAGTATTTTCGAGTTTGAGCCAAGTTGGAATAAAATGCTAGTTAACATTTTATTGGAATTAGTGTCTCCAGCCTGTTTATCCAATTTATCCAGGCTGTTTATCCTAGCCTATTATTGGTACAGTACAGTATTTGCAGATTTCCAATCTCTAGAATGTATCCCCTGTGAATGGCGAGGGTCTCCTGTACTGGATTCCATAATCTAAGTAGTTATGGGCCCATGATGGGGCACCCCATCAGCTGATCAGACCTTCCAGCTCAGAGGCCCCACACAACCCCTGCAGCTGGGAGACGGCAGCTTCTGCAACCTCCAAGCTGTGAGGTGCTCCATGCATTCAATCCCATTCCATCTTCTTGTTAAAACGCAAGCTCCCACAGCTGGGAGCCCAGGTCAGCTGCTAGGGGTCCCAGCTGTGGGAATGCACCACATGATCCCAAGTCTGGAAGCCCTGTCAGTTGACTCAGGCTCCCAGCTGCAGGGGTACCCACAGTTGCTGCAAACTCCCAGTTGTATGGAGTCCCCAAAAGTTGGGAGATCACAGGAATCCTTGTTTTCTCTTATACAAAATTGCAAATTCTATAATAAAAATGCAAATTCTCTGATAAACCCCCCAAAATCTAATATTAAAATGAAATGCCACTATATATATACACACACACGTATGTGTGTGTGTGTATGTATATATATGTGTACATATATATAATATATGTGTACATATATATATATATAATATATGTGTACATATATATCTATATATAGTTTCATAGTTTCTAGGGTCGGAAGGGATCTGAGTAGATCATCTAGTCCGACCCCCCACCATGACAGGAAATAATACTGGGGTCAAACAACCCCAGCAAAATGTTCATCCAGCCTCCTCTTAAAAACCCCCAGGGTAGGAGCCAGCACCACTTC
>NW_017728950.1:63651449-63654512 GCF_001723895.1 Crocodylus porosus | reverse complement strand
TGCCTACTGAGGGCTTGGATGGGGGGCTGGCTCCCCACCACCGTGCACATTCCCAAGGGGGTGGGGGGTATATGCCCCCGGGATCTGTGTGTGGGGCAGGTGAGGTGGGTGTGAGCTGCCTTCTGCAGGCTCAGGCTCCCTGCCTTATTGCCTTCCCCCACAGCCTCTGTGGCCCAGCAAGCAGGACCCAACATGGCAGGACGGAGCAAAACAGGGTGGGGAAGCTCTTTGCTTCTGGGAACCCTGTGCCCCCCTGACAAGGTGCCCAACTTTGTGCCACCCCCCCATTGCTGCTGGATGGGTAGAGGGCAATTGTCCCTCCCTGCCCCCACCCTCTGGACAAGCTGCCGGCAGCTCTGTCTCACTGCCAGCTGGGGATCTGTACCTGTGGACACATTTTTTTCCCCATTTTTTCACAGGAAATAGAAAACCTGGCTCCCTGGAGATCATTTCAGCGACAGTCCCCCAGCCACAGGGATGTGTGAAGCACTCCTGTGTTACCGATCACAACAGCTGCAGTCTCCCTGTTGCATGGACCCATGGGGTGCCCCTGCTGACCTAAACCAAGTTGGGGGAGCTTGTTTTTTGGCAATAAGGCATGATAGGATTTAATTCACAATCTACACGAGCATACCTCCTGCCATGCACATGTGCAATAATTTGTTGATACCTGACCCGTTGCATAGTAACCAGACTGCTTTTGCAGAATTTATTCTCCACTTGTCTTATATCAAAGGCATGAGCTTGAGCCTCACTTCAGACTTATGCTAAAGGCTGCTCCCAGTTAAGCCAGCTGTAAATAGGTACTTGGTTATTTAGGTTTGGGGCACACTGGCATCAAAGGCAGCTGGATATGATGCCAACCACATCACTTACTCCTGAGAAGTTGGCTGTGGAACATTATATATCTCAAATGCACTATCACAGTGGTCCCACCAGGCTCAGGTTGTTCTTTGGGTTTACATTTTCAATATGTTGGAGACATATCTTGATGTCTGAACTGTTAACTTGTTTGTCTCTTTCTTTATATGTGTTCCAGCTAGAGCTTCAGGGAAGTGATGTTAGGTTCTTTTCTTAAGTGAAAATTAAACATTTTATGTCCTGACTTTTGTAAAAAATAGATTTTTTTTCCAATTAATTCCTGGGTCAGGGGAGAAAGAAGTCGAAGATGTAGATTTACACATCTGCACAGCAAAGGGAATAAAGGAGCTTCTGCTTTTGAAAGATGGATCTATATTTGATTATTGTTTAAATGTTGAATTTCTTGTAAGCATGCTAAATTTTGCGCTTGTTACAACATAAGTGGTCCCAGCTTTTAAGGTCTACCTTGCTTGATGTACTTTTCTATATTATCTTTGAAATCCGACTTAAGACTCGCTTTCCAAAAGTCTCTCCTGCTTTGGTGTTTCCTCATCAACTACTGTACAACTAGACAACTGCAAATGCCAAGTTTAAACATTTGTTGAACTGCCAGAATACATGGTTAACGCAGTGCTCACTGCTTTAATTACTCCCTAATATTGTCTTCCTATGCTTGGATTCTGGATATGTGTATTGTATTGCAAACACTCTAAAGCAGGGATCTTCTTGTCCATATTTATTTATGGACAAGAAAGCATCCAACTTTCTGCTGGTCCTATACACATCACACATGCAAATGCCAGTAATTTACTAGATTGGGAAGGTGGCTTTGTGGGATAAATATGGAGAAGCAAAAAGAGTCCTAATGCTATATGGGAAAGCTTTCCTTGGGGTTATGAATATACTGCATCTACACTAGCGCTTTGTTCAAGTATTTCAGTTTTTGGGAAAATATTTATAAAATAAGAGAAGTACCTTACTCAGTGCCCAAAAACAAAATACCAATGCTCATGCGTACCACAGAAAGAGATTCCCAACATAACTGACTTGAGTTTTTGTATGAATACAGACAGAAGTTCATCAGGCTTCACTGAATCCATCCTAAAATCTCTTGTCACCCAAAGAGCAAGATTTGTCCAAGACACAACAGCCTTTCTGTGAAAACTTAAAAATATAGACCACCTTTCCAGGAATACCCTTTTAGCCACCATGGATGTTACCAGCTTATACACCAACATCCCACACAAGGATGGCATCCAAGCCTCGCTTACATATTGACAAGAACCAGCTTACAACTCAAAATATAGACCTAAAGATATAACTGGACTTGTACACTTCATCCTTACACACAACTTCAGTTTCAATAACCAACACTTCCTCCAGACTATGGGCACAGCTATAGGCACCAGAATGGTCCCACAATATGTCAGCCTTTTTATGGGCCACCTAGAAAAAGAATTCACCAAGAACTATATCATCAAATCCATGCTATACTTAAGATATATTGATGACATCTTCATCAGGAAAGATGAGGAAATTTGATGAGGAAAGACCTTGCTGGGGTCAGATGACCCCAGCAGCCTTTCCTGCCCAAGTGCAAGGGGGCTGAACTTGATGATCACAGGAGGTCCCTTCCAGCCCCTAACATCTATGAATCTATGAATCATTTCGACTGAAAATCTGAAATCTCTGATTGATTTCTATCACAAAATCAATAATTATCACCCCTCTATCAGACTCTCTCTTGAATACTCCAACACCAACATAACCTTTTTAGACATTATAATCAGGGTATGGCCTGAGGAGGGAGAGGAGGATCCACGTAGTCAACCAAAGACTGTGGTGCTGGTGTCATCAGGAAGTCTTTGGCTTCCATGACCACAGCCCGGTCTTTGGCGAGAGAGGCAGCGAGCTTCTGGGAAGAGATGGCCTCCACCTCTCTCCCCTGGGGAGGAGACTCTTCTCAGCCAGACTGGCTGGCCTGCTCCACCAGGCTTTAAACTTAACCCATTGGGGGACGGGGGGACTACCGCCACTGCTGGCCCACTGAGCAACCCCTGCAAAGCCAGCAGGCCAAGGCACTTAAGGGAGCCCACCCCTGCCCCAGCCCTGGTACAATCTGTGGGCAAGGCAAGAGCCCCCAAGGGGACACTTGCCTGCCTGTACACAAATGCCAGGAGCTTGGGGAATAAGCAGGAAGAG
>NW_017728950.1:63639045-63651438 GCF_001723895.1 Crocodylus porosus | reverse complement strand
TCCACAATTCAAAAAGGATGTGGAGAAGCTTGAGAGAGTCCAGAGAAGAGCCACGTGCATGATCAGAGGTCAGGAAAGCAGACCTTATGATGACAGGCTGAGAGCCATGGAGCTGTTTAGCCTGAAAAAGCGTAGGCTCAGGGGTGATCTGATGGCCACCTATAAGTTTGTCAGGGGTGACCATTGGTATCTGGGGGAATATTTGTTCACCCCCCCCACCAGAGAGCCCCAAGGGATGATGAGGTCAACCAGTCATAAACTACTACAAGACCATTTCAGGCTGGACATAAGGAAGAATTTCTTTTCTGTCCGAGCCCCCAAGGTCTGGAACAGCTTGCCATTGGATGTGGTTCAAGCACCTACATTGAACACCTTCAAGGGCAAATTGGATGCTTATCTTCCTGGGATCCTATGACCCCAGCTGACCCTTTGGGTGCGGGGCTGGACTTGATGATCTTCCAAGGTCCCTTCCAGCCCTAATGTCTATGAAATCTATGAAATCAATATCCAGAACAGTAAAATAAAAATTAGCATATACAAGAAACTACAGACAGAACCAGCAATCACCCTAAAAACACCAAGAAAGCTATAATATACAGTCAAGCCTTCCAATACCACTGAATTTGCCAAAGATAGCATAAAAGTGCTTGTAACTCACTGAACGTAATATATTTTTCTTCAGCATATACTGAGCGTGTTTACACAAGATGCTAACTGAGCAGGAGCTTAATAACACTATGCGATCATGCATCACAACACAGACAGTGCTAAGATGCTGCTAATGTGCGTTTAATTTAGTACTTGGTTATACAAGTACTAAATTAAATGCCCAGTAACCCCTGCACATTAATGAACGCGTAAATGTGCCCACAGTATCTGCAAAGGGCTGGACTATTTAAAATTCATTTGAACTATTGCTAGAATCTGTCTTCTGTGCTATTTTCATTTTGTGTGGTCTGTAGACTTTGTTCCCTTTCTGAGTTCTTCATATCTAAGTAAATAGGTTTTTTTGACAGACAAACCTCTGAAATTGCAGAGTCAGTTTAATTGTAACATTGCAATGGCTTTGCTTCATGAGCCCTCTCAAAGTGGCCTTCAAATCTTTTCCAGACCTTCAGCTCCTCTTATCCTTGAGCAAAAAATTGATGGTGTCTTGCTCATGTTCTGCATCAGGCTTTTTCCAAATTCCTCCCATCAATTCTTAGGCTCACATAGTCAGTTATTAGGGGGGTTTTGTTGTTGTTTTGGGGGTTTTATTATTATTATTATTATTACAATCTGTCTAGAATATTCCTGGCATCCAGTGCCCAAAATCCTCAAGAGATTTTCCATAATCCATACTTTCCTTTTTAAAAGTGTAACCATATTCATAGCAGCCCTTAGGAATGCTCCCCATATTCTCCTTTTCAGAGGCTAAATAGTAAACATTATTCAGTATATTCCATTTTTATCCCTGTCTCCCCCGCCCCCACCCAGCTCTCTCCACCCCTAGCCTTTTAAATTCTCTGCAGATGGCTATCTCCTGACACCTGTAACAGTCCCTATGTCCCATATTCAACAGATCATCATTCACAATTTCTCTTGCTTTGGTTATAGGGCTGACAAGTCCCAGTTCTTATTGCTGAAATGAGATTGATGTACCATTAAAACTAGCTGAATCATTTACATACGATAACAGAGAGTAAACACTGTAGCCCTCTGAGAAAAGCTCTAGGGTCGCTAATACAATTGGCATCAGCTGCATTTGGAATATTTTGGAATCCTCAAGCATGTGGAATATGTACATTGACTGTCTCCTGACAGTTCATAAACAAGGCAAGTGTATCTCTTCAGAACAGAATTTCAGTTGGGCATAGCCAATGGGGACCTATACAGTCCCTGTACAACATGTTACTGATTTGACTGACACAGATTGTCTCATACTTTCAGCCAAATTCCTGCTTCGTTCTTATACTGGGAAATCATACACATACAGACAAAAACAGAATATGACCTTTAGAATATTATTAAAAGTTGATAAGGTGGACATATTATGGTATTGTATAAAGTCAAAGGATTGACTTGAATGTAATACTGATATTACCACCTTTTGTTTCTTTTAATCCTGATTTCAGAAAAAGGAGTCAAGTTTGGCATTCAGCAGGCAGTTTCAAGAGCCATTTTCACAACCTGCCTAAGGCATGGATTGGTTCAATGAATTTGCATCAGGTACATTAGGTAATGGGGGCATTGTTATATGGCCACACACACTGAGTTACTCTAACTGCCTGCTAAAAGACACTTTGATTCATTGGTTCTGGATGAAATTTTAAATTGTGATTGCAGGGAATGGATATGCTTTTTTCACAGTTTTATCCTCCCTCCTTCCCTTCCTCCTTCTGACCAAATGATACAACCAAAATAAAATGTAACTTTCACTGAATTTAAATTCACTAGTTTATTTAAAAATATCACATTTTCACCTCAGTCCAAATGCAACTGATGCATTAGAGGCCCTAGAGATTTCCTCAGATGGCTACAGTGTTTAGTCTCTGTTATTGTGTGTAAATTATTCAGCTAGTTTTAATGGCATATCAATCTCTACATCAGCTTCCTTGTGAAAAATATTTCATTACTCAGCCAGCTCTACTTTTGGCCAAAGATTCAGGTATAGGTTCTTTTATAATGTGTAGAAGTAAAAGGCTGATATGAGGTATCCACCTTGTAAAAACTGAACATTTTATCAACCATTACTATACTAAGCAAAGATGCAGCAGCTGTTCCAAGTATAAACACTCTATTATCTGGAATCATATGTTCCATTTCTTTTGTTAGCAGACACCACCATCTTAGCACAAAGCAATTCTTTTAAAAAGACCTCTTATAAAGAAATCTGTGGCTACAGACATAAGTTGGGCTACTTTTCAGCTCAACTGCTCTTAGCAGGATAAAGCAGGGATAAAATCCTAGCCACCTTCAGGGTGATACAGAAACTCTTACTGACTTTGGTGTGGTCAGGATATCTCCCGAAGTCTCTTGATCAGAATTTACATTGTTGCTGCAGCATTAGAAGGCTTATCTTTAATAAAGTACTTATGCAGGGCAAAATCACTGTAAAAACTCAACTGCACTTGGCTCTTTAATGCATTTTTGGAAGGATAGTGAGGAAATCCATACAGACATGCACCCACAGCTAGGGTGGCCATTCATCCAGTTTTATAGGGGACAGTCAAGTTTTCTGGTCCTCTGTCCTCTATTGATATGAAACCTTTATGTCCTCTATTTTTCACTGCTTGGCACACCACCCCTGCCCCCTCTCTTCCCCCAGCACCAACACCACCACGGCTGCCTGCGGATGTTCCCTGCTTGCCACCACCGCTGTCGCCTGCAGGAGCTCACCGTGCCCCCCAGGCTTCGGGAGGCGTGCAACATTCATGGTGGTGAAGACAGCTGCACTAAATTCAGCTCTCCTCTATTCATGAGGTACCTTGATGGCCACCCTACCCACAGCTTGCACACCTGTTCAAAGGCCTGGCCAAAAATACTGTCTTTTTAAGTGAGCTTAGAGGCTTTTTATATCTACAGGTGCCTGGGGTACAGCTAGGTGGAGGGTATGGAGACAGGGAGTAAAGGCTGGTACAGCCTTTACTTGAGCATCACGGGGTGGGGAGACAGTTTCTCCCAGTGTTTTCCCAGTCCTTTCATGTTCAACCTGCAGACCTGCACAGGAGGGGATCCCTGGGCACATCTATACCTGCAAGTGCTTCAGGATGGCTTTACTCCAGAGTAATTTCCTCTAGAGGAAACCCACCCTGGGAAACTACCGATATGTGCAGGGAAGTGGGAGCAGATTTGCTGCTCATGGCAGCCATCTGTTCCTACCCCTGCCAGCCCTGTACTGGCCTGCTGCAGCAGCCAGGGGGAACTCTAGGTTCCCCTTGGGTGCTAGCCTGGGGAATGGCAGTGAGCACAAAGCACTGCCCCTCCCTGCAAACTGGCTGCTGCTGGATGGGCTCTGCCACAGGAGCCTGGATGGGGACAATGGCCCCCTGCCCCAGCAGCAGGGAGTTTCCAGCCCCCACTCCATGATCATGGAGCAGGGGCTAGAAGATGTACTCAGCCCTGGCTCTGCAATCAGAAAGAACTGTGATCAGAAAGAACTGTCAATCAGAAAGACATTGTCCCCAACCTGGCTCCAATGATGGAGCCTGCCCTGGCAGCAGCCAGCTCCCGGGGGCAGGGAACAATCTCCCACCCCCTGCTGCCCAGCTGACCAGGAGTACATTTGCTCCCAGTTGGCTGTCGACAAGTTGCATACTGAACAGTAATTACTCCCAAGCAAATTTACTACTTGTATTTACCGGTAACAAATTTACTCAGGGTTAGAGCAAATTACTTTGCAATAACTGTCTGTATATGTATAAGGTGATACTTACTGTACAGTAATTTGCTCTAATTTTAAGTAAAGCATCTCAAGTAGATGTACCCCCTAGGTAGTAAATACCTGTTTTAAGGCCTCCTAACCCACCCTTTCTCTTTCAGGTTACCATTAAAGGGACAGTGCTAGGGCATCCTGTGTTCAGGTTGACAGTAGATACTGCAAGGACATTGTTGGCATCATTATCAGCAGTTTAAACATAGAGCAGGCATCAGAGATGAATCCCACAAAGAGGAGTCCTGGGCAAAGGAGGATAAAATCCAACTTTTTTCCGTCTCATCCACCCCCACTGCTTCACCAGCTGAACTGAATATTCCTCGCTTGCAAATGAGGATCTTGTCCTGTGGGGTTTTCTGTTGTTACCAATATTGAATATTTAGTATCTAAAAAATTAGGACTCAGTATATACCAGGCCAGGCACACATCTGTTAAATACTCCCAAATGTATTTCAGCATGAATCATATGATTTACATATATTTTCTCATGCAACTTGTCTTATCACCCTTCAGTAGCTAGTGATACATTCTTGGAATCTAAAATTATTCGTAAAAGATGAATCAACATTTTCAGTCATCTGCTTATGAAATATTCCAATTCTTGGCTTGCAGTATGTATGTTCTATGGTAGTGTTTTTCCCCAACTAAATTACACAATGTAATTTATACATCACTGGCTTCTGTTTCACAGTGTTTGGTACTGGTTTCAAACCAAGAGAAAAACAGGCTGCTTAACTGTTTGTATATTATCTGGGGATTTTAGAATTCTGTGTAGTTTTGACAGTTTTGTAGGTGGCAGACTAATGAACTGTTACTTGATTTCTGCTCCCACACCTCCCAGATGTTGAACCTAGCAGTTAAGTGAAGTTTTTAATGGAGCAGTTCATCTAACCAAGTGCATAAGAATATAAACTATGGGTGTATGCTGACACCGCACTTAGATTGACTTAAGTAGGGTTAGTCTAAGTTAGATCTAAGTGTTGATATGTACAGACGTTTGGGGTGGTTAGATTGTGCAAAAAAATGGCTGGCCTGACGTAATGCCCCGGGACTGAGAAAGCCTAGTTGCTCACCCTAGCCCTAGAGCTGCACTCTTCCTTACCACCTCCCCTGATCCTAACCAGGCTACATTCAGCCCCAAAATTCCCCTACACTCCTGGACAGACAACACCCACTCATGCCTTCCCCCACCCCTATTTACTTAGATTGGGTTCCCAGCATCTCCAGGCACCAGCAAACATGTGCAGATACAGGAATGATAAAAGTTAGCTAAATCATTGCATGTTTGATCCTGAATGAACTAAGGTTAAAGTTGCAATGGTGTTGCTATTGTGGTATCACTACAGGATCATGTAGATTCAACATCATAACCGTTTATATAAATATTATTTGATATCAATGCAGTCGTTACATCTGTCTTTCCCATCCACATTTCATTCCCTTGTGAAGTCTCAACTATTGTGTCCTGCTCATAATCAATTTATGTATTATTATTCCCCTTTCCTGAGCTCTTCCTTTTGTACTTTAGTTCAAGCTTCTAAGAGTAAGGATTGTCATCTCAAGTATTTGAAAGATCATAGCAGGTATGAAGCTCTAGCACAAAAAACAAGAACAAAAAAACAGTAATAAGGAAATCTAATTCATTTAGCCAAAATCCTATTTCCACAACCCAACCTAAATAAGTCACTTGAAAATGCTAATCAAGAAAAGGGGTGAAGAATCTTCTACAACTGACTGACAGGTCTACCTAATCTGTAGAGGTTTTGTTGTAAGTCCCTCAGGGAAACTGAACTTTCTGTTAGTTCAGTGCCACAGAGGGTCTTCTTAAAGATCAGGATGCTTTCTTGAAATTACCCCAGTCTTCTGTTAATTAACATGATGCACCAGTTTTGCTCATGAAAAAATAATGTATTTAGGACTACTCTGACTATTCTTTAAGATGGGTATGCCATTTTAAAGTACAACCAGTTCCTATACATGAGCCTAGAAAGTTGTTGTCTCGTTTGTCATCCAATAGTTGGGGGCACAGCCTTCTTCCAGGTCCACATTAAAGAAGGTGATACTACTGTCTGTAGCTATTTGCCTTCAAGTTCTATGGTCCATCCATGATACCACACTTTTCTTCCTGTAGGACCATACTTTATTTTATTTGCTATTTTTTTTTGCATCCAGAAGATCAGTTTGCTCAGAAGTGTTCACACCCTGCTGAAACTGGCGCAGCTAAGATGAGCCAGCCACCTCTCAAGAATGCTTAACACTCACCTGCCAAAGAAAGTCTTCTATGGCAAACTGTCAAATGGAGTACGTTTTCACAGCCCACCCAAGAAGTGGTACAAGAACACCCTAAAGGTGTCCCTAAAGAGTTTTGGCATTGACCCAGAGTTCTGGGAGCAACTTGCTCATGACCATCCATCCTGGAGTTCCCAGATCCGGAACGGAGCATTGGCCTTTGAATAGCAATGCATGGCAGAAGCAATGAAGAAACGCACAGCCAGGAAAATGAAAACTTATTGTATCCAGTCCTCATCACTCCCCTGCCCCTGGTGCAGCAGATTGTTCAAAGCAAAGATCGGACTTATACGTCACCTACATACTCACGCGATCTAGCTTCCATCCCCGCTTCATTCTTTTCCCTTTGCCTTTTGTCTCCCTTTCCTTCTTTTTCTTTCCCACTTCTTTTCTCTCATTTTCCCTCCCCTCCCCCACTGGATGCAGTCGTCTTCACCCACGAAGGATGAAAGTATGTTTTGTGTATCCTTGTAACACCACATATGAAATCATACCCTATGATGGGTATATCTTCACTGTTTCATGTCTTTTTCCTTCTTTTGCATTCTTTTGAAATCTCATTTTAAAAATGGGGTAAAAATATAAATGCTTATATCCAGTTAACAGAAAAACTCAAAATGAAATTGATTAAGTAAAAAAAAAAAATTTCAAGAGCAAGTGATAGAAGTCAAGGTAAAATAATTATAAATACATGTGAATTATGCCTAATTAGAAAGCAACATACAGAAGGGTATATATTCTTAGTAAGATTCCATTAGAAGTCATCACTAAAGTGAGACGGTCGTGTCCCCTGTTCAACTCAGGCAAAACCTCAAGGTGAAGAGCAAAACTTTCCCAACTGATTTCACTTGTCTTGTGGGGAACATACAGGGTGCAGCTATACGTTGCCCCGTGGCAATTTAGTGATGCACTATGTTGCTGTATGGCATGCTACGGCAATCTAGTGATCACACAGATCTACACCTTATTGCCTACTACATTACCGTAGCGGCATGCTCTCCACTTATAGTGGGCAAATTGAAGTGTGGGCCACCCACACTGCACTGAAATTCCCCTATACTGCACCTTTTAGAAGTACCACCCCAGTTTAATACTTCATCAGCCACATTAATAATTCAGTCAACCTGAATTCTTATTCCTCTTGATAAAATCCACTGAACCTGAATCTCTTTTCACTTTAGTACAGAAAACTATATGATCATATTTTACAGTCAAGTGCTTGGGTGTATCTCTTACTAAACTTCCTGGCAGTATAATAAACTGGCTGACTAAGAGATTGATATATCAGTGTAGAGCTTCTCCATTAGGAGATTATGGTGAGAAACCTATGTAAAGATACAAGATGCTTACTACTTTGGCAGAGTGGCAGAACCATCTTCTTCCCTTTAGCAAAGGCTATTGACTGATATCCAAATACTCTGTAAGTTTGAGCAGATATGGCTGAGGAGGTGGGGCAAAATATGTTTGAGGAGGATGTTGAATTCCAAGTTACTTTATTTCCAAATTATTAAAAATTATAGTCTGGAAAAACAGAAGTCTTGAAAGTGATAATTTTTAACAATTTATTTGCAGCTTGATCCCAATACCTGTCATAAATAAGGTTTTTAATATATATAGGGATGTTTTGACTGAGACAGGCAAAAGCACAGAACATTATTAATTATACAGAAGATATTCTGCAAAGAAAGTAAGAATGATAAGAGCAGTTACTAAACTAATTGGTAAATAAGCTGTGTTTCACTTGCCGCCTACATCCAAATGTCTCATATGGAAATGGCACCTCCTAGGAAAGGGAAATTCACTTTAGGTTTTCTCTGAAAAACCTAGGTCAGTCATAAATTGGGTAAGTTCAGGTAGTCTTTGTTTTGAAAGTAATTGATTTCTTTGCTAAGAATTTATACTTGATTTTTCTTGGAAAATGAAGTAATCGGATTGCTTTAATATGCTTTGAAGAACCTATTCAAGAGGCATGTCCTTGTTTTCCTCTGAATTCAGTCTCATTAAAATGTGATAGATAGCTGAGTGAAAAATCAATTCAGAATTTGGCTGAATACTAATAACTGAAATCCCAGTAATAGTTCAATCGTCTCATGAATTTGCATGGGCTAGTCTTGCCTCCTGCTTCAGAGGATTCACAGAAAAAGAAAGTTCCCCTAACCCCCTTTGCAGTCCTTGTGCAAATCTTCATTTTTGCTACATGAAGTTTGAAGCTGGTGAAGCTGAATTTAGTAGATCAATGATTAAATGGTTTTTCAGAAAGAAACCCCTACTGTCTCTCCTCCCTTTCAGTTCCAGAGGAACTACTGTAAAATAAACTGATTCTGTCATAGAATGATCACTTACTTTCTCCTTGGCTTGAGATTAATCAATTTTCGAAGCCTCTCTCTCAAACAAGGTATGTCTACACTAGGAAAATTCATGAACATTTTTCTACTTCAGTGTACTTCCATTTGTAATGGCAACAGTTGAAGCTATCAGGTAGCTAAAGCATAGGAGATTTTTTAACAACTGTTTCTGTAACTCTGGTTAACTCACTCTCTTAAAAAAAAAGAAAAAAACATTCATCCTATTTACACTCCAATTACACTCCAAGTTTCACCATTGATTGCACGAGTAAAGAAAAATGCTTGGTGAATTTTCCTGATGTAGAAAAGGTACTGAATTTCTTGAAGTCTAAGAATAGTCCTTTGTGAGGATTGATTTGATTTATGTAAGTACTTGTCATAATCATGAATGGTTCATTTTTTGCCTGGGTTGGTCTTGACTGCTGCTTCAGGGGATCCACAAGCTTGTAAAGTAATAAATCTTGGCAAGAAGAAATGTATCACCTTCTGCCCTGTCAGGGATGACTCTTTGACTTTTCCTTTTAAATTTTCTTTCCTCTTTTTTTCTAAAATGCCATTATATGTCTACAAATATTGTAAAATATTCATAGTCTTTTTCATTTACATTGAAATAGCATAAACATGCTCCTCAACTATTTATTTCCCCAATTAAACAATTATGTGTACACAGTTGTAAAACTCAGTGAGTATTAGTCAAACTCTAATCACTAGCAGACTATCCAGGTCTATGTTTATACTTCATTCATCTCACTGATCATGTTAAAATAGAATCAGGGGGGAAAGATCTGAATAAAGATAATGATATCCAATTTCAATTTTTCTGTAGTGTATCATTTCATGGTTTGGTAACCTTGAAGTAGACGGAACTGTACTGGATGAGTATCATATCAGTGTAGGAGATATCAAAATAAAGCTGTTTATGTATCTGCATACAACATAAAGCGATATCAAAATAAAGCTGTTTATGTATCTGCATATAACATTTTACATAGAACTCATTCATTCCTCATGATATCATATTAGTCATTCAAAGTACACAGTGATTGAATAATGTTTGGTTTCATTCTCATACACAAAGAATCCAAAGGGTGCTTTTAAGAGACCTAAGTTGATTGTTAAAGTGTATTTTCAATCAGATTTTCTTTTGCTAAAAACCTTTCTGCTAGCTAATTTTGGAGCCAGTCATAATATAATTTTACAAATGCATTCTTAAAAATGTTTTGAAAGTTATTTGATAAGCTTGGCCCAGCAAGAGACAGTGGGCACCTCTACATATGTGCTTTACTACACAATAAACTAATTTACTGTGCAGTAAAGCATCATTGTCTACACATGTGCTATAATTAGGGTGCCATAGATTAAGTTACTCTGGTGTAGGACAGTCCCATCAGACACAAGTGCCACCTAATGTTGGAGTAAATTACTGTGTGTTGGAATTAGTCTACTCTTGCTCACATTTATTCAGTCGCATTAATTGCATGTGTAAATGCACCCTATATAAACAACAAATATATTTCTTACTCAAATAAAGGATCCATAGGTGACTTAGCATTAGCTTCTGAAGAGATGAACTGGAAAACTTATAAGCAAGCAGCTGAACGCAGAAGTAAGTTTCTGAAAAAGTGTTTTGGTGCTAGAGAGAAAATGCAAATGAGAGAAAAGTCTCCTTTTAAGAGGAAAGCAACAGACTGGGTGTGGAAACACAGGGAAAGAAAACCAGGGCTCTGTGATTTGGAAGCCACAAGGAAACAGTATTGAACCCTGAGAAAGAGTAAAGAGCCTTACGAATAGAGGGGAAAAAGTTGGTGGACAGAAAATCAAATGGTTTTGGAGTACTAAAGGTACAACAAGCTTGCCCAATCCCTTTGGTCTAAACAAACATTACATTTTATAATTACCGAAATAGTGTTTTGGACCTGCACTGGCAACATTTTTCAAAAAATTCTATTTGGTAAGTCATGTTTTTATTGCTCTTCAAGGTTTTCATCTAGGAAATGCATGGTAATGATTTCTTAAGTTCCAAAGAATTTCTCATCTCCATCTCTTCACCCCTGCCACCTCTTGATGCTCCTATAACATGCCTACATACTACTGCAGCTCCAAAGCAGCCATGTATTTCAAGAAGTTAAACTGAGCTATGTATGTGTTTTGCATTTCTAATCATAAACATGCAGTGGTAAGGCTCTATTACAACTACACATCGTTAAGTTCTAATTTAACTGCAAATGTTTACTAAGGAAATCTGTGCTTAATGATTCCTATTTATGTCCCCACTCTCTGACTTCATTAGTTGTTTGTTTTAAAAAAAGTAGTGATTTTTTCCTATTAAAATTATTATTCGTCCCTTTGCACACACCCCACTTTCTTCCTCCATTCTAATATTTCTTCTGTCCAACAAAAAACTGAATTGTTCTGCTTTTTATAGTATTCCAAACCTGCTTGAATGCTGATAGCATCTGTGAGGTAAGGCTTAGTTGGGTACAGTATGAAATCTGAGACAACCAGGGCTGAATATGGAACTTCTTGAAGAGCTTCTTATAGCTGTGTTTACTGTATACTTGGATATGGTTTATATTTAATGTTTTTAAGCATTACATTTAATAATTTGACATGTTCATGATACATTCATTTGTCTGAGTTACTATAAATAAGATTGAGTTGTGCCTGAGTAACAACTATTTCCACAATACCATGCATCTGTCTCACCTAGGAAATTTGGTTGTGTGCCATGTAGTGATGTTTCATAGGAAAATGTGGGGCACTTTGCATTATTGTCTCAGTGGCAGACAGGTCATAGCGAACAACACCAGTGATTTGGAAGGATTAACTATACACAGCTGGGAGGTGCTAAATGCAGTGCAGAAAAATATACCAACCTAGAATAAAAGTAAGGGTATATGCACATCTTTGCAGCCCTGATCTACAATCACACAACTTACTTTAAGCCATGTGATCCATACCAGGTTCCCACTTGTGCACACTTTTGCCAGTGCCAGGAGCCATGGCAGGAACCTCATCTAAGTAAGTCGGGGTAGGGGAAGAGGTAAGTAGGACTGTGGGGGAATGGGGGACTTTAATGTCTGCAAAGAGGTTTCGTGGGTCCAAAGGGCATTTAGCAGGCTTGGGAGGGGCTTGGTGAGCTTGCAGGGGAGGGGTTCATGGATCCATGGGGGGTGTTGACTGTCCAGTGGTGGGGGGAAAGGTCAGTGGGTTAAAAATAGTCCAGTCAGGTAAGGTGGAAAAAGCACAACCCCAGGACATGGGCACATAGCTGGGCTTTCCCAGCCTCAGGGCTGTGCTCTGAATGTGTGCAGATGTTTGTTAGATTGAGTTGACCCATTCCCA
>NW_017728950.1:63627161-63638655 GCF_001723895.1 Crocodylus porosus | reverse complement strand
GTTCCTCCTCCCCAGGGCATCCCCATCAATCAGCACTGAAGGGTAGGACCAAGCAAAGAGCATCCAGCAGTCAAGATGGCAGCTGCCCCCTCCTCCTTCCTCCCTCCTGGGACCTCTCTGCCAATCAGTGTTGAGAGGCACAGCTTCTCTGCCAATCAGTGCCAAGGGGCAGGGCTGGGAAATGGGATTTTTGTGCCTGGGCAAATACATGAAAATGACTTTTTCTTGCTGTGAATTAAGTATGTTCCAAACTATAACAATATTTAAGGTTGTAATGTTCACAGGCTCTTACTGTACCTGTACAATAGTATGTAACTCTCAGGAATAAACTATAACACTTCATGCACTAGCAGATGTTGTTCTGAAAATGTATGTATAGGTATCAACAAGGTCAGATCTGGGAGGAGGAAAAAGGAATGTGGTCATATACATCGACAAAAACAACGAGGAAAAGAATTGTGAATGAATGAAGTTCTTTTTTATGGTAAACTTCAATCCTGTCAAATAATAGGAATAATTTTAGTGCTAAGGAAATTCAACCAAAATCTCATGATGATGATAGTAACAGGGTGTTAAGATAGAAACTTGGGGAATAGTTATGGGAAGCAGGTAGCTAAAGGGGATGGGGTCACAAAAAGGACAAGGTCAGCAGCCAGCTAAGCCCAGCTGATGAGGATCAGCACACCGGGTGGAGATAAGGGAAATGAAAGCAGCCTCTACACTTAAAAGGCAGGAGGCAAGGGACAGAACCTCACCCTCGGGGCACTTGGAGACACTTTGGCATATGCCAGAGTGGAGGTGGAAAGTGTTTGGAAACGTGTACCCCAGGTGGTGCCAGCAAGGTGACAGACAAGCGCTCCTCTGCTATTAACTTTACCCTGGACCCTTTCCAGATGCTGGTAGTAGGTAAGGGTCCACTCCAACTTGACTCCTACATAAGTGACAATGTGACAACATTCAAGGGTCCAGTTACCAATCTTGACTTGTATTTCTTTCTTTGCTTAGTTGTTATTTAGATAGAAGGCTGTTGCAACTGTTTTAGTGAGGCTGAGCTGGAAATGCTATTTATGGAAGTAGTCAGCAAGTGTGTTCATGTCTCATGTGAAAGCAGATTCAATGGCTTCCCATTGCTTGTTTGATTCGATGAGAGCCAAATTGTCAGCATAGCCATACTTCTTGAACAGGGTGTCAGGCAGGTCAACAATGTATACATTGAAAAGCAATGGAGAAAGTACCAAGCCTTGTGGTACTAAGTCTTGTGGTACCATTCGTGAAACTTCTAGGGTGGCTTTCCTGTCCATCAATGATCTTGAGAGTGAAACTGTGGTTCTGAAGCATAAGCATAATAAAGCTGATGATCATTTTGTCAGGTATCATTTGGAGAAGACTGTAACATAAGCCATGGAACCAAACAGTGTTGTATGCAGCAGTGTGGTCCACCAGGACAGCACCAATATTCTCCCCAGCTTCAAAACTCTCTTCAGCGTCTTCAGTAAGGAGAGTTACTTGCTCCACTGTGACCTTCTGCATCTGAAACCATCCTGTTTCTTAGGCAGCTGCAGATCAATAATGAGGTAGATTGAAGCATAAATGAGCTGTTCCAGTAGCTTGTATGGAGTGCACAGGAGGGAGATTGGCCTATAGCTCTTCGCGTTATTCTTGGGCTTGTTAGTCTTTAGGACCACAGCTGTGGCCTTTCTCCAAATGCAAAGGATCTTGTTGCATTTGACACAGTTGGAGATGAACTCACAAAGTCAAGTGATCATCTCCCCAGAGCTGCAAAGAAATTCAGCATGTATGGCATCAGGCCCTGCTGCTTTGTTAGTCTTTAAAAGCTTAAAGGCTGCCTTCATTTCCTCAGTACTGAATTCTCCAGACAGGTGAGCACTGGGACCACGAGTCTTCCAGAGCTGTCTTATTTCTTTATCTGCCTAGTGAATTCCTTGTTGGGTTTGACATAGTGGTCATTATGCACAAGTTGAGTTGCAGTGGCATCAACTTTGACTTCACACTTGTGCACATTTTGTGTAAATCTATGTGAAATGCTAACTGCACAGTAGCCTAATAACACTGTCCAGTACCACGCTGGGCAAAACCTATTCTAATACTCTACTGCACAGTAGTATTCGGCTACAGTGCAATTAGCGTCTGAAAAAACCCATGCACTGGCACTATTTTCATAGTTTCATAGTTTCGAGGGTGAGAAGGGACCTGAGTAGATCATCTAATCCGACCCCCTGCCATGGCAGGAAGGAGTACTGGGGTCAAATGACCCTGGCGAGGTGTTCATCCAGCCTCCTCTTAAAGACCTCCAGGGTAGGAGCCAGCACCACTTCTCTCAGAAGTTGGTTCCAGATCCTAGCCGCCCTGACCTGAAATAGCGCCTCCTGATATCTAGCCTAAATCTTCCCTCTACCAGCTTGTGACTGTTATTCCTGGTCACTCCTGGCAGTGTTCGGGGGAACAGGAACTTCCCCAATGCCTGCTGGTCCCCCCTGACTAGTTTGTAACAGGCCACTAGATCCCCCCTCAGCCTTCTCTTGTGGAGGCTGAACAGGTTCAGGTCCCATAGCCTCTTCTCACAAGGCCTGCCCTGCTGCCCCCTGATCATATGAGTGGCCCTCCTCTGGACCCTCTCCATGTTGTCCACATCCCTCTTGAAGTGCGGCACCCAGAACTGGACGCAGTACTCCAGCTGTGGCCTGACCAGTGCCGCATAGAGGGGGAGGATCACCTCCTTGGACCTGCTCGAGATGCATCTGTGGATGCATGACAAGGTACGGTTGGCCTTCCTGACTGCCTCCCCACACTGCCGGCCCATGTTCATCTTGTAGTCAGTGATGACTCCAGGATCCTTTTCCGCCTCTGTGCTGACAAGAGGGGAGTTCCCCAGCCTGTAGGTATGGTGCCGGTTGTTCCTCCCCAGGTGCATCACTTTGCACTTGTCAGTGTTGAATCCCATCCTATTCTCATCTGCCCACCCTTGTAACCTGTCTAATTTTGATGTAGCACGAGTTACTACGCATTGATTTAGTACTTGATTATCCAAGTACTAAACTTAATGCACAGCATCTACAGCACATTAATGAATGCATAGATACGCCCTTTGTTTCTTTCCTTTGAACTGATTAATCTTCTGCCAAACCTTCCGGCTGGAGCGTGAGAAGTAAATTGACTCCACTGTTTCTTCCTGTCAGGCTTTTCTGACTTTGCCTGGATGGTTGATGAGCTCTGTGGCATCATTGTCAGCTTTCTCTGGCTCCGCTGAGATGAAACTTTCATAGAGCTGTTGGTTTTCATCACCCCAACCAAGGATATAATTTTTCTTATACCCTCTGAGGATGCTCTTCTTGGCACATCTAAGAATGATGTCACAGAATGCAAAGTAAGAGGCATTCAGGTCTGTGTTCCATGGGTTCGGCAGTGACTCAGCAACAGAGTTTGTATCATTTCTGAATTTTTCCCGCTGGGCTTTGTGAAAGTTCCACCTAAGTGATTGTTTACTGTTCAGTGGTGCCACAAAGCTTAGGTGTATGATTAGTGATGGTCGATGTTGTGACCATAGAAATTTCTCCAGCACTCCTCTGGTAGGCTGATAGCTGACATTTACACTTGAGAAAGTCAGGTTGGGGTTGGTAGTTGTCTGAAATCTTGATTCAAAGCTGTCATCTTCTTTGGAGTCAAATAGCAGGTACAACTGGTTTGTTGATACCCAATTAGTCAAAAATTCCTCATCAAGATTTATGTTCTTGTAGCCCCAATCTGTGTGCTGTGAATTGAAATCACCAGCTGCAGTGCTGGTGTTGGGTTGGTGGCAGCTATGCAAAAGATAGAGGAGTTCCTGGAGGCTTATAGACATTGATGATGGAAGTATCACCAATCTTGATAGTGAGCTACTCAATGTTTTTGTCATCTGGTGAGGAAGCAACTTGGCACCACTTAATGTCTCTTTTGATGAAGGTTGCAAGCCCATAGGTCTTGCTGACAGTAAAGGTGCCCAAACTAACGCCTTGCACTTCTAATCTGTCAGGTGATTTGCAATGCGTTTCCTGCAGGAGGATGATAGCTCCCTCGTGTTTTGCATCAATCTGACTAACAACAGAGAGCTTACCTGTGCTGCTTCCTTCAACATTTAGGTGGTAGATGGAGATTTGTTGTCTACTAGCAGTGTAAGCTCAGGGGCTGTAAGCAGTCACCCTGAAAATGGTGTTATGCTCAATGTGGGAACCTCACTAAATCATTAACTTTCCGGTAGTTCCTGCTGGTAAAATAGATATAAACCAGTCTTAATATTTGGAATGTAAACTTAAACGCATCATATCTCCAGGTGTCAAGGCTTCCAGTGATGTGCTGCATCTATGTATCCGCTCATCTTAATGCTAATAAGTAAAAAGTAGTCATTCTATATTCTTGCACTTTGTAATATTATATAGATATTAATATTTAATCTTATTCTATCTACTTTATGCTTTTGAAGCCCAATCATGCTGCTGTCAGTGTCAGTAGCAAAAGTCTTAGTGACCTAAGTGGGAAAAGACCTTTGTATATTTACGAAAGTTTTCGCTGGATAAAACAAAGATGGAAAACAGACAAATACAGGGCATAGAAAAGGATAATACCTGAGGTAACTGAAAAATACACTTTGCATTGCTTATGTAATTCAAGTGAGTGGCTACACAGTTACATGAAAAGTCATGGAGTGACAGCCTAGCAGTTATTTCTCTTCCTTTATAAAAAGTGTGGCACTGAATATTCATGTTGAGCTCTCTCTCATTTTAGCAACTAATGGTACAATTTATAAATTCTACAAATAATATTGTATATAGTTCTGGAATCCATGTTTTAAGAAGGATATGGAGAGGTTAGAGGGAGTCCCAAGGCAGGCAACAAATGACAAAGGGTATAAGTGGTCCAAGGCAAGTTGTCTGAGGAAAGGATTTTGTTACCAGATTTGCCCATCATTTTGGGGTGTGCTCCTTTATTAGGGATATGTTTCTAGGGTCTTGGTAATTTCATCAATGTGCTGCTCGTGTTACTTGTGTTCCTGTACGGAGCTGTATATCTCCCTTCTGCAAGTCCTCACCCCCAATGGAGCTATCTTGCAGAACCCAGTTTCAGTGGGGCTGGGTTCTTCCAGTCACCAAATCAGTCATACACACACACACAGATTAACGTGATACCCGGGTTGATCAGCATGGACAGGCTGATACCCTCCTATGCCAAGAATCAGTTCATCAAAGCAACAATAAACTACAGTCAGACACAAGCACACAGTTAAACAGAATACCTCTGAATCCAGCTGGGTGTCCAGATGACACCCTCAGGGGCCAGCATTCAGTTCATTAGGGCACGTCTGAGCCAAACTGGGTCAATCAGCGTGTACAAGCTGATCCCCTTATGTATTTCAAACTCAGCACGTCCCAATCTTTAGCCTTTTGATGAGCAGATCCCACAGTTTTTTTGGGATCTTTAGCTTAGGTAAAAGAAGCGTTGCTGCAGGGCAAGTAGAGAAGGAGAAATATACCCAGTTACTAACAGTTTGACTATAAAAGTTATTTATTGCTAAGTATATGAAATATATAACGGCACTAGTAGTAATAGACATGCAAAGGAAAAACAAACACAAACAGTTACAGTATTACCCTGGTTTCACTAAGTATTTGGGGAAACTTAGCTCAAGCTTAAGTAATACAGTTCAGGTTCTGAAATCTATGCCTAGAGAGAAAAGAGAGAGAGAGCGAGCATTGGGATCTCACCAGTCCAAGGCACTCGGGTTGTTTGATGATAGGTAAAGTTCGTAGCACGATCCTTGAATGGAGACAATCTGTTTCTTTCAGCTTCTCAAGAAGAACAGCTGGTGATGTGTGAGAGAGAGTTCTCCTCTTGAAGTACACACACTTTGCTGCTTTTTTTTTTTTACAGATTTTTATACCTTCAGTTCAGCTTCTTTCAAACATTCTCAATAGTGTAAATCAAATTGTCTTTTCTATTGACAAGGGGTTATCTGGTTTGGAACATCTCAAGAAACTGATTGATACTCAGGAAAACATAAGGTTAAGGAGGAACCAGACACTTAGGAGTCAGCTTGAAATTCCTATGGATAGCAGATATACTATACTGATGGCATATCTCATGGTTTCTTCAGAAACAATAGATAGCTTGCAGCATCAGGGTTTTGGATTTTTACTTGTGAATAAGCCTCAGCTTAGCATGACCTTTCCACATCTTACTATAGTCTTTTAACAGACTTAAGGCAATTATTGGAGTGTTTATAACCTTCTGTGGGGAGAACTTCCACCAGTCATCCTGGGAAAAGTACAAAAACACTTGTGGTCAGGGCTTCAACGGGCTGGGCGCTTTGATGAACGCTTTACCATTGTTCAAATGTTGCCCATACCCCCTCTGACTCAGTGTCTTGCCTCAGCATTCCCTAACCTGGCAACCAAGTTGTAGCCAATCAAGTTTAAATAGGCTTCCCATAGTGGGACCAGGGAATATACAGCCCAAGATGCCTATTAAACTTACTTCTGCTTAGAGGTGTGTGTGTTTGTGGGTGGGGGGGAGTCCTTTGTCAATCCAGATTAGAACTGGTCTGATAAATGCTGAGCTGGGTGTGTGTAAATGTGGCTTGATTAGCATTTGGGGCACAGATTCCCCATCATGCAGTGCTCCCCTGCTTCTCTGATCCCAGAATTCACTGTGGTCTCTGCTTCGGGCTTTCTGTTCTCCATCTCTCATGTAAATGAATGGTCATCTGGTTCCATCTCAGATGCAAATGAGACCAAGGGCAGTTGCTCCCTTATCTGGAGGGCTTTGGGTATGTCTCCCACTGCATCTTAATCAGTTTTGTTTAGGTAGAGGAGGGGGGTGGTGGAATTCTTTGTGAGTCAGACAGGCTGTGTTCTGTGTCAGCATTCCCCAAGAACATGGAGCTAAGAGGTAACAGTTTGGAAAAAGAGAATTAAAGGGTGACATGATAGCAGTCTTCAAATTATTGAAAGGTTGCCATAAAGGAGAACAGTCGTTTTATTTTGAGGGTAATACATAGAGCAGCTGCAGCAAAGTAAAGATTACATATCGGGGGGGGGGAAAAAGCTTCCTAATTTTAACAGTAAGGCACTGGAATAGACTGTCCAGAGAAGTTGTGGTCCTTATTCACTGGAGGTTTTCAAGATGAGGCTGGAGAAGCGTTGATCAGGGGAGACTTAGAAATGGCATTCCTGGTCTGTACAGGAGGTTAAATCCCTATGACCATTGAGGTCCTTTTCCTTTTAGATCAAATAACATTTTCATAGACATAGACATTAGGGCTGGAAGGGACCTCGGAAGATCTTCAAGTCCAGCCCCCTGCACCAGGGGCAGGAAGTCAGTTGGGGTCATAGGATCTCAGCAAGATAAACATCCAAATGTCTCTTGAAGGTGTTCAAAGTAGGTGCTTGAACCACCTCTGATGGCAGTCTATTCCAACTCTTCGGGGGAGTTTGTGACCGTTTGACCTTGTCATCCCTCGGGGCGCTCTGGTGAACAGATGTTCTTGCAGATCCTGGTGAACATCCCTGATAAACTTATAGGCAGCCACCAGATCACCCCTAAGCCTGCGCTCTTCGAGGCTGAAAAGTCCCATAGATCTCAGCCTCTCATCATAAGGTCTGTTTTCCTGACCTCCTATCATGCATGTGCTCTCCTTTTGGACTCTCTTAAGTTTCTCCACCTCCTTTTTAAATTGTGGAACCCAAAACTGGACGCAGTACTCCAGCTGCGGCCTCACCAGGGCCGAGTACAAGGGGAGAATGACGTCCCGGGATCTGCTTGAGAAGCATCTATGGATGCAAGCCAGCATTATGGTCACTTTATTAGCCACAGCATCACATTGCAGGCTCATGTTCATCTTGTGGTCAATCATGACCCCCAAGTCTCTTTTGTCTGTAGTGCTAGCCAGCATACCACTGCAGAGCCTATAAGCATGATGAGGGTTTTTCTTCCCGAGGTTCCTGGTAAAATAGACATTTTGTATTTATGCACATCTCTGACAGTCCTTTCTGTGAATATGCCAAGTGCTGTTAATGGCCCTGATAGTGCAGTTGGGGAAATGCAGTTCTTTAGAAGTAAACTTCCAATGTACTGTAGGTGACCAATGTGAGAGCTGAGTACACTTACTGCCTTACAGAGGGGACCTTTATACTGCTTTAATGTTTAAAGTAGATCATGATTCAAATATTAAAGAATTAACAATTTTTTCTCAGAACCCCTGTCTGTGCTGTGCTGTGAGCAAATATGAAGTAAGTAATGAAATGAGTTACTGAAGTAACAGATGATAGAAGTTCTCACAGTGACAGAAAGGCAGAGAACACATTAAAAATTAAAATCCAGAAACACATTACTGTGCAGGAGTGGATGGGATGTGAATATGCAATGAAATGTGAATTGCATTTTTACAGACTAACCACTCACTGTGCAAATTATAAAATGAAATGTGACTCAGTTTTGCTCTTACCCAGTGAGTAGGATTATAAAACTTACATGAATGTAGCTGTGGTATTGTGTACTGGTGTGGGACAATAACTGCAGTCAGAGAGTGACAGTGCCATTGACATTTGGTATCTGTTTCTAAATTGCTCCCTCTGTTCTGAGCAAAGGAATCAACCTTTTGGCAGGCTTTAACACAAATTAGCCCTGCACTCTCCCCAAGTACCACACTGAACCCACTGCCCTTCAGTTGACTGCTCTGCTTCTGCTCCCCAGCCCTGTGCTTCCTGCCTGGTCTGCTGCTCTGCTTTCTGCTTCTCCACCTCTGCTTTTTGTCAAATTTGCTACTTTACTTTCTGTCCTATTTGCCATTGTGCTGCTCATCCCATCCCCAGTCCTCCATGTGCCGCACACAGAGGCTGCCTGTGCCCATGCTGCAAATTGGCCACCCCTCAGTCTAGAAATGAATAGTAAAGAGAATCTTAACAATATAGTATTGCTTTTATACTTAGTTCTACATTTTGTCCCAGGAGCCAATCCATTGTATTCCAGCATTGTTTTTTTTAAATTATCTTTGCTGGAGCCCTGCATAAAAGTGAAATTCCTATATGCAGTTGCTTCCACAGAGCAACAGAATGCTACAAGCAACACCAGCATATGTTCTGCAAAAGCCTTGCTACAGGCAGCAGGAGAACATGAGTAGAGAAGTAATGAGAGAATCTATTGCCTTGATGACCCCTGCCTCCATGCTTCTAAGGATTTCCTTTCCCATGAATTTCTAGAACCAACTAAGTGAGAAATCTCCATGTCCTGCAGGCTTAGTAGACCTCAGCCACCTCCCTCAGGAGGGGTGGGTGGGGGTCATCCTGATGAACTATTCTGTCTGTTTTGATGGATTCAGTTCTTTCATAGGAATACTGCTGCATTGGCTAAGATCTCTTGGCTATCCAACTTGATATACTGCCAATACTAGACAATAATCCATAGCACAGTTCAAGTATCAAATGTACACAGTGAAAGATTTTTATTCTAATAAATATGTCCATTTCTCAAAAAAAATGAAAAAAAATGAATTTTGAATCAATATGGCAGAGTCTGCTCTCAGACATGTTGTGAAGACTAGTTATGTAAATTACTCACTAACAAACTCAGTTTATTGAATGACAGTTTAGTATCACCAGTACAACTATAAGCACAAAACCAATATCTGTGCTGTGTGAGTCTTAGTGAGGGGACAGAGGATGTTCAAATATAAGTTCAAACCAAAACTACAGTAAGCATATATGTCACTTGATGCATTTAACAGGCTATACTTCTTAATAAAATTGGAAACTATTTTACATAGCTGAGACAGTTGCTAACCTCTATATTGTTAAGGTGATAAAATCATGCCTAAGGTTAAATAGGTTGCAAGAGAGATATGCACAGTAATCAAAGAGACTCCACTGAGAGGTAGATTTGAGAAGAAAGTACTCCAAAAATGAGCTAGGCACCTGACAAAGCTAGATGAACACACTGAAAGGAAACAAGTTAAACAAGATAGTATTTCAAAGTGGCTAAAATAAGTTGGCCAAATATGAGGCAGAAGAGGACGTGGTTAACTGTCTTCTATCCTCTGCCATTTGACTTCCAATGAGCAGAAATGATACCCAAACTGAGATATACGAAAAATAACTACTATATATATATCTACTGTGATACAAGCTGTTATTGATGCCAAAATGAACATGGGCCAACAGTGTGGAGTAGCAGTCAGGAAGGCCAACAGTACTTTGTCATGCATCCACAGATGCATCTCAAGCAAGTCCAAGGAGGTGATACTCCCCCTCTATGCGGCACTGGTCAGGCCACAGCTGGAGTACTGCATCCAGTTCTGGGTGCTGCACTTCAGGAGGGATGTGGACAACATGGGGGTCCAGAGGAGAGCCATTCACATGATCTGGGGGCAGCAGGGCAGGCCCTATGAGGAGAGGTTAAGCGACCTGAACCTGTTCAGACTCCACAAGAGAAGGCTGAGGGGAGATCTAGTGGCTGTTTGCAAACTAGTCAGAGGGGACCAGCAGGCATTAGGGGAGTCCCTGTTCCCCCAAGCACTACCAGGAGTGAATAGAAATAACAATCACAAGCTGGCAGAGAGTAGTTTCAGGCTAGATATCAGGAGGCGCTACTTCACGAGCAGGATCTGGAACCAACTTCCAAGAGAAGTGGTGCTGGCTCCTACCCTGGGGGTCTTTAAGAGGAGGCTGGATGAACACCTCGCCAAGGTCATTTGACCCCAGTACTCTTTCCTGCCACGGCAGGGGGTCGGACTTGATGATCTGCTCAGGTCCCTTCCGACCCTACCAACTATGAAATTATGAAACTATGAAGTCATGGCCCTTACATGAGCAAAATACATGATAATTATGAGGAAAGATTTTTAAGAGCTCAAACCAATTCTCAAGGTTTTGTCCAAACCCACTAACAAGCATAGAATGACTTGTGCTGACTGTGGTGGATTTAGTTCATTCTCTTTCCCATTTAGAAGTACAAAGATATATGGAAAACCATGAGCCTCTTTTTTTAATTAGGTGTGTAATCCCTCCAGTGAATTCTGTGGACCAGTCATTGCAGCCTTGAACACTGATAATCTCCTAGGGTGGATACAGACAAGCATGCACGTGCCTCTTGCCCCATCTCAAACCCCTTTGAGATGGGGCAAGAGGCATGTGCAGGAACAAAAAAATGTTCCCTGCACTGTGAACTTCCAGCGTGGAGAGAAAATTAAACCCCTGGATGTCCAGGGGTCTAAAAAACTGGAGTTTAGAAAAGTTAGTCAACTAGAGGCTGGGTCCTCCACAGAGATGCTCTGGCTGCCAGAGCATCCCTGTGGTTGGCCCCTTGCCCTGGTACTGAAACATGTGGCCTGCCAGGCCACGTGCTTCAGCACCAGGGCTCCAGTGCCATAAATAAGGGGTTGGGGGGGCTGGAGGAGGGAGGAGGGGACCATGGGAGGGTCTTCCACTGGCCCCGCCCACTCCCCCAGCCC
>NW_017728950.1:63585215-63626922 GCF_001723895.1 Crocodylus porosus | reverse complement strand
CCCCAGTTTAAAAAAAATAAATTAAACCCACGGCAATTACCAGCAGTTCAGCTGCCATCTGTGTCACTGGGGCCCCGCCCGCACAGCACAGGGCAGACAGACAGCTCCAGTCCAGGCCCTCCTGCCCCCTGCTGCCCTGTGCTGCCTGGGGGGCTCTGCCATGAGGCCTTTGAGCCCCCCCCCCACCCCTGCTTCTAGGGTAAATAGAGGGGGGGTTCCCTTTTTTTTCCTTTTTTTTCCCCCCTTTAAAGTGATGGTGCCTGGGGCAGGGTGGGGCAGCCATTGGGGGGCTGCAGCAGCTGGCAGGGGACAGAACTCAGTGGGGCAGCAATCGGGGGGCTGGGGTGGGGCATGTGGACCCTGCAGGTGGGATAGTATCCCCTGCAGGAGCCATTTTTGGCCCCTGCTGGGGGGCCGTAACCCCTGTGTGGGGGCCGAACCCCATGTTGGGGGGCCATAGTCCCTGTGTGGGGGCCATAGCCCCTGTGGGAGGCAGCAGAATATATGTTCATGTATTCATGAATTCATGAAATGTATTTAGAGTTCACTTTATTATTATGATGAGATATGCTTTAACACTGTAGATGTATCAATCAAACATTGTCCAACTGACCACTGTCTCTATCTCACTCTCTTTCTCTTTATAGTGGTTTTTTGTTTTACTTGTGGTGGAACATGGATTTTGGGTATTTTACAGAGTGACTTTGGGATTTTTTTTATCAGGGATTTTTCAGTTTTCCCATAGGGAACACCAGAATTCCTGCTAGGGAAGCCAGTGGCAGAGCAGTGGCCTACTCAGAGTTGGAACCTTGGACCCAGCTGGCTATGGCTGACCTCCTGCCCAAATGGGGCCAGGAAGATGTGCTTTGACAGTTCAAAGCCAGGCCATCACACCTGGAACAGCTTCTGGGCGACAGCTGCCCAAATGGCCAGGCAGGGAGCACATGTGGCAGTAGTGCCACACAGAGCCCAACACTGCAGCCACAGCACACTGGCAGCTGGCTCAAAGGGGCAGATGCCTCTATTGGCTCTGCAGTCCCCATCCAGGTCTGGCAGGTGGACAGCAGGTCACAGCCAGGCAGCAGCCCCCACTGCCAGACTGCTGTAGTGGGTAAAGGGTGCAAGGAACTCTCAGGGCTGCTTCAGCAGTCCAGCTGCACAAGGGGTAGTGTCCCCAGGTACTGATTGGCTGGGCCCCAGAAGCTCCTGAGACCTAGTAGCTCTGAGCTACTTGCCAGGTCACTTTTTTATACTCCTGGGGATAGCACAGGTGGTGGACCTGGGCTCTAGCTCCCCCTGGCTGCAGATCTGGGAGGAGCAAGGCAGGGTTATTTTGCCCCAAGTGGCACAGTTTGCTCCTCGACAAAGTGCACATGCTTGGACACTGAGGCAAAAAGCCCCGGCTCAAATTTGCACCACTTCTTTTTGAGGTGGTGCAAACATGTGTGCTTGCATGTGTGAATGCACCCCTAAAGTGTAAATATGAATAGGTAAGTCCTGGATCTTCAGTGTATTGCACAGACATAGTCACAAAACTCTGACCTGAGCTGTAACTATTTCAGAATGTGTACTTCTATGTTTGTAGCAGTATGTAGAATATTTATTAAAGAAAATAGTAAGCAGGATGGCTTTAGATGATCATGGGCAAGAGTAGGTTTGGACTGTGTATCCTTGTAATCTTACGTAGGTGCCCATAGGGGCCAAACGCAAAAGTACAGATACATATCCAAGGAAGAGGTAAAATTGAAGACAGCACTCTCTTCATTCTTTCCTTTTGGGTGACTGAGATGTTTACCCTTCACTTCTCCCACTCATGTGGTGCATGTTTGTGAATCCTATTCCTACATGTAATGAACTGCATAGGGATATAGGCCATGTCTACACAATTAACTTACTCTGCACAACAGAAATGACCACAGACTTGGCAGACTATCCCGTGGACTGCTTCCTAAACCAGGAGCAGCGTAACTTCATCTGCACAGCACAGTGGATAAATGGCATAGATACTCAGCACTGCTAATTAGCCCACACAAAGCATGAGTTGAGAATGCTGCTGCCAGGCTCAGTATGTTTACTTGGCTTTAGGTACTTACAGTAACTCAGATTTGTGAACTCTGTGTCAGGAGCCTTGAAGTTAGATGTGACCATGTGAGTACATAAATCTGGTGCTTAGCCCAAACACAGCAATATAGTTGTAGTATATAACTAGAGCTGTTAACACCTATCTGTATTCAGCACATAAAAATATTGTGTATTTAATATATTTCATTTTCTTTCTTTTTTTTGGTAGTTTTATACACTGTGGCACATTCACTCAAAATTATTAGTGTCATGATTTGTATATGAATATGAATATTAATAAAGGCTGGCTTTCACAATTGAAAAGCTATCAGTGCTCTCAGTAGAAACTTGGTTTAACAACCTTGAGCCTTCATGTCTTGGGCATTGTTTTAAAGTCTGGAAGCAATTATGTGAAAGAATATGCAGAAATGGGAGAGAAATTTTCTTCCCTTCTTTAGTTTGTCCTATGAGTCCAATTGATTGCAAACTGCTTTTCAATAAATTATAACCTTGGAACTTCAGTGCCATCTGTTGAAAAATATCAGGGACCCATCAGAATGCTTGCAGAGACTCCCAACTACCCCATTCATTTTCAATGGATGAACTCTGAGTTCCCACCAGCACCCACAATTTTCTAACAATTGCTTGTTGTATTTTAGTAGATTGTTCTGTTTGTTCTTATCAGTCATAAGGTCTATGACCTGCTACCAGTATTTCCACGACACTATACAACAGCACTTATATAGGAAAAGGTAGTCATGCAGATGAGGCTAAGGTTATGATGCAAACCAGTAAAAGCAAGATTTGCACTATTCTCATTTAGATATTTTCTGAAAAGTCAGCCATTAATCTGAGGCCCTAGCAAGATGAACTTCTGGGGGAGGAGAGGGGAAGAAGAGTACAAACAGGGCTCTCTTGGCTTACTTCAGCACTCTTGTTTTATTGTTTTGTGTTGATAATGTATATGCAATGTCACTTTCAAAAATCTCTTTTACCCTTCACTTTTTATGCTAGACCAAGCTTACCTAAGAAACCTAGTCGTTTTTACAGGCCTAGATTATGGGTACATGTACATGTGGAAGGAGCTTCCCTCCTTGAAAGTCCTCCAGAAGCAGGGTGACCATATGTCCCAGTTTATCCAGGACAGTCCCAGATTTCAGAGGCTGGATGTTGAGAATTATAATAGGTTCCCCGGAAACACTTGGGTGCGGGGTGAAGTCTGGCCAGGAGTCAAAGCAATGCAGAGCACCTTGCAGGTGGGCAGGCAGGCACTCAGCCCCAGAAAAAAGTAAAGAATGGCAAGGTCCTGCCCCGAGTTTTCCATTCCTTCTGGATAATATGGCTCACTGTTCATCCATAGAGATAAGCACACATCTCAAAGTAGTGGCAGTGTGGACATGTTTTCTTGTGCCCAGAGACCTGTGGGAGGCATATAATGAGTCCATAAGACATAATGCCTTTTGAAGGTTCTGCCTGAGCCATACTACCCAGAGCTGTCTTTTAACTAACACAGTCTGGCAGAGAATTCACCTTTTAAAAATGAAGCAGCTTTTATCCTGTCAGGCAAAAATGTGTCTAATAGCTAATCTTTGGGTACCCCTATAACTTAAGAAATATAAAATACTGTTTTCATCTATTTTCTTAAAGGGAAGGTGCAGAAGCAATATGTGTAAGCAACATTTTTTTCTTTAATTTAAAGAACAGACAACTTGAAATGTTATGTGCTCATAAAAGAAGCAAAGATGCATATTTACATTCTAGCATTGCAAAAAGAGCCGATATAAAAATAGCCGTGAATGTTTAGGGCAAGATGTCAAAGCATAGCCATAGTTTGAAGTTAATGTTAGCTTCAACACCTTTGAAGATCAAACCATTTCTTTAGGATTAAAAAAAAAATGTTAGAGTAATTTTAGCTACTTTTACTAAATATCTGTTAATTCAGGGGTGGGCAGTTATTTGGACTGGAGCATCACTTAATGAGTTTTGGTGAGATGTTGAGGGATACACACACAAATATATGCACACGCACAGGTACATGCACTCCCTACAGCCAGGCCAGGGCTAGCACCAGAGCATCAGTAGGAGTTTGAGCCCATCCTAGGCTGTAGTATGCTTTGGCTTGCCCCCCCTGCACTGCCTGGAGCCAGCACCTGCTGGCCACATCTGCAACTGGGGGCAGGGCAGGGGATGGAGCCTGGCTGTGGGCCTCCACGCTGTATCACCCCTCCATCAGGGCTCCTGGTGTGCACGTGCACACGCACGCACACACACACTGACCCCATGGCTCCCAGGAGACCTCGATGGCAGGGCAGGACAGGACAGTGCAGAGACCTGTGGCCAAGTTTCATCCCCTATAGGCAGAGGTTGGCCTCTGCTGGCACCGTGGGGGATGCTGGGTGGAAGCAGGCCTGCCTGCCTGCCCAGTACTGTACAGTGACTCAAGCCAGAGCTGGAGCAGACACTGATGGGGTCTGAGCACAGCTTGCCCAGGGCCTTCCATGCAGTGCTGGGCAGGCAGTTGGGCTGCTTCTGCCTAGTGTCCTCCATGGCACCTAGGAGATAGTCTGACTCTGCAGGCCCTGGGTCATGCCCGCCAGCAGAAGCCAGGACCTGAGCATGGCTTGCGTATGGTCTGCCACATGATGCTGTCACCCGTTTGTAGGCTGGAGAAAATCAATTGGCAGGCCGGATCCAGCCCATGGGCCATATTTTGCCCACCCCTCTGTTAACTGAAGTCTATTAAAGTTTATAATGTTAAATATGCGTTCTTTATTTATCTGAAAAACTTAATGGCTGGTTCTGAGAATAAGAGTGGAAAACAAGCTGAATACTGGAAGGTGGTTTGAGTCATGTTAGAAGATACAAAAATTCAATATCTTTGCTGTTTCTCATACAACTAATAGTTTTTGACTAGTTCTACTGGTGGCTTTATGAATGCAAATTCATATTTGATTTAGCTTGAGGAAAAGAATTTTGCTAAGTTGCTATTAATGGGTAGCATAAGGCTAGAAATAATTTTTATATTTCTGGTAAAAAGAAATGTGCAACTGTTTAAATAATAGAAAAATAAAACAAAGCTTCAAAAATGTTTATATGAATTCTTTCTGAATAAATATAAGGCTTGTAAAGCAATGAATAGATACTTAAAATATTAATATAGACTTTAGTGTCACTATAACATGCATTTATAAATAAAATTGGTGTTTCATACCAAACCATCAGTATTTGTTGAAGAACAAAAAAAACTTAAATTCTGCCTCTCCATCCTAGTGATGTCATTCACGAGTTAGCTAAATATTTTTGTAGAAAATGCTCCTCTGGTGCAAGAGGATCAAAGGAATTTGCAGAGTCTCTGGTAAATATTTTTAATGGCATGCTTTTAAAGTTAGGTCCTTGTTACCTGTCCTGATTCAAAAATGTGTTGTTGAATCAACAATAATTTGTGCTGAGAATCTGTGGTTCCCATGTCCTCTGTGGAAGCTGTAGGACACAGCATCTGTGAATATCAGACCATGATTACATGCTTTATTCTGAGTATCTAATCATGAAAAGTTTGATCTGCATACATTCATGCCAAGATTCAGTGCAGACTTATTCCAGGAGGTTTCTTGCTTTACAGACCTATGCTTAATCACATTCCTCATGCTGTCTGCTGAGATACCTTCTTTTAGATCAGAAGACATTCTGGCTTGTGGTACCTCCAGCACCAAGCCCACAGCTTAAATAGTACCTGCAAATACAACCCTGCAAAAAAACAAGTTTATGCTGCCAAATAAATCTGGTGGCACTCATTCCAATACTCCAAACCAAGGTCTAAAGATATCAGTGTGTCTAAAAGGGGAGTAATGATACACACAAATTCTAAGAATAAATCAAGTTTAAAACAACTCTTTTAGGGTGAGGTTCATGTCTTATTAACAATGATGGCAAACCATAAGTTCAGTGAGTTTTAGATGCTAACAATTTGTACCGAGTGTTGTGATGGGACTTGTGTGGTGGTTTACTATTTAGCCTAAGCAGAAATTAGAAGTCTTTAAATTGGATTTTAGGGGGAGGGATCTTCACTATTAGAACAGGGAAGTTATGGAATCGCCATCATTGGAGGTGTTCAAAAAGATGTTAGATAAGTACTGGTCAAGGATGATCTAGAAGTAGCTGTTGCCTATGTTCTGCAATGGTATTTCCCATGCTTTGGGGCTTTGCTAGTTGCCACATGGGGCTAGAAAGGAATTTGTTCACCCTTCTGTTGCTACATGTGTTGGGGGAAGGAGGAGGGTTGCCTTCCTCGGAAGCATTGTGGCTGCTGTAAAGGCTGGGGATTTTGACTGGGGTGTGCCAATACTCCTTCTGGGACTTAAACCAAGAGCTCCCTGACTAGAGGGTTTTGCCCCTCTGCTCAGGGTCAGACTGATCACCATATTTGGAATGAGGAAGAATCTTACCCCAGGGTCAATGTGGCAGGGTACCTTTGGTGCCTGCCACTTTAAAGGCAGAAAACAGGCAGCATTCAGGTTCCTGATGGGAGCAGCCATTTTGGACCCAGAGATATAAACTGGGCTTCAGTTTACTGCAGGAGGAAGGCGGTAACATCAGGCTAAGAGGTAGAGTAAGTTTCTGAATCTTGAACAAGAGCAATAACACATCTATTTGGTGTAAAGGAAGCTGATAAAAGTAAATTGAATTAAAATAGTGTTAGCAGTTTTTTTAGTACACTGAGAAAATTATATGATTAGTATCAACTTTCATAATCTCAAAATTAAATATTGTTTTTTAAAAAGATTCCTTTGGAGAAAAGGCAGAAGAGTGCTTATAATTATTACTCACACCAGATTTAACCCGAGTTCCTGAATGCTGTTAGGACTGACCGCATGGTTGCAGTCTGGTTTTTCTTTTCATCTGGTGGAGTCTCTAAATTTTTTGTAATATAGTGTGTAAAATAAAGCATTAATAATTTGGTTTCTAAGGTTCTGTTTATGGCTCTTGCTAATAATTCTTTTGAAAGTGCATGCCTTATTAATTATTCAGATAATGTATAGGATAAGACGAGTTACTGTATTTGTGTAAAACAAAAATACAAGCACATATTAGTGACTAGAGCTGATCAAAGTCCAGCTCTCATTCAGGTTTTTGGATGGCCTCCTAATCTTACTTGTTGTTTTTGTGATGGTGCTGATCTGTCATGTACGTACAATGGCTATAATCCCTAGAGACACACTTGTCTGTCATTTTCCACAGTCATAATGCACTGGGAATTTAAAAAGTCTGATGATGAATAAGATCTCAGTTAAACTACAAAGAAAACTTAGATAATTGTTTCAAGTGTAAAGCCCTGCTACCATACATGCTGTATGTAAGACCTTCATATTGTCCCGGTTTGGTGACCTGGAAACAAGAACTACAATATTAGCAGAGAGATGCAAAACCTTAGGACTTTCATAGAAAATGAAACAATTCCAGTATTGGATATTTTTCTGTCTAGAGTGAGATTGCTGATTTGTTTCATGTTAAAGATCTCCAGCCAGATATTACTTTCTTGGGCTGTTAAGGAACACAAATCAGTTGGTGACGATTCCTTTTTAAACT
Source organism: Crocodylus porosus (assembly GCF_001723895.1). Classification (NCBI taxonomy): domain Eukaryota; kingdom Metazoa; phylum Chordata; order Crocodylia; family Crocodylidae; genus Crocodylus; species Crocodylus porosus. Next base: position 63,619,278 of record NW_017728950.1, on the reverse strand, counting down.
AGGTCAATGTATTAAATTAATAAATAACTAATACTTAATATAAATTAATTAATCCACTCCATGGTTTAGCATCTGTTAAACATTCCTCTGTAAAAGACATGGATTTGGAACTGATCTATATTACCTTCATTATTCAGTCACTTTGTAATTAAAGTTGTGATCATTACTTACAGAAACGAACCAAAGCTAGCTTTAAACAAGCTAGCTCAGATACTAATAGAAAAACAACTCTCACAACAGTGGGACTTCAGTGCTCAGTACTTAGTTCCTTAAATATTTACTCAGCAACTCAAATAGGTTTTGTATTCTGCACTCAAGCTAGCGATTTTATAGCTAACTAAGGTATGTCTTCATTCGCAAGCTGCAGTCATGCTTTTAATTGTGGTGATACAGGCATAAAGTAATTCAAAGAGGATCAGTCTTGTACTTACACATCCCTCAGCAGTTGATGTATATATCACTTAGTCACAATATTACATCATATCTACGTGATACAAATATCACCATGACAATGTGATAGTGACATGTTAGTCCGAAGTCAGGCAAAAGGCAAGACAGGTTGGCATGCTCGGAGGGTGAGTGAGGGGAGGCATTTTAATTAGAGTGGTTCCTGGAAAGCCACTCTAATTAAAATGCTGCAGTGTAACGTGTATTAAGCGCTGTGGGATGCTTTAACTAAAGTTTACTCAATGAACATTAGTTAAAGCACCCTCATGGTCATTTTGAAATGCTGGGGGGTGGGGGTGGGGGTTAATACACATGATGCTGCGGCAGTGCTAGCACATTCTAATTAAAACACATCAGAGCCCACGTACAGGCAGCCTTTGAGACCAACTGATTCAGAAAGGCATGAGCTTTCACAGGCAGCAACCTACTTCATCAGATGCTATGAATGGATTGGCAGAAGGAAAGGGTTTTATATAGAAAGGGAAGAGGCCACAACTGAGGGGAAACAAGTGGGTTCGTTATATCAGTTGAGGTGAACAAGGCATTTAACACTTTGAGGAACACTGAGGTTTAATAGCTAGTCCAGATAATGCGACAAGAATCCTTTTCAAGACCATGGTTAACACAATCCAGACTGTGGATGACTTCTTGTTCAGATATATTGTGTTTAGGTCAGTTTTTAAAGATTATTTAAGGACAATTACTCTGAGGTCAGTACTGGAATGTCCAGGGAGGTTAAAGTCTTCTGCCTTGGGCTCCTGTATGTTTCTAAAATTGATGTGTTAAGCCTGAAACAGTTTTCCAGGAGTTTATGGCCATTGCTCCTGGTTTTCCCCAAGGGTGTCCTGGTGAACAGTTGTTCACCGAGCCTCTGATGTATTCCCCTGATGTAGCGGTAAGCTGCTACCAAGTCCCCTCTCAGCCTTTTCTTTTTTAGGGTGAAGAGTCTCAGGTTCCTTAGTTTTTCCTTGTATGATTTGCCATGCAAGTCTCTAATCATATGGGTGGTTGTCCTCTGGACTCTCCTAAGCTTTATTACATTCTTGTTGAAGTGCGGCACCCAGACCTGGACAGTACTCCAGCTGCAGTCTCACCAGTGTTGAGTATAGTGGAAGAATCACTTCCTTGGTTTTGCTAAATCCTTGGATGTAGATTAGGAGGTACAGATGATCAGGGAACACGGAGAGTCATTTATCTCCTGTCCTGATCATCATCTCTATCTGCATAGGATGGACTTCTACTAAAATAGGATATGTAGCTGGCAACCTTTCTAATCTGAAATGTTTTGTAATATTTTAATTTAACCTACAGAAAAATATTAATATTTTGGAATCTGAAACTGTTTCCTGGAACACCCAATGTTATTTAATTCTTCTGTTGTATGTAACTGTACATGAAAGGCTACTATCTAGCAAGGGTGTTGAAGAATGTTCACAAAACTCAAGAAGAAGAAGTTTGCTATGGAGTAATCATACAGTCCTGGTTTTCTCTTCTTTTTTCTTTAGAAAAGTTTTTCCCTCTTCATTTTTTTTATGTCTCCTCTGTTTGGGTCTTTGTGGCATTGCACAGTCTCCACTGGCTTTGTATTGTCTAAAGCAATGGGGACCAATCTTTTTGTCAGGCATGACACTCTGATCCCTTTCCCTTTCCCAATCTGCTTTCTGCTCCCTGCCCTATTTGCCACTGTGCTGCCTGGTCCCTCCCCAGTCTGCCAAGAGCCACACACAGAGGCTGCCCATGCCACTTGTAGCATGTGTGCCTCAGGTTAACTACCCTGGTCAAAAGATTGTTCATAGAAAGAAAAATTCCAACAGACATGTCCCTTCATGCATGGGGCAGGAGCGAAAGGTTGTGTCGTGTCTTTCTGTCTTTGTGACAAATACACTGGAACTGCCATAAAATGGCTGTGTTTTGGTTTTGCCTAATGTATTGTAAGTGCCCATGTTGACAGCATGTGACTGTAAATAAATCCCTTGCTCTTGAGGACAGCTGTTATATCTATCCTGTGTTCAGAAGTGAAAGAACCAATCAAGGAAGGTGCAAAACGTGATTACTACCTTTCAGAGGCATTGAAAGTAAATAGATACTCGGTTTACCAGTGAGCCACATGCAGTTTTGCATTATAGCCCGCATCATGGTCCCTGACACATCTTCTGAGAGAGATAGACCAGTATCCAAGGGGATTGTTTCTGACCTGGGAGTTTTATAGGACTAACCTGCACACTTATAGTCCTTTGTCTTCTCAGGAGTCTCCAGCATAGGGGTTGGGTAGTCCTTGCTGTAGTGTATATCATTATGGCCATTCTGAATTACAGGCTGGAAACAGGAACTGCTTATGGCAGTCATAGTGGTGCACATACGAGTTAAAGCCTCCTACAAATTCTGAGTGTCCCCATGTCATGGCGCAGGGCCCTAGGAGCGGCCGTGATCTCTCCAATGCTCCCTACCATGCCAAGATGGTGATCAAGCACCCTCATTCTCGCCCGCCACGTCTTTGATGTTATCTAATTTTATAATGAAGGCTGCCTTTTGTCCCCTTGGACACGGTGCTCTTGTTTATCCTGGCCCCTGTTCTATATGGATTGACTTGGTGCACCCCAGCCTTATGGGCTATGCATGGCTCCAACCTCCCCTGTACCATGCCCCAAGTCTCGCAGATGTCCTGGATGCTATCTGGTCGGTTTTCCTTTCCATGCCCACTCGCTGGCGCCCCCGGGCTTGTCACGCAGCCGGCGCCCACTCGCTGGTGCCCCCGGGCTTGTCATGCAGCCGGTGCCCCCAGGCTTGTCACACAGCTGGCGCCCACTCGCTGGCACCTCTCACATTTGGGGCTCAGGTGGCTGTAGCCATGCCTGGCCCCCTGATTTCCCCCTCGGGTCAACAGTTTCTGTGGCAGTCCGGCAACCTCGTCCTTACCTGGCCCCTAGTCCTCTGCGCCCCTTCTCCGGGCTGGGGTCAATGCCCCCTGAATGTCATGCCCTCTCTGGGCTTCTTGCCTGTGTGCCCCTCCCTGAGACTCCTCCCCTCTGGGCGCACGCCCTCCCTGGGCTCCTCGCCTATGTGCCCCCTCTGGGGCTCCGCCCGCACTGGGGCTTCTCCCGTGCAGGCCCTCCCTGGGGCTCCGCCCTCCCTGGGGCATCTCCCGTGCGGGCCCTCCCTGGGGCTTCACCTTGCAATTGGGCTTCTCTTCCTGTGTGCCCTCCCTGGGGTTTTTATTCCTATACGCCCTCCCTACGGCTTAACACAAGCACCCTCTGGGCGTCTTGCCGGTGTCCACTCTGGTGCTCCTCACAATTGGGGCTCAGGTGGCCATAGCCATGCCTGGCCCCTAAATCCACCAGGCCCCTTTTGCAGGGCTAGGGTCAATGCCTCCTCAATACCGTGCCTTCCCTGGCACCGGGGTCCCCACACCGCCGTGGATCCCCACTGAGGCCTCCTCCAACCCCTATTAGCCTCTCCCGGTCCTACAGTTTTATAAAACTACAAACAGAAAACTCAAGCCCCTGGGCTACAACATAAACTCTAAGCAACCTGGGTAACCCTCATTCAACTCCCTACCAGGGCTTCCTCCACCTGGTATCTTTGACCAGAAGCTGCTCGGGCCATCAGGCTTCCCTACTCTGCTTGCTCCTGCAGAGCTCCTTCTTCCTCAGCTGCCACAGGGGAACTGCTTCCCTAGCCTCAGCCTGCATCACCTTTATATAGGTCAGGCCCTGCCCCCTTCTGGTCAGCTGACCAACTGTGGTTGCCCCGGCAACCAGCACCTGTATCTCTTCATGGGAGCAGGGCACCAGAGTGCCCCTGCGACACCCCACCCTTTCATTTTGCCTTCCAAACTCCACCTGTAAAGGTGCAATGGCAGAAAATCTGATAGTCCTTGTTCATCTAACTGGCTCACAAAGAGATTGCCCTCTGTTTTCTCTTTTTACTTCAAATACTTATCATGTCTTCTTAAGTTTAATTAATTTATTGAAAGAATTTGGGGTTCTTAGCATAAAAATAAGTTTTCCTGGATATTTTCTGTTTTGAAGAGTTTTGAAAACTCTCCAGTTCTATCAATGAAATATATACCTCGAGTTCGTTTAACCATTTTGACTTATAGTGCTCAGGCCAAATGCTGTTTTGATTTACAACCCAAGGCAACCAGCTGTACAAATAGTTTTTACTGAATTTATAAGCCTTTTCTTTTTATCTTTTTCTGCTACTGCTGTGTTAATGGCAGTCTGCCAGCTTTACCTATCTCATGTTTTTCCCTAGCACAGCATGTGAGCCAATATCCCATGTAATGGATTTGTACACTATTGAAAACACATTTAAAAGGCCATTACAATACAGTGCTTAATATATTTATTTGAACAGGAGGTTGATGATTATAAATTGCCCTCAAGTTTCTGCAGCTCTTCTAATTTAACTTTTGCCTATATGCATAGTTCTATGGGCAGATAGTAACAGAGAGAAATATTTTTCATTTAGAGAATAGGCTGCCAACATGTTTGCCTTTTGTTAAAAGGAAATCCTTTGAGGCTTGCCTTTTTTTTTTTTTTTTTTAATCTGGATATTTTAATCTGTAGTAAATTGTTATGGAACACTTGTGTTTGCATATGGTTTTAGAATACTCTATTAAAGAGTAAAAGCTTGTCTGCCACCACCAAACATGCTTTTATTGTATTTTAAGTATTGCAGTCTAAAAATTTTGTTGAATATTTAAAGTAATTATAGCAAAATTCAGAATGCTTAAGATATAGCAAATGACCCAAATTCATCTCCAGACAGACACTTAAGCTGAATTCACAGTAATAGCAATGGGGTAATACCAGGGATGTATTTAACCAAATATGTTTCATGGTAATTAATGTGCTATTACTGTGAGTGCTACCTGCAGTGTGGGTCCCAGACTGGTTGCAGCAGGTATCATGTACAGCCTGCATCCCCGAGCAGGCACTGTATATGGAACCATCCAACACCATGCCCTTGTAAGTCTGATCAAATGCAAGAGCCATGCTGGGGGTCACATGGTAGAGATTCATAGGCCAGATTTGGCCCACAGGCTGTGTTTGACACCCCTACTTGGGGTGATTCAGAATAAAAGTCAGTAGGCAGAACATTTCCCAGTATTCACAGTTCATCAGCCTTTCCTCAATTGAGTGATCTGTGCAAAAATCCATTAAGATCCTTTTTAAAGTAAGCTAGCTGAACCAAGAGAAGCGAATGCTCAAAACATAAGTGAGATGAAATGCTGATTAGAAGCAGAGGAATGTGGGTGAAGGGGTTTCATAGAGGCTCGGTTTTTGTTTAATAGAAAGTTACGTGCATGCAACAAGAAGCTAGCAATGGGTAGGTAAAGCGAATCAGCCAGAAAGCCAAGGAGAAAGCAAGAGAAGCAATTACAGTGTAACTCTAAGACCAAACCAAGATAGAGAATTTGGGGAAAGAGTTTGGCCTGGAAAGACAGGTGGAAGTCTGAAGGAAACATCTGCCTCCTATTTGACTTTGTTCACAGAAGCAGGTTTCGGGGCCTCTTGTCAGTCAGGCCCAGCTGGGCCGAGCTCTTGACCTTGACCCTAGGCTGATGCAACTACCCCAGTTCTCTCCAACTGGATTGGCTGTTGAGAGCATCACTCAGCCCTTTAAAGTACACCTGCAGTTTCAGGCTGCAGGGATGCCTTGTCAACAGCCTCAGTTTGCTCTGTTTCTCCTGGCTGCTGACTTCTGGCTCAGGTCTGGCTTTTCCTGATCCTGATCTTGGATCTTCCTTGGAAATCTGTAAGAGCTTTCTGATTCCCCTGGCTCCTGACTTGGCTTCAGCTTTCCCTGACTCTTAGATATTCCCTGGAATTTGTCACCCAGCTCACTGATTCTCCTGTCTTCTGACTTCAGCTTGCACCCCAATTACATCTCTCAGATCTTCCCCCAGTGGTGGATTCAGATTTACTGGGGCCCTGAGGAAACAGAAAATTTGAGGCCCCCCCCCCCACCACCACCACCAGGCAAGGGCAGGTTCCCTCTGCGCCTGCCAGGGGCCTGTGGCTGGGTCTGCCTGGGCTCCTTGGTGTGTCTGGGGTGAGCCAAGGGACACAAGTGCCACTAAGGTGTAAGCAGCCCTGGCCCTGACCTGGCCCATTTCCTCTACCTGGTGGAGGTTGCATAGCTGGGGTTGTGGTCCCCCAGCACTGTGGAACAGGCTGGGGCCAGTGCTGGGGATGGCCGGGGTGGGGGCATGGGCTCTGTGCCACCCCCAGCTGCCCACCTGCCCCTCTGCCAGTCCTACTGGGGTGGGGCTGTCCTGTCCCATCCTGTCCCAACAGCACTGGTGCCAGTGGCCACCTGCAAATGGTAGAGAGTGAGAACAGGGCTGCCCATGGGGCCTCCTGACAACAGATAGGTGCCCCTGGGCCTGGGCCTGCAGATCCGTGCATTAATCTACCCCTGGCCAGAGCTATCAATTATATGTCACGTGATCACCCTAGACTGATCCTTGCACAGGTTTCCTGAGATACAGGATGAGAAACCAGGTAAATCCGCCTCAGTGGTGTGAGTAAACAGACAGAATGAAGTATACTTCTCCCCTCCTCACCCTTCTCCCTTGACTGGGGCATTTGCTGCTGTGTCTGTGTGTGTGTTCACTTGGCTGTGTTTCCCGATTTTTTCCAACTGTCACATGAATTGGTCTGCAAATGCACCAGTGCTCAGTGTTTGGAGAGGAGCACTAGGAATTGTATGTACATATAAAGAATCTATATATAGAAAGAAATTAATTTGCAATAATAAAATTAAAAATAAGCTAAGTATGAAGAGCTTACTTCCTTCTGGGAGGAATACTTGAGTGCAGGGGGTTGGAAGGGGCTTGGGCAGGTGCCACAGAATATGAGCCTTGAGTCTCTGGTAGTGGCTCCCAAGCTGTGGCTGGTAGTCCAGTGCCAGCTGACTTTGTTTCCAACCCTTAGATCCACTAAAAAGTGCTAGCTTTAAGTAATGTTTAAGCCACTTAGGGGCACAAGTCCCATTGGGAGTCACTGGGCCTGGACCCCCACCTAGCTAACTTCTTGGTTGCCCTTCAGGGCCTACCTGCAGGCCCAGCCACCTATGTCCTGGCCAAACCTATGTCCTGGCCAAACCAACTTCTGTATATTCTTTGTTAATATAGTAGATTAAAGAAATTCCTTATTCTATCTCTTGCTGCTTATGTTGAATCCTACCTATTGGCTAAGTGCTGAGGTCAAAGGGTCAGCACTATAGGGAATATTTCTCCATTGACAAAAGAGATTGACTTAATGACTTCAGAAATATTCTCCATTGCCATTATTGTTGACATGGACAGTTAGGTGGCAAAATGTTTATTTTCCTATAGTAGGAGCAGCATGATCCAATGAATACATTGTTATCCTAGGGCCTTGAAATCTCGAGTCTGTTTAAGGCTCTCAGCTGTCCTGTGTGACCTTGCACCAGTCCCCTTTATATCTTAGTCTTCTCCTGTCCTTTGTTGGTCTTGTCCATTCAGACCATTAAACCGCTGAAGAAAGGATTGTCCTCTTATTTCTTATAGATCTAGAACATAGCATAACAGGGTCCTAATTTCAGATGGTGCTGCTGGGAGCTAATGTAAAATATAATAATACTTAGATGTATTGTTGTGAAGATAACAGTTTGTTTTAGATAATTAATTATGCTTCTTCACAGCCCTGTGAATAAGTAAATACTATAACTATCAATGAATGGATTAACAAACCAAATTGGAGAGGCTTAGTTTTATACAGGAAATCTGCAGTGCAGCTAGAATTCATCCTCGCTTTTAGATTTGCTATGTGGCCACAAGACAGTACTTTACTTAACAGGCATTTCCAGATACCTGGAGTGAACACGTAATGCCTACCTATAGGTACAGATGGCTTTACTTGACTAGGCAGTGTTAATCTTGGTCATTTTATACAAAGCTGATAACATCTAGAAATGTCCTCTCTGCTTCTTTTCATCTCCCTTCCCTTTATCTAAAAATGATAATGGATAAGAAGGGGTAAATTGTTACAATCATAGAAAATAAGGCTGTAAAGGACCTAGTGAGATTATCTAGCTCATTGTGATGCCTCAGGTCAGGGTTCCACTACCTTTGAGAGATGGTGGACTAACCCAGGAGTTGGCAGTGTACAGCCTGTGTGCTGGATCTGCCCCACAGAGCCACTGGATCTGGCCCACAGAACTGGGAGGCTATGCCTCTGCCCACACCTGTGCTAGGCCCAGGCAATGAGGAGATGCATGAGGGCCAGGCATTTGGAAGTTGCACTGCATTACTTCTGCTTCTCCCTACTCCCTGTCCCTGGCTGCAACATCACTGCAGCTTCCAGTTGGAGGGGAAGTGAGTCAGAGCTGGGCCATTTCCAGCTGAGATTGCGCTGTAGTTGGGAAGGAGTGGAGAGGGGGCAAAGGACAGGGAGAAACAGCAAAAGCAGGGACACAACTTTCAGCTGCCCAGTGCCACAGCACCTTCCCACCAATTGAAAGCTGTGCCCATCCTGCAGCCAGGGAGCTGAGGAGAAGCAGATGCAGCAGTGTGGATTTAATTCTTTGGTGCCTGGCCCCAGCATAGCTCCCCTCTGTCTGTAAGCTGCACTTGTACCCCAGCTGCAAAGCAGGGGACTAGGAAAAGCAACACCAATAAAGCTCCCAGTTGCCTCCTGATGTGAACTAAGTCAGATTGGCCCAGCCATTTTTTTTCCCAGTCTAAAATCCCCGAACGTATATGCAGTTTGACACTTAGATTGACTTAACCCTAGTTAGGTCAATCTAAGTATAACATCTGCACATACCTTCAGTAGTGAAGATTTTTCCTTTTTTGGTGCTACCAATCCAAACAGAATGTCTGTGTAGCACAAAACAACTATGGTTCCACATTTTATTAAATCAAATCTATCATTCCCTTTCCTTTAGAGAGCTATTTTATTCTTCTTTTATTTCATCCTCCTATTGTACACCTCCCTGAGACTGTTGGGAGGGGTAGCATACATATAAATATATAAATACTATTATTCTTCAGCCACTAATAACTAGTAGCTGATGCATTCTAAAATAGTTACATCTTAACACATCTTTATTTTTTCAGTTTCTGCTGATAAAACTTAATATATCAGGTGTTATAACAAGAACAGTGTTACAAAGAAATAGATCACATCAATTTCCCAGGATTCTTTCTGAAATCTAATATTTTTTTGCCATGAGGGAAAATGTTTACTCCCTTGAATAAGGTATTATCTGTACTGAAAGTGAAATGCCTGCTGGATGTGTTGTTAATCCTGGCATTAAAAATGTAAAATTTGCATGTGAACCATCAGATTGCAGACAAGGCATTATTGTTACAGATATCTGCATGCTGCTTTGGTTAACATTGGCACTAGCTGCCTATATGTCCAGCAGATTAAGCAAGAATAATAAAATTATGTGTAAATAAGAATGCTATTATTGTCAATAGTGATTAGTTGAATTTTGTTTTGGCATCAGCATTTTTCATTTGGGAAAATTAAACAGCAGTATAATCACTTCCCATATTTACCTCAAATACAGTCAACATCTTAGCAACCAACTGTCTCATTTTATTGCCTTTTTCCCCCACTCCCCACCTTCCCCTCCCAATTTAATATTGTCCTTACAAGCTTCTAGTTTCATTGGTTCTTTCCACTTTGGAGAATGTGCTAAAAAAGCCTGGATAACTTCACTCCATTGAACTTTCTTAAACTGTTATGTACCAGCAATATGCCCTTTACTGACATTATTATTATAATGCCACTGCCTATGAACAGAGACAGCTGAGGGGAACAGTTAGAATACCCTTAAATCAGTATGCTGCAAATGGTTCTTGGTAAAGAAAGAAAAAGACGTGGCTTATAAATGTTTATGTTGTGAACCTGTGAATACTTGCTTTATTAAACAACCTATCATTTTTATGAGTGCTTCTTTTTCATTTAAAAATTTAAGAAGTTAAGATAAAAATGAGAACTAAATTATATACAGTGAAGCAGAGATGCATCTTATTTTTTTCCTGCTTCATGACTGAAGTTGAATGCAATCAATCATTAGAAAATAAAAGCTTCAGAATACTACTGATCAGTGAGATATGCTTATATGCTCTCCACCACACAGAATCTTGCAACATTTTCAACAGCAAAGGCTATAAATGGGATCATGAAACCATGTATTATTTGTAATAACAAGGACAAGGGACCTTGAGGACATCCATTTCCTAGCACCTTACAATAAACTCTCTGCACTTGAAATAAAAAGAAGGAGGATCCACATAGGAGTCAGATGAAGGGGGTGAGGGAATTGTTAGCGTATCTTTTTAGTACTATTCAGACCTACCAGTTCAAGAGAAGGCTTCTTGAAATAAAAGATGTGCATGTCATTAGTGATGTCCAGGTGGCTGTTTCTTCCACCTCATTTAAGTGTGGGTTCCTGTCATTTGTCTTTTGCTATTAATCACATAGCATTCTTCCTGGAATAAGTCATTCCTAGAATAACTGAGATTCCAGCCTTTGTACTAAAATTCTTACAATTGGCAATAAAGCATGAGGACCACGAGAGGGAAATCTCTCTCTTTTCATTTCTAGATTCTTCTTTTTCCTTAACATTCCTCTTTGGGTTCACTTCAGTTCCTGCTGCCTGTTAAAGGTTAGTCTCTGACAGTGTTGGCTGAGTCAAAGGTCCCTTTAAGAAGGGGAGGACTACTATGTGACAGAGCACAGTCTTACCAAAAGTGCTGCATCTAAAACAAAGTCAATATACTGTCAACTAACAGAGTAATGTTTTGAAGAGAGGCAGCAAGTTTGCCATTAGGAGGTATACCATCTTGGAATAAAAGTGTCTGGAAACAAAAGGACAAAACTGTTACTGAACAGATACTTTGATAAGACAGATACTAGCTTTCATGGTTGTATTCAACATATCCAAAGTCAGGAACTACTCAGTCTTGAGAGGCCTTGTCTACATTATGTTTCTTCTGCCAGGAGCAGCAGTTACTAGAGCATATTCATATCTGCATGGCTTCTGGTAGATCTGAATAGCTTCACTGTGACAGCTGTACTGGAAGGGGTGAAGTAAAGCAAAGGAAGATGTACCAGTTGCTGAAGGTACCATGGCAACCAGCAGAAAGTGGGGATAAGCCTTCATGTGCCTTCTGCTGGAAAATAGCAGAAGCCTTTTAATTCAGAAATCTGGTATTACTCTGCCAGGAGAAAGAAGGGGCTCTGCTACCATGGAACAACTTTAAGGATGAATACACGCAGCTTGGGAGCAAAACTTCATACTGTAGACCAGGCCCAAGTGGATTTGGATGTTTTTATTTCAGATCTGGAAACTTGGAGTCAGATTTTTAAATTTTCAAAAGTCAAGTAACTAACTTGTAGTCTCAAATGAACAGAACACACATTTGCCCTTTGGTGCGGGGAGCAAATCTTAGACTGGTTTTCACCATCTTTAAACCAGTCTATGTGTGCCAAACTTCTGTTCTGTTATGGGTATAGACCAGTTTCTGATCACTTATACCAGTAAAAGTGTAAAGTCTACATGTGGCCAAAATCACCAAATGTTTTGATTCAGCATGATTAATACTCTGTATTCAAATGAAATCTCAGGTGAGACTAGCAAGCTGCAGTGTGTCTGGGTTGATGTATAGGAATGTTGTTAATACCATGTAGAGAAAAAAAAAGTCTTGTGCTTTTTCAGCAAGCACAGAGCAAGGCCTTGGCCAGTACTACCAGAACTTGCTTACATGTGCTTCATGAGAAGCCAGATAAGTTAATTTTAAGTTAATCATTCTTCAAGATCTTTTTATTATAACTTTTATTCAATGCAGTGGCATGAAGAAGCTGTGTTTTCCCCAAGAGATGCTTTAAGTTCCTTAACCGTTTTGGACTCTCATCAGTGTATGTTTGCTGTCTTCATAAGATCATTTTCCTAACCAATTGCCTGATACCATATGGAAGTATTGGCTGGATAAAATATGCAATCTGAGTTTTATTTACCACCCTTTTCCACAAATATTTATATCCTTATCCTTTCATTGCCTCTATCTCTTTAATTTCTGTTTACTTTTTTCTGTATGTTAGATTGTTCTGTTGTTTAGCTGAATGTGTTTGTATCTTGTGTTAGTATCTTGGATGAATATTTCGAAGACAAACATAGCGTACTAAACTTACAAAAAAAAATTTTGTTTGTAGTGTTTGCAATTTTCTCTCCTTGAAAATTATATAAAAGTATCAGTAATGAAACCTCTACAAGCAGACACTCTAGACACAGAAGAAAACAATGGTATTGGAACTATTAGAGACCAGCATTAACTTATTCTGATTATTTACATTACAACCCCAGCACAATCTAAATCATATTGACTATTTTAATTAGTTTTAAATAAGAAAACATTTTGACTATACAGGTTTAACTTATGTAAAGTGTTTGACTTATCAGTTCTGGATGGCAAGTGTCCAAGTGACAAAGCTAGTCTCTTATACTGATATTTAATTTTGAGAAGTATAATCTTAGAAGAAAGAAAGGTGTTGTGGCATGAAAACTAGACAGTGAGCATGTGTACAGGTCACCATAACGATGCACTACAGCAACATAGGATGATGTGGGTCTACACGTGGCCAGCAGCTATTTCATTATACCAGCACACTACCCCATTTTAGCACACCACTACAGTGAAGCAGAGGCAAAAACTAACTGTGCACCGTGCATACGGCTTAGTGCAGGCAGTTACAACGCTGTGCTTAGTACTTCCAAAAGGAAGTGCTGAAGCACTGCGCAATAACAACATCGCTATAGGGCAACATGTAGACGCACCCATAAAGTACCAAAAGATTTGCAACTCTTAAGAACATAGCACTTGAGTAAACTGTATACAAAGCACAATATTTTCCTTTTACAGATATGAAACATGATGTTTCCATTTCTCCAAAATGATGTGTAAAATTCTTACTTCCCTTTTTTATTTTCTATTATTTTATTTTTATGATGACCTTTTTGAAGTTTTCTGAACAAAATTTGTCTCTTAACATTTAACCTCTTAACCTTCCATTTTTGGGGGATTGGGGTTTTTTGGTGGGGCAAGGTGGTATTTGGGGTTTGTTTGGTTTTTTTCATTACAGATTTCATTTCCAATGGTGTTTAATTCTTTTTGGCAGTAATTTGAATCTGTCACCATCATGCAACTCTAATTACACTCCTGAGCGATTTCCCAATTTCTTTAAATTACAGTGTGAGAGAGACAAATTAATCCTTTAAAAAAATATGTCTCATTTCAGGGTTTCCCCACCTGTGTTTCCTACGTAGGAATTTTTTTCAGAGAACTTGCCATCTTTACAGCATTCCCTGACATTTGTCCTCTGATTAAAGCACTCAAGAGCTTTGGCTTCTGGGGGTCCACAAATACTGTTGGATGCAGGGATAGATCCAGAGTGGGTGCAGTGATATGGCCACATTCCCCTTCCTATGTATAGCACAGTGAATGCTGGAATCAGGGAAGGATTCAGTTTGAACTCCCAAGAGTGTACATATTTGCTAAAAGTATCAGTGCTGTGTTCAAAACTATATTAATTCTAACTTCTTTCCAAAAAGCAATAATAATAGGGCATGACCAAAGCATGTGACCAAGCATGCTTCTGCAATATGTATCTACTGACAGTATATTTAATTTTTGTAAGTTTATCTGTGTGCATCTTTATCATACTTGAAACTCCATGTTGAGTATCAAGTTAGCCTATGCCTTCTCTGCTGTTTTTTTACATTAATGTTAGAATGAAATTTCAAAGACTGTTGACACAGGGCTAACAGTGGAAAGGTGGATAAAACTTGTTGATCTTCTTTTCAAATGGAGGTACTTTAGGTTGATGAGCTAAACTAGAACTAGGTTGCCCATGAAGGTTGGCAACTACAGAACTGATGATCTGTTGGGGGTTGGTTGAAGCTAAGTGGCTATTTGATAAAGGGGACTGGAAACCTGTGAAAGGAAGGTGGCTCTTGTAGAGAGGTAAAAGGGACTATAACCAGAAAGCAAGGGTCATCAGGAGGAAAGAGGACAAAGTTCAGCAGACTCTATAAACCAAATCTCGAAGGGCTCTTGTTTTGTTATGTAGGTTTTGTTGTTCTCCCCATAGGTCTGTACCTCTCTTTTGCTGTCTATGCAATATATGATTGGGTTTAAGACTCCTTTGGCAAAGTCTTGCTTCATCTGTCTTGGATCCTTAAAGGGTTAAAATATAAACCAGAATGTCCAAAACATTTTTGCTCAGAGAAAGGGTGCATTTCAGTTATTTCAGTATCTGGGAAGGTCAATACTGGTTCTGGAATCTGAAGGCAGATAGGCACAGATCTCTGCTTGTGGAAGATGCCAAACTGTGTCCAAGAGGTATACCAAAAACAGCAAAGAAACAGAGAGCAGCTGACACCTGCCTAGGTTAAGGGAAATTAGAAAGAACACAGGCTCTGTGGGTCGGAACACAGCAGGCTGGTGTTTATGGAAAAGGGAGAGCCTGCTCGCCTCTCTGACAAATGTCCAAATTGCCTTGGCAACAAAAAGCATCCGTCAAGACCTATAGCTTAGACCAGGTGTCAGCAGCCTTTTGGAGCACAGGGCTGCTTTAACAGAGTTAGCAATTTGAATTTGACTTTTTTGAATAAATCAGGTGTTTTAATTATATTGCCAGCTTTTTGTTAATAATTAAAATACTTGATTTATTGAGGAAATTCAAATTGCAAATCTTTTTTCTAGAACTTCATGTTTCACTCTTTACTTTGCTTGTTTCTTCCAAGTCTTTTCTTGATTGTTGTTAATTTTCTGTGCTCACATGCATATCTGTTTTTCTTTTCAATATGAAAAGAAATTCATATTCTCTTTCAATATGAGAGCCCATTATCTGCCCCATAAGCTATTGGTAATTATTCCATCAGCAGTAATACCTGCCATACAGCTTTAAATGCATTTTCAGAGTTTTGCCCTTTCAAAAGTACCCCTGCCTATTGTTCTACTTTTTATCTCGTGCATTGAGAGATCTTTCTTTCCATAACTTGGTTGATCTTACTTATAATAATCACAAATGTTTATTTCATGTTAATCTTTTAGTGTGTGTACATGGTAATTAATTTTGTTTCTCTTCTGCAGTCAAATTAGATCTCTCTGACATTTTGGCTTCATTTGCCACATCTGACAGTGTGAAAATGACATCATTCTCAACATTATTGAATTACTTCACTGTCCTGCTCTTACCTTGATTTCATTTGTATCTTCCTACCTCTCAATGGAGTGGTTTTCTTTTTATTTGATAGTTTTCCTACTGGATCTAAAAGAGTTCTGTGGGTTTCCCTGCAATCATTTATTTATTATTTTCAAGTATTCACTTGCTTTCCATGTTTATCTGAAGGCGCATTCCTTAATAAGAAATAATCAAATATGCATTTCTGTTTTGCAACAGTACTTGTCTCTGTTAAAAGCATCCAAAGATGAGTTTTGGATATGAAGTCATCTACAAGTTCATGGTTATCTCCTCTTTCAAAGTTCTTCTCAAGAACAATTTCTATTTTGATACCTTCAGGGAATTATCCAGCTGACAGCAGTTCCATCAAGGGCTCATTGGAGGATAAATATATCATTTTTAAAAGATAATATTGTTTGTTTGTTTTTTCATTGTGGAGAGGTGGCAATAATATTTCAGGCACAGGCAACAGAAAACGAGAGAGGAAAAAAAATCTAGACATAAGTTAATTCACCCTATAGATGGGTATGAAAATGTAAAATATACAAAATCCTAAGCAATGGCCTCGTGGTTATCTTTTTCTGTTTCCTTCTTGTATTGATTTTTTTTAAATGTGATATAAAAATAAAATATACCTATAAATTATGTACAATAAGTCATAAAAGGGAAAAGAACAAGAAAAGAAGAATAAAGGGAGGGATAGAAGAAAAAAGAGGGAAGTGCTCAAGGACTAATTTTTTTATCCAAAAATTGCTAAGAATTTTTTACAAATGACAGTAAACTTAACATAGCACTTCAGCCTAATAAACAAGATTCTCTCCACAGATAGCAGCTAAACCGCCTTGTCATACCAGATTTCAACTTTTGGAGGTGTTCAGTGCAATGCAATAATATAATCCTGCATGTCACTAATAAGGGCTGCTGTAAGAGTGCAATCTGGGAAGGGTTCATTTTGAATTCCTTAGGTCCCTGCTATGTTACATATATTACACAATTAATGGGTTAATTGCACAATACATTGAGACCATGTACAGATGCAAAGTAAGACAGCCAGAAGTGCAAAGTACTTATCACACAATTAACTGGTTAACTGACCAATATATTTAGACAAGCATGCACCTCTCCAGAAGTGGGTCAGGCATACTTGTTCTCTAGTGCTTATCCTTTAAAGCTTGTCTTTTCTGAGCTGCCTACATGTCTTTCATTGCCCTCACTCCTGTCAGGCAACACTGGATCCTCGTCCACTATACTGGGCATATCCCTCTATCTCTATGTGCCACTCCTCATGAAAGCTGAGGTTTTGGGGTGCTGCCTTTGCCCCACTTCTTGTGGCCTCCGCATCTTCAGCCACCTCCTGGTCCACCAGATGGAGGATCCATGACTAAGTGTCAACTCAACTACTAACACAAAATCTCCCTACAATGGGTCAGCCTCATCCTTGGGCCATTCTTCCTCCAGTTCAAACATAAATACTAAAAAGCAAATAAAGCTTGACACTTATCTATCTCACTCCGACACAGCTGTCATCTTCCTTGTCTGGCCAGTATCCAAGTCTGCCTACAGTGATTCTGTGCCTGTTCCTGTCTCTCTCTTTCTCTCTTGCTCTGCCAGGAACCTTCCTTTCTGCAGGACTTCTGCAGCTTCTCCTCTTCTCCCTCCCCCCCATCCTCCTGCCACGCCTATCTTGGGGCCAGGCTCAGGTATAGTCAGCATGGGTCACCTGACCCTGGTGCTTCTGTCCTAGATCCTCTGGGGCCATCCACTCCTGCACCTGGCATCCTTCTCTCTCTCTTGCCATCTCTGCTCACTGGCATGCTGTGATAAAGCCTTCAGCAGCTAAGAATGAGTGCACTTGTCCACTGGGATTCTGTCATCTGGAAACCTAGATCTTCATTCCATTTCCGTATCAGGTCTGTTATGTGACATTCTATATTCATAGAGTGATGGCACAGGATAGAGACGAGAAACAGATTTTAAGGCAAAAAGTAATGTATCTGGAGTATTTGCTCCGCCTAAAATTTTAGGTCCACACTTATTTTCTAACCCTTGATGCAACTGCATATATTGTTGTTCAGTGGTTTTCAGATTGTCAGATTCATATGATTTTCTACTAGAAGCTGTTCTACATGCACAGTACCCTTATACATCTTCTTTCTCCCTTTCTCCACATCAGTTTGTAGACCCATACTTCGAAAAGAGTTTGCCCCCGATAGAGGTCTTTTGATGTAATGAAGGATGAAACTTCAGTATGTTTCCCAATTTTTTCCAAACTTGTTGAGCTGCCAAAGCTGTAGGAGTTAGAAAATTAGAAAGAGTGATGAGTAACCACCATAATTATGTAATAATAATGGAAAGGGAAACACAAGTATCTCTTCAATTTCCAACTGTATAAGATAGATACCAGTTATATCAGTTATCTGCTGCACAGCTGGACTTACTAAAAATGCATTGTGATATTGCTGAAGGTTTAGAAAATGAACACCACCCCTTTCAATTGGTAGTTGCCTCTTTTTGATGAAAGTTGAGCCCTTTTATCTTGTATACACAGAAAGTTGTTCAACATTCAGTTGATTTTAACAAAATAGGATTACAGGATTACAACTGGTAGGTTACATAATAGGCACTTTAGGCAAGCCAGGACATTAATTTTTAAAATATGAAATGAATGTTTTCAAAATCCTACAAATGGATTGCCAATCTTCTCCATTGGTTCAGATCTTGTAACATAACACTGAGATTTTTCTGAAATTTTTGTCAGACAATAATTGTAATATTCTTAGGTATTTTAATACCCAAATACGTTGTGTGTTCTGATTGCCACTGGAGCTACCGTTTGCTAAATGTGTCCTTTCTAGTATATTTATGTAGTCCAAGTAACTCAGATTTAGTTCACTTTAATTTTATACCCAGATAGATTGCTGAAATTGTTGATTAATGATAAAAGGGCAGGAAGTTTATCCCTCAGGTTGTGATAGAAGGATAGCACATTATCTGCACACAGCAGGATCGTGAGCTCACTGTCTTAATGCCTTTTATATCATCCATATTCCTTGTATCTGTAGCCAGTGGTTCCAATGCTAAATCAAATAGAATGGGTGGGGTAATGGGTAACATGGTCAAGCCTCCTTTGCAAGGGAAATGGATCAGATAATATATTATTGGTAAGAACTCTTGAAGTGGGATTTGTATAAAGCAACTGTATCCACCTTATGTATTCTTTAACAAAGCCCATCTTTTGTAATATGCAAAAAAGGTACCTCCAGAAAACGCAATCCAAGGCCTCCCTCAGTCGAAGAAGAGGGGTTCCCCCCCACCCATGTTAAAAGCAGGAAAGGGGAGAGCATCATCTTGGAATCAAATACATACGTTAACTTCCCTGGAAGTAGATTTTGTGGATAGAGGACCACAAGATGCATCAATAATAGGATCCAAACATTCATTCCAGTCTCCCCTTGGAGAGAGTATTTCCCAAATTCAGAGAGCTTTACAAAAATAAAATTTTGGATTATCTTCTTTGGGACCACAGGCACATCCCAAAATAAAAATGTAATCCATAATGTTAACATTAGCAAAAAGAAATCTACCCTCTGGATTATCAATTATGTCAATTAAGTGGGGGCATATCTTTTTATGCACTAAAATAGAATCTCCACTTGACTATATTATATGTGCTAAAATTTACTAACCCCTCCCAACCATGCTCTAATTTTTGACATTCCTCTACTGACTGATCCATTTCCTGAAACATGGCAATATCAGCCCTCTGTCTTTTAAGAAGAGATATTTTCTTCTTTTTAATAGGGCTGTTAAAGCCCATAGCATTCCAAAGCAGCTGCTTCCACCTGTCTGTATTGTCTATGGCTGAATAAGATTTGACACCAAATATCTTCAGATTCAGCTGACTCAAATTGGAACAATGATTCGAATCACCAAATTGAATTACTGTTCCACTGAATCCAAAGCAAAGTTTCCACTTAGCACAGGCCTAATATACATACAGTATACATATGCCACAATTTGTAGTATCAATATTCTCCCATATATGTAGAAGTTATAATAACATACATTCCCAATCATACTCTTCAAAAAATCATGAGGAGGAAGAGAAAAGAAAAAATAAATATGAAGTACAAGAAATATGGAAAATTTACTATAAGACATATTTTATTGGGTGTGTCTACACAAAACACTTTACTGCATAGCTTACTGAGCAGTAAGCATGTGCACCTACATATTCACACGCTTACTGCACAGTAAACCTCACTAATCATGAGTAAATTTGCTGCCTGAAAATGCAAGTAGCCAATTTACTTACAATTACTAACTAGTGCTTGTGGAGATGCCTGGCTGGAAGCAAATCTATTCCCTGTCAGCCGTCCACCAGGGGGCAGAAGATTTCTCCCTACCCCCAGAAGCTGCCTGCTGCCAGGGCGGGCTTTGTTACTAGAGCCCCCAGCAGCAGGGAGCTCCAAGCCCCCTGCTTCGAAATCACCATTGAGGGGAGGAAGCTGGGAAATCCTTATCTCCTAGCACCAGCCCTGTGACCATGGAGCCAGTGCTGGGAGCTGTCTGCTGCCAGGGGCTGGGAAGCCTGTTCCCCAGCCAGCTATGCGATTCCAGAGCTGAGCAGGAAACAAGCTCTCCATCCCCTTCTCTGAATGCAGGGCTGGGAACTGTCCTGGTCAGGGACAGGGGCTCATTACTAACTACCCCACTGGTGGGTTGGAGCAGGGGACTGGGATCTTCTCCTCCCCTGAAGCTCTTTCTGAGCCCCCTGCCCTGATCTGGTCTGGGAGCAGGGGCTAGGAGATCCTTGCTGCTGGGTCTGGGGGGACAGTGTCCCTGCCCTGGCAGTGGGCAGCCCCTTGGGTGTAGGGAGCAATGTTCTAGCCCTGGCTAGGAGATGGCTATCTCCTGGCCCAGCTCTTTCTGCCACCCCCGGGATAGCGCCCAGGAGGAGCGTAGAGGTCCCCTGGTGGCAGCAGGGCCCCAGGAAGTGAAAGCAGTTTGCTGCCACTAGCAACAAATCTGCTCCTGCCTTCCTACATGTGTAGACACCTGCCTGAGCGCACGTACTTGCAAATAAACTGCTCACAGATCTAATGCACATGTAGATGCACGCACCATGTCCACAAGAAAGGATTGGGCAGATATTACCAAAGCTCTCTCCTGCTTTGTATCAATAACAACAAATTATTTAACAAAAATCTTATGAATGCTATCATTGATAAGCAGTACTTAACCATCTAAACACTGACCTTTTTTGGTACAACTCTGATTATGTCAGGAGTTTACCCTTTTTAGATGGTATTGATATAATAAAGGTTTCTGTTTCCTGAGGGTCAGAGAAAGTGTAGATTTTCACTCAGTGAATTGAATTCAGGATGGGAGGATACCTTATGAAGTACTTCAGCTACTTGGGTCTGATCTGTGGTTTTGCTTGTTTAACTCAAGCCTGCTTTTCAGCTACCTCACAGGGAAGATCAGGAAACAGCATTATTTTGACACCAAGGCTCACTCCATGTCAGGTTTCCTAGTATTGCAGCAGCTCTAAGAGTGCTTATCTTTGGTGATAAATCACAGAAACTTGGCTACAAAGGCCCTGTGTTTTTCTCCCAAACCAGGCTTCCCCAGTGAGATCTGTGGGCTCTTTCTGTCTCCAAATCAGTATCTGAGGGGAGTTTTAACACACTGACAAGTCATTTTCTTTTCACAGACTTAGTGGATTATCTTTTTCGGACCCCTCAGTCATTCAGAAGGGCAAATGTTATATCTCCTGTATCTGCCTTCCAAGTCCAGCGCTTTGCCTCTCAGAGCCTGCAGCTCCTTGCTGAGACAGCCCATCTGCCTGGCCATTTCCACAGCCTGATCCTCACAAGCAGAAACTTTGTCCTCTACTCCCTGAACCCACTTAACAAGGGCGTCCAATGATGCTTGAACATTCATCACAAATTCCTAGGTCTTATTCGCTATTTCTAACGCTTGATATTTCTCTAGCCAGGCCCCACATCAGAGAAGCCTAGTCCTCTTTTTTCACTTGAATCTTACCTCAGAAGCCTCCATCTTGGAAGCTAAGAGCCTCTTCGACCTTCAAGACAGGGGAATGAAAGCCTTCTGTAGCCACAGAGGGGGATCTGTAGTAGTCCCAAGTATAATTTTTACAGGGATTTAAAGAATTTTAACAATTAAAAGTGGCAGAACATTTTGCAAAATACCAGGAGCCACCTGATTCAGTCCACAGCTCACCCTAGTGCCTCTGGTCTTGTAGTGATCTGAATCTTAATTCCCTGACTCCGAGGCTTAGGAATTTATTGTCTTAGACTACAAGCAGAGCCATCCCTTGGGCAGGGGGGAAATTGGGGCATCTGCCCCAGGCCCTGCACTTTGGGAGGCCCTGTGGAAAGTGCTGTCCAGGCCCCGTGGACAGTGCCATTGGCACATGTCAAGGGCACCACCACTCCATCAGCCTCCACATGCCACTGGCTCCACAGTCCAGCCATTCACCACACACTCCCCTGCTCTGCGCTCCAGCCTCTCGACACCTCCCCCTGCACAGGCTGATATGCCCTGGGCCTGCACACCCCTAGGGTCAGCTCTGGCTACAAGGCACTAATCTCCTTTAAGAACCAGTTTTGTATCCCTTTCAGTAACTAGAACTACCTTCCCATGTTTGCTGCCTGGTCATTACTGAACTTCATCTGCCTTGGCTTCTATTTTATATGGTCTTCTACTGTGTTTTTCCCTACTAGATAAGTGTGCTAGCAGTTGCCTAATAACTGTTGCATTTCATATTTCCATTCATGGTCAATATTCTACTGTAAACTCTCTATTGAAATATGATGCAAGGCCTTATAGCCACAACAGCTTTCTGTAACCAATTGAGGACAGGAAGGGCTTGGAATATTATAGTACCACCAATTTATGACATAAGAGGAAAGGTGGCCAGGGACCTTGGTTAAGGATCCCCCCGACACACTGTGAGAGTACCAAGGGATAAGAACAGTGGTCACAGAACACCTCTGCACATTATCTGTGTTTATACTTGATTTATTCAAGACTTGCTTTACATGCTGTGGGAGAAATAACGATTTTTGCTTTTACTTCTTCATTGGCATTGGACAGAAGCCTCCACAATTTGAAGGTGAAAGTCCTGAATATGTAGATTGCTGCCTTTTCTTTTATGTGATCAGGTCAGGCTATGGATTCAAATGGCATGTACACATCCAGCTGAAGGCCTTTCAAACTGGGAACAATTCAAAAGGGCAATAGGACAATTCAAGTGTAGCAAAACTGCTCCAACTTCAACCCTGCATGAAGCAGTATTAAAGTTGGAATGGTTTTGCTACACTCTAATTGTCCTCTGTTCATTCACACATAATAATTAGAATGTAATAGCTGCTGCCCTTTTGAAAGGGCTCCAGAGGTACATGAATCCATACACCAAAGGTAGGCAAACCGCAGCATGTATGCCAGTGGGTGGCACATGAAGGCATTTTGCTTGGCACTTGCTCCTCAGAGAAGGGGTCGGGGCTGTGCTGCCCTAGCCCTGAATTGTAGAAGTAAGAATATTGGGGATCTAAGATATGGGATTGTTTAGAGCTGATCTTGGGATGTCCTTGAGAAATAAAGAAAAAAATTATATAGCTGAAGATTTTTAAACATAA
Organism: Crocodylus porosus; assembly: GCF_001723895.1. Taxonomy (NCBI): domain Eukaryota; kingdom Metazoa; phylum Chordata; order Crocodylia; family Crocodylidae; genus Crocodylus; species Crocodylus porosus. The sequence goes on along the minus strand of NW_017728950.1, from coordinate 63,595,934 downwards.
CATCATGCTGTTTGCGTCATTTTGAGAGAGAGTAGCATTTCAAATTGAAAAACTTATTGGATTCCAATTTGAACTGCCTCTCTACCTAATTCACTGTATTTTGGGAAAATGATGTATTATTATGATTTGTTATTTTGGTTTTCCTATGGCAATAGAAAATTTCTAATTAAATTATAAATTAAAATTGTATAATAAAGATTCTCTAAGAAGTTTTTTTGGGTTTGTTGTTTTTTTACCTTACCTTCCTATTATTTAGTCTTTCAGGTCCAAATAATAAAAGTTTCCAGATGAGTCAATTCTGGACAAACTCAGAAAGATAGCAGCAGTAGACTTAATTAGAAGTAGAGACAATGGAATTAAATTAGCAACAAATTAACCATCCCAAACAGACCCCAAATAGCCCTATTTGGACCAGACTTGAAGCAGTGATTCTAGCACTCTCCAAACAAATCCATGGGCAAAATAAAGCTAGCAGCAAATAGAACTTGTTTTCCTTGTCTGAATGTGCTGAGTGAAAGTTTGGGTTTCCTTTCTGATTATGTTTGATTTTCACGGCTCAGATTTGAGAAGAAAAAGCTTTTCCATAAGATGAACTAATAGAGACATGAGTGACTGGTGCCTCCTGAATCTGGGGGGGGTACCCACAGAAGCCACTGACAGTGGCAGCCCTGTCAAGGGGGGGTGGGGCACCACCCCTACTGACAGTATCAATGTTAGCCATCGGGGTGGTACGAGTACCATCGGGAGAACACGTGCATCCCCGTGCATCCCCTACCAGTCACCTATGAATAGTGAAAATACTGACATAATATACAGCTACAGGCTTTAGGATTGATTTTTAGTTTTATGACCTGAAGAGTTGAGATTTATGAATTCATAGATTAATTGTTTAATGGTTATCAAGCCAGGCACCTACTATCCATGAGTCGGTGAGTTTCCTGGTAACAGGTTCACTTCCCCTGGACTGTCAAGAGAGAGGACTGAGGTAGGGAAGCCAGGACACATCTATGTGTTCATTGATGTGCTTTTGCTAATGAGAATTTAATTTTGTACCTTCATTGTGAGGTATTAGAAAAGTTGCATTAGTCTATTTTAATGCGCATTAGTGAAAGTGCATGATTTTTTTGGTGATGCTCTAATGTGCATTAAAATAGGCTAATGTGCATTAAAGCACCCATGTAGACATGCCCCCAGTCAGTGGAACTCTGATCTTATAGCTTTGCATATGAGAGATGGTTAGTTTGTTTTGATAACAAACTTCACTTGGATTGCTAACAAATATGAGAAGCATGTGCTTTTTTCTGATGGAAGACCAGAAACAATAGTGTTTGGACGCTTATTTGGTCCAAAGATTGAGTATGAATTGATTTCCAGAAACTTGCCTGAGTTATCGGAATGACCAGGTTGAGCTAACAATACGTACAACTGATCTGATTTTGAATTTATTTTGGATGGCTTTGGAAGCCTATATAAAGAGAATATTAACAGTCATGGAAGTAAAAGGGCAGGGACAGGGGCCAATCCAATGGTTCCTATTGAAACCCACAGAGAGTAAAATTTAGGAGACCAAAATTCACATGCAGTGCTAGATCATTAAGAATGTATTCAAGTGCTTTAACCAAGAGACTTGCTTTATACATTAATAAAGATTTTAGTTGCACTGAAAAACAAAAGGAAAAAAATAGAAAAATTCAGAATCAGTCTGAAACTTGCAGCAGCAGCAACAGTGGTGCAATGTTAAAAAAGCCGGTAAACTACAGAGTGAGTTTACCCTCCACTCCCTTTTCCTTATATATAACATTCAATTTTCATGTACCCAATAGAATAGAGAATAAATAAAGGGTTACCTTGGTAGCAACCCCCCCCCCCAAAAAAAAACTTCTAGCATAAAAGCACAACACTTGCACATTTTGCCAAATTAAAAGTCTAATGGTAATTAAAGAATGAAATAGTGTGAATAGATTAATACTTTTTTGAAGATTACATCAAAGAAAGCTTTGTATCAAAGACTCCTTTTTCTCAAATAACCTGGGAAGCCAGGAAAAGTCAGATGCATAACATTCAAAGCATCCCACAGTTATTAAAATACAGCTAAATTATAGGGAATAGCAAAATATTGCTGTGAATATACAGTGGTAAAAAAAGATATCTTATTTATATTTCTTCATTTTCTAGTTATGAAGTTTAGTGCTCTAGAGAACACACTACATCTCATGTATTGTATTTTTAATTGTGTATTTTCATATAAAACAATAAAATTGAATACACGAACCCAGAAATGCAATACAATGTTCTGATGGAGGAAAAGCCCATTAAATAATAATGTCTACAAACTTTATCAATTTTATAAAAGTAAGATATCAAAATTGTTGAAAGTTAATTTACAGTAAACGGTAGTCAAATTTCTCAGATCAAAAAATATTTTACCCAAAAGAGACAACCCTGCCAGTGGTGGAGTTGGTATGCCCTAGGAAGAACCTCAAGAGATCAGTCATGAATCTTGAACTGATTTGAGAATATTGTAAACAGAGCATTATGCACAAACACATTTTAACCAAAGATTTTAAATTAATTTGACATCTAACTCCCCCACCAGGAGAACATAAAAGGGAAGCTATGTAAGCCAGAGCACAAGCTGTTTGCAGTGCTTTAACAAAGGTCTTTTTGCTGAGGAAATCAGATTTTTGGTTCTCACTCTGCAGGCTTTAACTTATTTGGATAGCGTTTTGCACACTGATAAATAACATGACAATGGGCGGCTAAGAAAGCAATTAGAGCATTGTAGACTAAAGTTTCAGCAGCTGAGGTAAAATAAATATGTTGCAGCTAATATCTCATTCTTATTTTCTGTTGTAGCTAGATCATTAACTTTCCTGTTCTCTTATTAGGCTACAAGTGTCAATAACTTCCTTTTATGTAAAACAAAAATATTCACTGAGGTTAGTCTTCAGGTTAATCTTTAAAATGAATTTGGAATGGGGAATCCTATATTTAGTGGGTTTATCTCAGTGGGTGTGTCTACACAAAACACTGACTATGCAGCAGCATCACCTAAAAGCCACTTGCTGGCACTACTGCGCAGTAATTCTGCTTACTGTACATTTATTTAGTACTTGCTAATACTGCACATATATTTAGTACTTGTAACAACTGTGCAATTGTGTCTCACAGTTGTGCCCAGTGTGTGTATTATACTGATGACAAAGTGGATTAAAATGTGGATCAGAACCATTGGTGATGTGTAGTGGGTGCACATGCACTCCAGGAGAATGGCCATGGCCGACACTGCCGGTGGTGCCTGTGGGCAGTTGCCGCTCGCCACCCCCCCATCTTACTATAGATACCGCCAGTAGCATCTGTGGGTGGTCACCAATTGCTGGTCAGTGCTTGCCACCCTCCACCTCGCCACTGACACTGCCGTGCCTGCAGGCAGTTGCCATGCCCTCGCCCTCTCCCCTCCCCAGCCTTGGGTAGCATGCAAAGTTCATGATCAGGACACCAATCAGCTTTGGAAAAATTTGAATATAGATCTCAGTTTTGCAGATGGCCAACATCTGTAACTGACAGACAAAATGTTTACTCTGAAAAACAGATATGCGCATCTTTGAATTAAAGGCCTGTTTGGATCTGGGTTTGCACCTTTACAATTGGGTTCTTTCTACAGTTTCTCCTAATAATCACTTGTCTTACTTTTCTGCCCCATGTATGCTATCTTGTTTCTTTACAGTCTCTCATGTTTTTTTTCTGTTAATGAAGTTCTGGGAATGACAAGCACTAATGAGACTTAACCACACATTTGTACATGGTTGAACATAAGTGTCCTGAAGAAGAAGAGAAAAACATCATATTTCTCTCCCACTCATGCATACATCATTGATTTTTGCTTACTGCATCTGTACAGATCTGATCTTTTTGAATCCTGATTCTTGTGCAACTCCCACAGCAGTTGATGGAAGTCTTGTCTGCATAAGGCAGTGGCTCCCAACCTCAGGGTGCGACCCAAATTAGGGTAGCAGGGGGTCTGCCCGTCCTGCTTGCAGGGCTCTTCTGGCGCATGATCCACATGGCTCTTACCACCACTGTCCCCCCGTGATCCTGGCCCAGGCTTTGCTGGCGCTGCCGGTCATGAGTGAGGCAGGGGCAGGGGCAGGGGCAGGGGCAGGGGCAGGGGCAGGGGTTGTGACCCGGATTTAGGGTTGCAGCAAAAAAAGATTGAGAGCCATTGACATAAGGATTGTGGTGTAAGAAGGATAACTTCAGAATAGTTAGAGGCTATAACAAAAATATGCATAATTTTCAGCCAACTGATGAAAAATGTTAATAATCAATGAAACATCAGAGTTAATTGTGAGAAATCTGAGTGCAGCTGCTTGCTTGGCTGGCCCAATACCTGGATACATTTTTTGGGTGGCTATTTTATTACCTTAGAATGCCAGTAGTGTTACACATGCTTTTCTGAAGTTTTACCCTATGCTATCTTATTGCTGTATACTATTCTTAAAGAAACCTCCCTAGTCTGCTGTGAGTAGCTCTGCTTGTGGACATAACCATTCCTGATGTTGTATATTGTATGGAGGCTGATGATGACTGAAATGGCAATATAATTCCAAAACATGATCTTTTACTCATCCACCATTAGCAGAATCATGACTTGAACATATAAATAGTCTCAAATTGAGGAGTCTGTTGTAGAGAAATACAAGCTATTTACTGTATCAGATGCAGGGTAGATAAAAATCAATGATTTAAAAAAAATCTTTTTTTTATTTAAATTAGATTTTTTTGTTAAGATGCTTTTTAAAAAAACAAACAAACCTATATAAAGATAGTTTAAATTTAAGATATGTTAAAGCTCAAAGATATCATAATGGAATAGGGATTATAACTTCTAATTGTATACTATTTGAGACAATATATTCGTGTAACCTTTTTAGAAAAGTTTTATAAATGGGTCACAACAGGCCCATGAACTACATTAGGGGCCCAATCGTATGGGGTTCCCAAAAGCTTCTCTATAGATTAGTAAAGATTAAAGAAAGCCACTCTACCCAGTGTGACTCCATGCTCAGTCTAGAAGTTCTCATTAAGCATCTCCGTCATGCTTAGTTTCAGTTCTTAAACTGTGGATCTGTGTCTCCAGAGAGGAAGAAAGGAAGCGGTCCTTGCCGGGTTTGTCCCCGAGGCCAGACACCAGCCAGGCAGCACCTCAGGCAAAGGGGGATTAAACATCCATGTCTCCCCTCTTGGGCAAGGAGATCCCAGATGGAATCTGCCCAGCTTTCCCCCCTGCTTACATGTTGGGGGGCCTGGCCTGAGCTGGCCAGCATGGCCCTGCTGTCTGCCTGGGACTGGTGAAGTGGGGCTGAGCCAGGCTAGTCCACCACTGCTCCTGAGGGTGGATGCACAGAGGCTGGGCTGGCCTGTGCCATGGGGGCCAGGCCCTTGGCTCAGGCTGGAGGATACAGGGTTGAGCAGCAGGTTGCCTAGGCCAGCTTGAAGCCGCTGGCAAGCCCAGAGCCCAAAAGCCACCTGCTGCGGGGGCTTGCAGCCCCTTCTGTGCCCCTGTCCTGTGCAGCACCTGTGATCTGGGCAGAAACCAAGGGGCTAAAGCTTCCATCCACCCACCCAGAGTCAAGAGGAAGCGGCAGTGGCAGCTGGAGACAAGGGAGGTAGAAGCGCCCCATCAGCCCCAGTCAGCTCACAGCCTGTGGTGTTGCTGCAGCTGGCAGGTACAGCCCCAGCCCCACAGCTGCAGGTAAGGCAAGCTGGTAGTTGTGCCACAGCAGCCAGCCTTGGCCATGCCTCCACCTTTGCCCCTACTGCTGGAGTGGGGAGGCGGGCAAATGTCTAACGGGCTGCTACACCCCAGCCAGGCAGACCTCAGCTGTAGGCCCCCACTGGGAAAGGGGTGGGAGAGAATAAACCCCTTCCCTGCTCCCTTCACCTCAGGGGGCCATACTGGCTGGCAACTGGCCACACCTCTGCCTCCAGCTAGAGAGCAGAAGGATGGGACCAGACCTGCTCTCTGCAGCAGACAGCTCAGCCCAGCCCAGGGCTGCAGAGCATGCTGGGATGCATGGGGGAGTCTGGATCAACTTAAACCAGGAAGAGGTCTGGGACAGATGTCCAGTAAACCTGTTTGACCCAAATCAGTTAAGTCTGATATTACATTCAATCAGGTTTATCCTAAATCACCTTCAGCCATTTTGAAACTGGTTTATGTGCATTGAACTTATGTTCTGTTACAGCTTTAAACCAGTTTCTGATCACTTAACCCAGTTTATGTTCTGTCCCTAGCCTATGAAAGAAAGTAACTTGCTTATATGTTATTTTTATATACTCAAATAGAGTATATATAAAGCGTACAACTTTAATTCCTTTCAGTTGCTGTAATGTGATCTCTGGATTAACATGATATCACTGGTATTTTTCAGCATAGATTCAAAGCAAGTAGTTTTAGAATCAGTCATTATGAGTGGAAATACACTTAAACATATGTTTATATGACTCCCAGATTGAGCCCTGATCATCCTCTTTAACTTTGCAAAATGGCCCAATTCACTTTCTCTTTAAAGGCAAATTGTACCTGCAAGCTAAAAAGCCATGTATTTACCAAAGAAATTGAAGACATATTTGTACATTATGGGTGTGTCTACACGTCACCCTATGGTGACATAGGGATGTGCTACTTTGCCATATGGTGCGCTATGGTGACATAGCAATCATGTGGGTCTACATGTGATCCATTTCCATAGCTGTGCACTCCCCCATTTTAGCACACCACTACGGTGATGTAGCAGCAAGATTTAACCATGAGAGGAATATAATCTTCCCAAAAAACACAGCACCATAGCAACATGCCCTACGTGGCCCTCAGACTATGGACAAGTGTTACATTTGTAACATTAAATACAACTTTACAGGCCCACCCCTCACAGCTGATTGGCTGAGGGCTGTCCTTCATATAGCCCCACCCTTCACCACTGATTGGTGGAGAGGGACAGGGTCTCATGACAGGCAGCCCTCTCAGGTAATCAGTGGCAAAGGGGAAGGGTGGCAGCCATCTTGCCTGTTCACTTTCATGCCAGCAGTCTCATTCATGCTGGGCTCTGTGACGGGAAGACGGCTGCCTTCCACTGGGGAGTCAACATTTTATTTTTGGTAAGTTTTTTGTTTGTTGTTTTGTTTTGTTTTGTTTTGTTTTTGCCATGGATTTCAGAATGATTGCCCAATTTCATGATTTCCACAAAATCTGCACAGTCATGATTTGAGTAGGTCTCAAGTTATACCTGTACAATTACATGTAATATCATTGGGGTATCTAGGAACCCCAGCATGCCACAGTTCTCTGATCTTCCTCCTCCTCTCTTTCCCCAGCAGGGGAAAGGACAAGATATCAGTCATCCAGCTACGTTGGGGGCATCCCCCTAACTGTCTGAGAAGCTTTGAGGCAACTTTGTAGCTCTCCAGCTGGGGACCTGGAATGTCTGCATGTCTTTAGTGTTAATTAATATGTATTTTTGTTGTGCTACAAAGTGCAGAAACACCCGTCTATACCCATAGGTACTCACATAAACAGCAAATTATGCATTTGAGCATTTCAGAACATATCCGACTGACTTGAGTGGGGGTTAAACATTTGTATCAGAGACAATAATTTGATCCATTCACTCATGCTAGCTTCACAGTGTTGGTCTGATGAAAGTGCCATTACAGCAGAGACCTGAGCTTTTGAGGTGCTGATCACCTCCAACCCCCACTGAATTCAACAGGAATTGAAAGCATCCAGCATTTCAAGACCAGGCAATGCTAGGAGAGAAAAAGTTATTTTTTACAGCTAGTTTACAGCATTATTTAGTACTTCATAAAAGTAACCCCTAACATTTATAAACCATCATAATTACTGCTATTGGGTTATAATAAAATGCAATTAATATTTTTGCTTTTGGCTGCATGGTGCTGTCTGTACTCTGTGCCAGAGGTAATTAAAGAATGGTTCAAATGGCAGTCTGTAGGGCTTTGAAGATATCTGTGGGAAATAGGCTGTTCAGTTGTTCTTTACTGCCATAATGTATTAGAAGTGACATTACTAAAAAACAAGCTCATCTTTCTGGTCCAGTAGACCAATTAAGGCATTCACATTTGTCATCCCATGATTGCACAATTGTTAGCACTACTTCTCCTCTTATAATGGCTTCAGGGAAAGATCCATAATGCTATGTGAAATCTTTTAATATCTGTGCTTCAAAAAAAAAGAAAGAAAGAAAAAAGAACTCTGAGGGAAATGAATAAAATAGTGTATTTTCAGAGAGGATAGAAAGAATAAAGGAAATAGATTTTAAATAAAACGTTTGACATAGGCAGAAAAGACCACTTTTGTTTTCATGTGCTGCTTAGTTTAATCAAGTTAAGGAGAATTGCATCCAATGAAAAGAGATGCCTGCAGTAAAAACAAAATAGCTTAATTTTGCAGTTCTTAATTTATGCTAAACTTAAATGCACAGACCTTGAGTTTTTGCTCAGGTTTTGACCTGAGTTACTTTTGACTGAGTGTAACTGGAGTCTGCCTGAGTCAGAACCTAAAGATTTAGACTAGGGGTGTCAAACATACAGCCTGTGGAGCTGTGTTGCCTGGCCTGCAGGGTTCACACAGCTACAGTAATTAAGGCTGTTGCTGCCACTCATCCTGCTGCCAAGTTTCTGGCCCCATCAGGAGCTCTGTGGACTGGATCTGGAACATAGATTATTATTGTTGTTGTTTTTGTTTGTGTGTGTTTATTTCCATTGTTATGATGCCTAGAGGCCAAGGCCCTGTTGTCTAGGTGCTATACAAACAGAACAAGGGAATGGCCACTGTCAAGAAGAGTTTACAATCTAAAATAATGACAAAGTATTTTATAAAGCATGATCTGGCATGAAGCCATTGAGGTTCATACACCTCTAATCAAATTCAGATGAATATAATATAGTATTCTTGAATAAATTTAAAACAAGTTATTTCTTTATGTTTAAGGATAGAAACATCCCTAAAAACATAACTCCAACTATTTATTTCCACCTGGAACTCAACCGTTCTCTTCTGCCTGTCATCTTGGCATCAATGTCTATGAACACTCCTTCTCCCTCATTTCCCATGCTTTTTAATATGCTTAGCATTACTTTTACTATTGCCTGTTAGACCCAGAGCCTCAGCTTTCTTGTCTTTTTTAGCATCCCTGAGACTCCTGCCACTCCTCTCTGGAATTCTCCAAACTCCAGCATGCACAGCTACACAGAAGCATTAACAGTGCTTGGGTTTCCCAGACATGTCTTCTTTTGGGGTCCTCCGCCCTCCGTCTGGGTAGTTTTGTGAAATACGAACAAATGTCCGGGTTTTCCTCTGTTGGCCTTTTTCAACATGGATGCTGGTAGGTAGAAGAGCTTAATTTCCCAGCTTGTCTAGTGGCGAGCGTGTTGGGGAGCTGAGTTTTCCATTTTATGTGGAAAAAAGCACAAAAATGTTCTGCCACTTGCAGCAAATGGAAGCAGGGGGTACTATGTGCATCTGTGCATGCACACAAATACATGTGGCTGGCATACAGTCAGGCAGGGTAATAGGAGCAGCCCTGGCAGCTGGATGCAGGTAATCCTATAGGAAGCAGGGGTTGGACTGGGTTGGGGACTTGAGGACTGTCCAGGGCTCCCAGACTGTGTGTGTGTGTGGCTGGGCACTGGGGCTGTAGCAGGACGGGGGGGAAGAGATAGAGGGGGTCTTTGGGGCAGTGGGGAGCTGCATGGCTGGACCAGCTGGGAGATGCTGCGCAGAGTGGTCGCCATAGCCAGGCTTCCTGGCATAGCACAGGAGCCACAGGCCAGGGTAGGGGCACCACAGGCCTCTCCTTCTCCTCATTCTAGCCTGCACCAGGGTCAGACTCACTCCACTGCTGCCCGCATGAGTTGGAGCTTTCCAGCCTGGATAGGATGGAGGCAGCTGGGGACCCCCTGCAGCAGGGCTGGGGGGAGCAGGGGCTGAGGGTGAGGAGTGAGAGGAACCAGCAGGGCCCAGGGGGCTGAAGGTCAGGAGTGAGGGGCACAGGGCCACCAGCAGGGCCTAGGGACTGTGAATTGAGAGTGAGGTGCCCCCCCCAACAAGTGTCCTCTTTTTTGGAACTGGAAATATGGTAACCCTAGCTTACACAAGTTACATTTTCCATGTGATTGAGCCCCTGAAAGGACCTACAGCTGTGACCTAAAATACCTGCATGGCTGCAGAGTGCTTTTAAAATGACCGATCACAGAAAAAGTTAACTGTGGTCAAATGAGGTAATAGATGAAGGGACTGTAAAACAGAGTGCCTTAGGGAACGTGTGTTCCCCCTAGGGTTAATTTTTTCCACTTTGTGGGGCTGGGCTGTTGTTTCTGTGGGTGAACACCAGCCCAGCCCTGTCCTCTGGGCTGTCAAAAGGGGAGGGAGAGGGAGGCAGAGGGAGCAGCTAGCATGAAGCTGCTAGCTGCCTTGAATGGCAAGAGTTGGGAGTCGGGGTGTGTGGAATGGGTACCCCCAGCTGCCCCAGTTGGGGTGATGTAAAAATCGCGGTTCGTTTCTCGGGAGGCGAAAAAAACCTTCAGTCACAGACACACTCTATTAGCAACACAAAAGGTATATATTTGCAAATAGGGTCAGAGAGTGAGACAAAAGATCAAACACTCTGCTGCCCCCGAGGGAAACTGCCCAGCTGG